>NW_016690245.1:4036217-4188283 GCF_001604755.1 Lepidothrix coronata
TCTAGAACAGATGTATTGGTCACAAAATCTGACCAGTGGATGTTTAGGATTGTACGGAGGCAGCGTTGATGGAAGCGCTCTAGGAGACGCGGGTGGTGGCGGTAGATGACCCATGATTCAGAACCATATAAAAGAGTAGACAACACTATGGCTCTGTAAACACTGATCTTGGTGCTTTTCTTCAAGTGTTTATTACGCCGTACTCTTTTGTGGAGTTTTCCAAAAGCACTGTATGCCTTTGCTAACCTGTTGTCTATCTCCCCTTCAATCTTACCATCCGAGGAGATGAGGCTACCTAGCTAATTAAACTGCTGGACTGATTTGAGCTCTGATTGGCCAATGGTGATGTGGGGATGATGGGGGACTTCTTGAGGTGCTGGTTGATAGAGAACCTCTGTCTTCTTTAAGCTGACTTCCAGCCCAAAGAGCTCAGCAGCATCTGCAAAGCAGGATGTTAAACGCTGCAGGGCTGCTTCTGTGTGGGCAACAAGGGCGGTGTCATCAGCATAGAGCAGCTCCCGGACAAGATGGTTTAAGGTCTTGGTGTGGGCCTTCAGTCGCCTTAGATTGAATAGACTTCCATCAGTACGATATCGAATGTAGATACCATCCTGATCATCGAGGTCTGCCGTGGCCCTTTGGAGCATCATGCTGAAAAAGACAGTGAATAGGGTAGGAGCGAGAACGCAGCCTTGTTTCACACCATTCTTAATTAAAAAGGGCTCAGAAAGTGTGTTGCCATATCTGACTTGGCCGTGCTGATCCTCATGGAGTGAGAAATTTTATATTAACTCCTCCTAAATAAGACAAAGTAGCAAGCAGTAGTCTTTGCAAGATTTTCTCAAGATGGTTAGGCCAAAAATGGCTCCTCATGTAGCAACTTCACATGCTGAAGAACAGCCTGTCTTTGTATTTGAAGTGCTGCTCCACACATGTGCTGTGCACACGTGTTCTCATTGTACAAGGAAGCATTATACTGAAAGTAAACTATACTTGAGAATCTACTGGTACACACAGGACATCCTTCACTTCAGGGGACTTGGGCTTAACAGAAGACATCAAGCAGTCCCTGTGTATGTATCAGTACTGAAGTCATCAATGCAGCTTGAATCCAGAACAAAAAGACAAGTGAGTTATGACAGACTTCAATACACTCAGGTGGTAAGTGCCTGCAGGGACTTTAGCAAGGAGATCACTTGCTCCCGTCACTTCATCCTCACTCCATTTCCTACCTGTGAAGTTCAGGCCCGTGGGTTACAAATCTAGCATGGTGCTACCTTATTATTCACTCTCTCTTGTTGCTCTTTATCATTCACTTTGCAGGCTACCTTAAAGTCAGTCAATTTTAGAGTTTTTCCTAGAGAAAGGGCCAAATGTGGCAGAACTGCCATGTAATGGGAACATGTTACAGCTTACAGAAGGAAAAAGATATTGTGGTTAATTGGCAAGAGTTTCTTAAATATTGAATCAAAAGATTGTGTACATGGTGGCTGTGTGCGGTGTGTGGGAGCCTGAGGTGCTGTCACCAGTTGCCCAGACTGAGGATCAGCAGGAAGGTACCAGCTGCCTTTCTGATGAGACCCCCTCAGAGGCGGCTGCATGTTCCCAGCTCCCATCCCTGAATAAAGCCACACTGGCAAGGCATTGCATGGAGGGGTCAGGGCAACAGGATGCACAGCCGAGTGCAATCACAGCTGTATACATTTTATTCCAGGCTAGGACCTCAAATAAGACAGCCCCTGAAAGCTAAAAAAAATCTCTGCAAGTTTCAACATTTATGACAGTCTGTTGACAGAAATTAAAAAGAGAGAATTAAAAGCTCAAAGAGAAACCTTAAAATGATTCCTGGATACAGCTGCAGCTCTTAGGGGTCATGGGGTCTTGACAACCTTCAGTAAAATCTTTCTTCTTTTCCTCTTGCACTGAATGTAAGGAGCACATTCTGCCCACCAGGACAGAAAGAATGGTGTGCCTCTGCTATACCCATAGTGGGGACTCTGCTGGATATCCTCAAAACTGCAGGGACATACTTGTAGCAATTCTGCCGAAGCAGTAAAGACAGCACGCAGTAGGAAATTAGCTGTCCTGACACCCCAACTCTCCCAACATTTCATCCATGAGCTGAATGGTGAGAATTCATGATATAAGTTTGTGGTTTTCCATTCTGTTTAAAGTTGTAGCTGCCTGAAATGGGTGTGGGGGTTTTATGCTGCAAAACATGTTACAGAACTCTGTATATTCAACCACCTTCACAAAAAAACCACTCCAAGTGGGTTTTTGTTGGCTGTTCCCAAGCTCACAAACTGGTGCCTGTTACCTTGGAGTGCATGCAAAGTGGTCATATTGGAGCAAATTATAAGATCAGTCACAAAACAACATCCATTTTTTTTCTTTTTTTCAAGAGTCAGCAGCTATGTATTCTTATCTTATTAGCATTATCTATGAACAAGTTATACTGTTCTTGTTTTGTAAGAGATTGTTCTCTTGATCTCCATTGTGTTATACAGACATGCACAAAAGCATACTTCTACAACAGAATTCTGTTTGAATATTCCCAAAGGCAAAATGCATTAGATTCATTATTGTTTGGATAATTTGTTGTTGATATAAACTTTAAGAATAATCACCTTCAAAACTGTAATCTGTTTCATTTAAAAAAACTTTTTTTACATGTTAACTGCTCTTGAAATAGAAATATCACTGAAATAGTTAATCCTAGTACAGATTTTTCCAGTGTTATAGTTTTGAGGTCACTTAAAAATCACTGGAAATGTAACCTCTTGCACTTCCTGTAAAACACTGAACTCCGGATGATAATCAAGACCTCTAGAAAATTGTGGGCTGCATAAAATTGCAGATTTGGCAATTTTCTGACTGCTGTGTAATTTTCTGGCACATTTAAATGTGTGTTTGGTTCAGTGCCAGGCTCCTTCCTCCCCCAAACACCCTAAAATTAACTAGGAGCTTTGGGAATTTCATCTGTCAAACAGAGACATAAGTGTCCAATCAGCCTGGAGGAAGCATGGCTGACCAGTGCTGACCCGAATTTCTTCTGAAAGAAGGAAGGAAGGACATAGAGACAGATGAGGAAAAGTCTAGCAGAGAAAGGAGAGGGAGGACAAGATCAGAAGGGGAGAAAGAAAAGCTCTGGAGAAAGGCTAAAAAGGCTTACTTGTAAGAGAAAGCAAGTAGTAGAAACATTTGGAAGAATGGCTTGTAGTTCCCTTATTAAATTGTGGGTTTTTTTTGATGAAACTTCATTTGGGGGTCAGGAATGGGAAGATTCGTATGGTTAAAAACCCTGGCGTTTCTTCACTAAAAGCTGAAGTAGAGTCCAGACTCTTTCTGGCTGGGTTAAGGAAGTGCTGAGATCCTTCAGAAGCATATGAAGCACTGAATTTGCTCAGTGAATGTTCAGGCCATGGTGAATTTATAGCTGAACTTGACAAAACTGATGAAAGCTGGCAGATGATGTTGGATCAGGGACAGACTTGATGGTGCATGGTAAAACAGGAAGAGAAGCCAGAGGATCCAGTGCCAGTGCAGCACCTTTATCACCATATCACCTGCACTACACAGTTAGTTGTCTTTCTATTACCATTTTCTTACTGTTCTCTAGATGTTGTGAAGCAACATAAAATGGCATGTGTGGACAAATCCTCAGTTCTCTAGAAATATCTATTCTTTCTGTTAGGATAATCTACTTAGATTATGAATAGAATGAATAGAAGCTCTACACCATATACACCACATGCTTATTCTATTTCTACAAGCAAACAAAATGCTCTATCTTTTCTGGAAATTATGCACTCCCTTGTATTATAGAACTTTCTGACCTCAACAGTGGCCTGAATAATAGTTCTAAATAGCTTTACAAAAAACCCCCACCCAGAATTAAAAAGAAACCTAAAAGAAGTTTAAACACTTTGAGACTATAACAACACAGACTAAAACATATGTTAGAAATAACTGTCAAGCTTTAAATCCTTTTTGATTCAGAGATTCATGGTTTCATATCTGAACTCTTTCTCAAATTTGGAAATCTCATGAGGACAAGAACTCATGAGATACTCTGTTATTATGTTTTCCTGTTTGGTTAGACATATGGCACAGCATGAACAGCTTTCTTTCCAGTGTTTGGTTTCTGTTCTCAGCCATGAAATACACAGTAAGATGACACTTTCTCCAAACTGCAGTGCTTAAAAAATGTTTTATTCTAATTCCAGTTGTGTTTTTGGGTCTGATCTGGTTTTATTTTTGAGGTGTAAAGACTAATAAGTTGTAGCATGTGATGTACATAATCCAAGATATTTCATCTTTAAGTAATATATGTCATTGAAAGTCACTGATGCTACACATTTGCAGAAGATGAGGATTTGTCCCTATGCATAACAGTTCCTTTCTTTGAAAGGTCTTCCTTGTAACTCTCTTGGTTTTAACCCAAACAGTGGAAGATCAACAGTATGCCTCAGGCTACTTTGATTCCTTCTTTCCATCCTTAAGTTTTAAACGGCTGAGTGATTTCCAAGAATGAAGCAAGGAAAAGAACAGTTGACCCATTCTTTCCATTAGGGCAGTTGTTCACTTGAGGTCAGTGAAGATACAATGTTCTGCACCTTGATTTGTTTTATGCTAGCAGTGAGGGATCTGCTTGCCCAAGGCCTGTCGCTTGGAAAGGCACGTTCTCACTTGCTCCAGAGGCGTGGTCCACATGCAGTCTGAAGAGCTAAACTGTAAATCTACACATTTAGTAAAGACAATATGAACTGAATTTTTCTGCAAAGTTAATAAGTCCATGCATAAAATGACACCTTTGACACCCATATAACATTCTTGCTAATTGTTGGGTCCATGCTTCAAAGCATTGTTTTAATACAGCTTCTCAGTAAAAAGGTTGTAAGAATTTCTCAGCGTGGACACAACTATATGTATGGCCTTTACCCAGGTCTGAAAAACAGTATCTAAAGCTTTTTTTCAAAATTTAAAAAAAATTAGATAGGATTAGGGCAGACCTCTAATATGGGAAATTCCATCTTGAATTATTAAAATTTTTTAAAAAAAGAGTACATGGAACATAGTTTTGTAACTGACAGTGTTGAACAAACATGACTACACTTACAGATATTGTTATGGCAGTTAATGCAAGAATATATATAGAAAAACCTACACAACATCTAAATTTAATGCTTTCCTAGTAAAAAGCATCAAATGTTTTCTAACAAATAATGATTATTTCACTTATGCATATCAAGTAAGGTAAGGTCTTTCATACCAAAACAGACAAGAAAATATTTCTCAAATCTTTTTCATTGTCCTAGTTAGAACAGCTGGGATCAGTTCATCACTGTATGGGTGTAACTCAAAACTGTGTATTCTATAGCCTTCCATGCCATTTCCCAGAAATAGTTATCAACAGACTATTTACACCCTCTGCCCAGAGCAGCCTGACTCCTCAGGCTATAAACTGGGTGTTAAGAGGCCTGTGAGATAGGAGGGTGGCCCCTGTCCTCACACCCATTGTGGAACTCCCCGCCCTGAGGGAAATACTGGGCATTCCTACCTGAACTGGAGAATATATAATCTTGGAGTCTTGGAACTTTTTTAACCACTCGTGGGATCCAGAGGAAGACTGCAGACCACCACTCTCAACCAGACTGCAGACCACCACTGTCGAATGAACTGTAATCACCACTCCTGATCAGACTGCAACAGCTCTCTCACCAACATGTTTTCCCCTCTCCTTTTACTTTGGACTCAGGGGGCCCAAAGAACACCACTGTTCATGCCCCAGGGTGCTGGGTTATACATTTGGGGTTTGTGGGTTAAAGCCAATTGTTTGTCTGTATAATCGTACTTATTGTATTATTTTATTAAATTGTTATTCTGACTTATAATCTCCCTTTTGAGTTGAGTTCATTTCCCCTGCCGGTTTACCTTTAAACCAGCACATTCATGAAAGTAAATTTTTTTTTTAGAGGGTTCTAAAAGAGTACTTTTTTTTCCTCTAACAATATTTTTATGAAAAAAATAGAAGATTCAAAATAAGAATATCCTTGAATATTTCCTTTCATGTAAACCTGTGCTTCAGTTTTATTAGAAAGGGTTTCTAGCAGCACTGCCTATTCTTGTCCTTAACTTGAGAAGCTGACAGATTCTCAGTTGCTAAATGTTCTGAGAGGTCTCAGCTTGTTAGCTGCGTTGTGTGACTTCACAGGTCTAGCTTTGCAGTGACTACAGACATCGTGGTGACTGTAAATCCCATATCATGCTTGACTACTTACAGAGTATCCATGAACTGCTGAACTTGTGATTACAGTTTTTTCCTTCATCCAGAAATTGTCTATGAGAAAGCTTATATTTGGTCTTCCTATGATAGAATAGTGGAACACAACCCACAAAGGCTCTACTTCACAGACCTTTCTAAACAGGGGAATCCTCTTTTCTCCCATATGGCATTTCCAAGTACATTTTCCTGGAGTAATTTTAGGCTATACTCTGAGGAGTTCCTGTGCTAGTGGAAATTTTGCACGACTGTCCCTGGTCTGCACTGGACCTATGTTTCTATGGTGTGTATTCCAAAGAACTAAAAGGAGGGTTGGAAACACTTATCTGAGCTGCCTGGGAGCATATGAAGAGAAGATTCTTAGTGACAGTGGCATGGGAATGGTCAGATGGAGGAGCTTTTAATGAATGGTGCCACTTTATTACGAGTCATATAAAAAAAAAGGGACATTCTGGGGTCTCTGCAAGGTTTAGTTTATATAAAACATGGAAGATATGAGAGAGATTTCTATATCTTGTCACTCAATGGGTCTATCAGAGAAAAAAGTAAGAGCTAGACTAAATGTAATTTCTATGCAGTCCTACAAAGTATTCACACAAACACATATGGAGAGGTAAGACTTTCATCCTCCTCTGTCTCACTTAGTTGCACTGCTCTTTCCTCCTTTGGAAGCAGAACCCATATTTCCAGAGGTTCAGGAAGGTCTAGAGAATGTCCATAGTGAATGCTCATTTTTCAGTTATATTTAAATAAAATGAAGATTTATGTAACAGACAGTAGGATAGTTTCAAATGTAAGGCATCTTCCTTCATAGTCTCATATGAAGAAAGGTGCATAGAATCATGTATAATAATTCTATGTTTATTACAAAAGTTAAATACCTTGCATTTTCAATGTACTTTCCAAATCATCTCTGAATTGATTTCTATTCATTTAATAAGTGTGTTACTATTGCAAATAGAAAAAACTAAACAAAAGGTTAAAAACCAGCAAACTAAAACAAAAAACTGGTGACAGAGACACATAACTTTTCTTGAGACCCATAAACTGAAATCTTTTCTGTTTCAAATTTCTCATAATATCTTTCAACAATGAGAATGAGGATAAACAGGGAATATTCATAGATAAAAATAACTTTTTTTTTTTTTTTTCCCAATGGTACAATCATATTTTGGTCATGGCGGTTAATATCAGCAGCTTAGCTGGGGACATTCAAACAAAATTCAGGGAAAAAAATAAACATAGATAAAAATGGGATACATTACTTTGTGATACACAGCTAGACATCATTCATGATATCTTTATAATGCAACACTATTTGGACGTTTCAGTCTGGAAAGAAGCCCAAGTGTTTCCAGGCACTCTAAGAGCACATGAAATTATGATTGGGGACCATATTTAAACCACCTACTCTACATGCCTAATTTAGTCATTGCTACTAATATAGTATTTAAATTTAAGAGTGAAATGAGTGATCCAGGCCTGCCAGATCTTGCCTCCACTACAGCTGACAGGAATGAAATAGCTGTGACTCCTAATTTGAGCACTGGAGGTGGGATTCATCTCACCTAACTTCTCACACATGAAAAACAGTCGTTTAAATCTGGGCTAGCAGCCCTTCTTTCAGTGGAGAAAGGGAGACACCTCTGCAGTGTCTCTCCTGCTGTCACCCCTTTCCAGCCAGGCTAGACAGACAGGACCTAGTTGATCCCAGACAACTTAAAAATGAGATGAGAGTGGAACTTAGTGCATATGCGAATCATTTGTGACCTTGTTATCAGCTTATACCAGGAGATTAAAAGTGCAGGGATGTGAGAAGTCTGCCAAAGCTAACAAACTTTCCCTGCAGATGTTATGACAAAGATGCACTCTGAATAAATAATATCATCTACTTGTGACATGTCCAACCCAGGGCCAGCATCTGGGCTCTGCCCCACCTCTGCTCTCAGACAGCACTGATTGGCTACAAAAGAGCAGGGACACGATACCAGATTCCCTTTTCCAGCAAATTCCAGTGTAGTTAGAAGCCTGTGGTGAATGGACTGACAGAAAAAACTTCCTACATTCCCAAGTGATTTTTGACATCACCCACATGTAAACAATATTGTCTGGGAGACAATATTTTAGTGAAAAGCAAATAATTGTCTATTCTCTCTGACACAGGCTTGCTCTCTTTTATGGCAAAAGTAAGCAGACAGGTCCTGGATGACAATTCCTTCCTCCAAAATCTACCACAGCTTTAATCTTACGTGGGTTTCCTTTGCTCTTGCTAGTTCCCAGAGTTTGGGTTCTACTTTCACAGATCACAGAAACACAGAATCAAAAAATACTCCTTTTAGGAAGGGACCCACAAGGATCATTGAGTCCAACCCTTAGCCCTGCACAGGACCATCAGCAACAGTCACACCATGTGCCTGAGAGTATTGTTCAAATGCTTCTTGAACTCTGTAGCTGTGATCACTTCCATGGGCAGCCTGTTCCAGCAACTAACCACCCTCTGGGTGAAGAACTTCTTTTCTAGCATCCAACCTAAACCTCCCCTGACAGAAATTCAGGCCATTCCCTCAGATCCTGTCACTGGTCACCACAGAGAAGAGATCAGTGCCTGCCCCTCCTCTTTCCCTCACAAGGAAGTTGCAGAGTGTAATGTCTCCCTTCAATCTGCTCTTCTCCAAGCTGAACAGACCAAGTGACCTCAGCCACTCCTCATGTGGCTTTCCCCTCAAGACCCTTCACCATCTTTCTCACCCCCCTTTTGATGCTCTCCAATATCTTAATATCTTTCTTATATTGCAGTGCCCAAAACTTCACACAATATTCAAGGTGAGGCCGCCCCAGAGCAGAGAAGAGCGGGACAGTCCCCTCACTTGACCAGCTGGCAATGCTTTCCCTGATGCCCCCCAGGACACAGTTGTCCCTCCTGGCTGCCAGGGCACTGCTGACTCATATTCAACTTGCCATCGACCAGGACCCCCAGGTCCCTTTCTGTGGCACTGCTTTCCAGCATCTTATTCTGTTGTACATCTGTACGTACATCCAGGGTTGCCCCATCCCAGGTGCAGAATCCGGTACTTTCCCTTTTTGAAATTCATATAGTTGGTGATTGCCTCTAATTTGTCGAGGTCTCTCTGCAGGGCATCCCTGCCTTCAAGGGAGTCAACAGCTTCTCCCAGTTTTGTGCCATCTGCAAATTTGCTCAGTATCACTTTCAGTCCTGCATCCAAGTCATTTATGAAGATGTTGAAGAAAACAGGGCTTTGGCCAAACCAGTTCCGGTATTGAAGCTTGCTGAAGTTCACAATTTTTGCATCTAATTGTATCAGTCATACATAAACAAGAATTTTAATAAAAATAATAAATTCAATAAAAATGTAAACAAAGTGTAAAACAGTAAACTGGAGCCAAATAAGTAAGCAGTAAATAAAAAGAATGTCAAAGCAGAAAAGAACAATATCTAAACCCCGTAAATAAAAAATTAGCTTGATGTCTATCACATTTGTGCTTTAATACTCACTTGAATTAAGTTCTAAATTCCCAGAAGGAGAGAGTGGAAGGAATAATCTATGTTATTTTAGGGAAGAACTCTATATAATTGCCGAAGTTATGAATGGGTTTTGGCCACATTTCTTTCCTCTAAGCTGCTGAAATAGCATCTCACAATTACTTAATAATAAGAAAGAATAAAAAGACAATTAGGAAGGAAGATGTTGAGACTCTCATTTTATGAATCACATTACGGATTTCTGGCATGTCTCTTTTTTTATTCTTCCAAGTATTTCAATGGCCAATGAGATTATGGCTTTTCATCTGAGAGGCTTTGCAATCATATTCCTATTTCCATCTTTAACATACTCCCTAATCAGATATTTTCTCTTGGCTGGTGAAAATTCCCCTTCTCGCTTGAGTGTAAACTTGTGGCTGGATAACTAAATAAAGTTTTTATTTTGGTACTCTATGGAATTGATGGATTGAAAATTTTATAGTCAAGAGACTCTCAATTTCTGTTGTTTTTATGCAATTGTATTCTATGATTTTCTAATAGTTTTTTTGTAATGTTCATGTGAATGCATAACACTAAGTTAAGCACCTCAATGTGTTATACTTCTGCCCATTCAATCCTTCACTAAAATTACAACTGAAAAGTCTAGCTATAAAAATTTACAAATTGGTTGACTTCAGTTGACCTATTTTTCTCACATGATACAAACAAATGTACTGTCTGTAAAGCCCTCTCTCCCTGAGCAACTATGGTAGTCACTTAAAATCTGAATCTTTTGTTAGCAGGTTTGATCTCTACGATGTCACTGATAGTATTTTATGCTAAGAGACAGCTTCTAAGAACATATTTTGATTAGTGATAGCTGGAATTTTCTCTTATTGCAAACGTACGGGTGACAGTGATTTAAGTGAAATCTGAAGGCTCAGTCTGGTCCTGTCTCATCACTAAAGCTGTCATTCATAGGTACAATGGAGAAACCACTCTCTCCAGATGCAAAATGATTGTGAATTGCTGTGAATTTACCTCTTGGTGGAGGTAAAGAAACTTATGACAGCTGTAGTACTTTGATCCCACAGTCTCTGACCATAAGGCAGCAATGTCTAACCTTGGAATTGTAGTAACATATTTAAAGTTAAAAAATTATGTAGAGCATCATTAAGCTTTGGGAAGCTCAATACAAGCACAACTGTTAGCTCTGAGGGCTGTATATTCTGAAGATAGTCTGTAGAAGGTCCTTTTTCAGAAATTTAATAAATCAGAGTAATAATAAAAATAGCCTGATGGCTGAAATTAGATGGCACTGAACAGCACTGAACATCCCACCTCAAGAGCAATGGATAAAAGAGGAAACCAATGGATGTAGCAGTTTGTGCAGCAGTTTTTGGTTTCTGCTCCCAGATCTTCCATGAATTTCTCCTAAGAACTTTCTGTGGAACTCTCAGGTGACTGCTACTGCTGAGAAAGGGTGACTGCAGTGGGCTGAGTTGGTCTGCAAGCTCTAGTTACTTCTAACAAACTCTGTTGGATGTTCTTGATGAAAAGGTGCTTTTCTGTTTGCAGCTAACTCCTGATTTTGAAGGACCAAGCACCCTTCCAACAGGTGCTAGGGAGAGTCCTGTGTAACTGTCTGTGCAGAAATAGGCACAGAAGGGCGGCTCTGCTGCTGCTGATGGTGAAGTGCTACAGAGCATGGTCCTCACCACCTGATGGAGCAGTTCTTCCTGGTGTGCCAGAGTTCAACTCAAACTGAGCTCCTGAGGGAGTATGCATCCCTGAGGCTGCAGGGATGACTGGTCCTCTTTCTTGGGCTGGAGAAGATGAACTCCTTACCTCCATGAGGTTTGCTCTGGGGAAGGCTATGCAGTCAAGTAAAGCGCCTGTGGGAGGATGTCAGCAGGCAGTGCAGCAACAGGGATGGGGAGAAAAATACTGACTGTATCTTCTTCAATACTGCAAAGATCTAACTGCACTGAGTGAGGAGTAGACCAAGTCTGTGCTTACCAAAGTCTTCCATGATGGTAAAGCCTAGAATCCTGTGGCTTCTCATGCTAGGAGCTTAACTCCTGCCCCATCTGCAAGTCTGCAACTATGGTGGAGGTTCAATGCCCAAGTAGCAGATAACAGGCTGAGAGTTATGTCCAATGAAGCAACTGAATAGGTTGAGCCTAAGTCTGGCAGCAGCACTGGGAGGAAGAAGTATTAGCTGTAGGGGACTCTTTGCTTTAGGGGATGGACACCACCATCTTCTTGTATGACCTGGTGTCTAGGGTTGCTTGATACTTGCCAGGCATTTGGATCCAGGGCAACAGGTTGCCAAGGCTTTTTCTGGTCCCCTGCTGCTCTTCCTTTTGGCACCAGTGATATTTGTAGGGACAATCTGGACTGTAGCAAGAGTGATATTGCACTCGAGGTGAAGCCCAAGGGCCCAGGGGCCCAGGTGGCATCTCCTTGATTCTTCTAGTGAGGGGGAAGGGCTTGACAAAAAATGGATGGACCTGTAGGTCAACAAACAGTTGTACAGCCAGTGTTGACAATGGGGGTTTGGTTTTTCACAACCTTGGGATCCTCTCTGAGGACTGAGATAAAAATGGTATCCGCGTGACCAAGTGCAGCAAGTGCCAAGTGGCAAATGATCTTTGTCAAAAGGCTGGAGAGGAGAGCTCTAAACTAGAAATAAAGGAGAAGGCAAGGGAGATGGTGATGAATCACAACCAACTGAAGAGGTTGCAGACTGAACTGGTAAGAGGGCACAGGGTGAGACTGGCAGAAGAGACCTTGAAAACCAGGAAGCAGGGTAGGAGTCCCAAAGAGCAGTTGATTTTCAAGGGTCATTTTCCCAAGCCCAAGTTTTATCCATCCTGATGAGTGTTCACACATGGCAGGGGACCTACATGGGTGAGCAAAGAACTCATCTCTAAATTTAAACATCCAAAGTCATTGAACAGAAGGTGGAAGCAGGGATAGTGCTTCTCTAGGAGGAATATGACTCAGGAGGAATACAGAGGCACTGCCTGACTGCGCAGAGGCGGAGTTAAAAAAGCAAAAGCCCATCTGGGGTTGAATCTGGCAAGGGTGATAGAGTGGTTATAATCAAGAGACTACTTAAACTGGGTCTCATTGTGACAGGCACTGCAAAAACAGAAAATGCATGCTTTTGAACCTAGGATTCATACTAAAGAAATAGCTGTCAAAAATTTTATACTACTTAGTCATGTGTAGGCTCAGATTTCTTGTGCATAAACTCAGACTCACCCAGCCTGGATGTATTTAAATTAAGAGTTGCTTTAAGTTCCAACATGGTCAGCATGCAGTAGATAGATACTTTCAGAAGATGGTTTACATTTTGCACAGGCTGACAGACCATTTTGCCCACTAACCACTGGCAGAATGAGACTCATAACCCTTGATGACCCTGTTGACTTACAAAAGTTAGTGTGGATATATGTGGTCCTGACTATATTCCTTTAAGAAAGGAATTAAAATTGTAATACTTCTTGGTATTTTCCTTCTGCTATTTTCAGACAAATTTGTAGGGGTGTGATCATCTTTCACCTAGAGAGGGATTTGCACAGAGAAATGTGGAAAAGTACAGCAGCAAAACTGAGTACAAAAGGGATTCAGGAGAAAAAGAAAAAAAACAGGGAGGAGGGAAAAAAAATATTTCTAGGTAGATGGAATAAGCCAGAGGGAACAGAAAATAGGATTTCTGTAGCCTCAGTCACCTGCAAAACTATAATACCATCTCAATCATCCTTCATCTAAATCTTCCACAGAGAAATGGAAAGGACTTGTCTCCCTCATAGAGGATTATGTGTTAAAAGATGGCAAAGGTGATGACTTCTGCTTTCTCCCACCAGTTAAATCTTGGATTGCACACCAATAGTCATATTTTACTTGCATTCTTCTGAATAGCCTGGTTTTGTCTGTCTTCTGCAGGTCAGCTTTTCAGAGACATGTTGAAATATCCATGAGACCTCAAAATGTAGGACTCTTAATGTGAGCAGAAGGCTTGGCATGTAGAAAAGTCTAAGAACAAAGCAGCCAACATCCTTTCTCCAGAGACAAAATACATTTTGTCTGTGACATTCTTAGTCTCCATCTGCTCAGGAGAGGGAAAGTTTCCCATATGGTACTGCAGTGGGCTAGTGAGTCACTCTATTGACTCACTCCACAAAATGCACAATTGAATGTTAAGTAACTTAAGTCAGTTTAATGGGTACAGCATATGTATACTTCATGAAGGCAAAATATGTAAAATATTATTATATCATCCCTTTTTGTGCTGATGGTACTGCATTGATTATTGATTGATTCCTAATTGCTTATTGAATTATCTTTCTCTGAATAACCTGTATTTTGAATTATCTGTTTAGAATCAAAATTAGATGTGCATTGGTTTCTGTCACATCAAATTATGTTTTATATTTATCATATTATTTTCAGCAATATCTTGAGTAAAGCACATATTAGGTAGTGAAGATATATTACTGGTTTAGATTGGATGTGAAAGCTTACATTTCGGTTCTAGAGAAAAGGATTACTGACTCCCATCTAGTCTTCTTCATGTATCACAAATGTTTTCTGTGTTTCAAGAGGACACTGATTTTAAAAGATCTGTGAAGCTGGGGACACTTCATAAGACAATTTATTATGAGATGATCAGAACAAGGCTAAGGAACTGATGCTTATCCTTGTAGATTGCCAGGCTCACAGTGCCATAGTGATCCTAGCTAAGGAAACTGAAGGGCAAGAGAAATTTGAGGGGAAAAATTCTTTTCCTGACAAGGATGATGAACTGAAAGCTGATAAATATAGTTAGAGGATCATTCCAGAGTTGTGTCATGTGTAACTGCGACAGCAATTTCAAATAACGAAGGGGAAAAAAAGGCATGTCCAGGATTTCTGGGGAAAAAGCTAACCATAACATATAGTTTTGATACTGCTTGACTTTGGGGTGCTTTTGTGTGTTTCCTCAGACAATGGCAATGTCTATCTGAATTACATCCATCCAAACTGTAAAGTTTGGTGTCAGTGGACATAGGAAGGAGCAAGATTCTCCTGATCATTAAGTTTTCAGTCATTTTCCCCCTCACTTCCTTGACAGCTTCTACTAAAGCTGAGCAGTGCTGGGTGCAGATCGCTCTTTAGAGTAGTGTTATAGGCATTGTCAAGCAGTGAGACCAGTGCCCTTCATATGCATCCCAGGGATGTTCCCCAAGGCTTGTCTATCTCACCAGCCTGGCAGGATCCCAGCCAGCACAGTCCCTCAGGCTAGGCTGGGCACCCCTGCTCCTGTAGATGGGCTCCAGTTGTATTCCCAGTCTCACTGAGGCAGGCAGAATCCTGGCTAGTTCTGGAGCACCCAAGGAGTTAGTGTGAACACACCTTGGAATAAATCCAGCTAACCGTGCGCAGCCTCAACAGATGAGACAAACAAAATGAACCTGATTCAAGACTGGAAATTCATCTCATCCCCTTGCTAAATTATCTGCAAACAATGGAGCAAAGTCAGGCATCTGCTTGTGACACCACTGCTTGTGAAAACACTCGACATACCCTATCTGACTCAGAAAGGTAATTTTTTTTCTCTTTACAAAGAAGCTAGATACTTTGTCTCCATTCAGAGGTATACAGAAGGCTCTTTTGGACCTTCTGTATCAATGGAAACCATGAGGCACTGCTGGGGAAATGAAAGAGGTTATTGGATTGTGAGGGACCTGCATCTAGCTGATGCTTTGCTACAGATGTGTACATCTTTAAGAATATGCAGTAGCTTTTCTAAGCACTGTTGGTGGGTCCTCTTAGGATTTCTCTTTCTGAGGAGGTGGATTCTTCATGAAGTAATAACATGAAGGTTTGTACTTGTAGGGTTGTGCCTGTGTGCACATATTTGGGTTGTTGCACACACGCATGCAGCTTGGTGGTGGTGGATCAGTTGGTCTGGTTCCCGCCAGCACCGGGGGCTGTTGTAGAAGTGGTTGGGAATCGTGTGGTGCTGAACCTCAGCTGTGGGCTCATGGCCCCCTGCCACAGCCAAGACTAGGAACCCACCTTGACCCCACCCCCCTGGTCCCCCTGGACGTGGGAGCCTCTTCACCCGCCCTTCCTCACTTTCCTCCTGTAAGAGGATTTAAAATATCTCAAGGAAATTACAGGATATTGTGGACAAAGCATCTGGATTTCACGACCTCCTGCCCTCTCTTTACCAGTGAGATTTATTGGGATTGTATTTGTTTCTGCTGAAAAAGTATCACACTAAGGTTTTTTGTTTGCTTTTTTTTGTTGTTGTAATTACTAAATTCAAGTTCCATTTAGATTTTATTGCCACCAGAAGTGGATTCCTATCTATATATACAGAAAATTTTTGTTCAGAATACCTGATAGTTATCCTTCCACCCTGCTCACTCCAGTCAGAAGAATTTTGTGGGGCTCCAATGTGCTGCTCATCACCAGAAAATGTGTACAATTTCATACTTGTATCAACTTACACGAGGTTCAAATCAGAAAAACTGATTAAGATATTGAAATAAAGAGAGCTGTTTAATTCGTAAATTTTGCTATATCCCAGAAAGTTAGTTATAGGAGTTCTAATTTATAATCTTAAAAAAATAAAGGCATAGAATGGCAAAGTAAACCAAAAAAAAAACCCAAAACCCAAACCAAAACAAAACAGAAAAATAAAACAAAACAAAAACCCAAACAAACAAACAAAACAACAACAACAAAACTCAAACCAAACTAAACAAAACAAATAAAACCCCCAAAGTTATCCCTCCTGCTAAAAACCAACTTTGACAGCTACCAGTTCATCTGTTTTAGCTTGCTCTCTCTCTCTCTGGTTTCAAATGGGTGAAGATAAAGGGAAATAGTGTTCCTTCAGTGTCACACAGGCTCACAATTTGATGACATTTAAGTTGTGCAAATTTGTGGCAGAGATTTAGAGAATAAAGGGAAATTAGTGCTTGAAAGCTGTTTGTTTAAAACAGCAAACCCTTCCGTTATGTTCTGATGAGCTTTTGGGCTGTGCACCTCATATACTAGATGGGGACACTTTTTCGTTTTCTTGGTTTTAATAATTTTTTTTCTATTTTCCAAGCTGGCTTCAGGTTTCTGTGTAACAACCTTTGCCTCCACTTAAAAAAATCCAAACACCTGACCCAGGCTACACTTCACGAGGCCTCTTTGGTGGGAAGTGAGTACTGGAATGTTTCAGCTTTCAAAACTGTAAAGATTCAGATTTATAGTCAGTCTGTTTATACTCTATCATATCATGTGTGGTAGCATAGGATATCAAAGCAAGAAAGCCTACGGGGCTACCACCATTTGAAATGAAAAATAGTTCTTATGTATGGCATAATGCAGCACAGATGGAAAGCTGTGCTTTTCTGTTTTACTGTTTCTGTACATTACTCAGGCAATAAATACTGGACAAATCAAGCAGTCATTTCTAAGGCTCCATATAACCTATTTTACCAGTATCAGCTGCTATAGTTTTATATTCCCTAGAGAAAAGCTGCCTAGGTTCCCAAGTTTTATAAGTCATTTCAAGGAGACCTCACAAATAAAAATGGATGGAAAATGTGGCCTGGCTTTTAATAACCATATAGTTAACTCCTAATTTTCATGTGACAGTCAAAGCTCTCACTAGTGTTCTGTAGCATTATCATTCTTCTAAGGAGCATTTATTTAATGATTATTACTTGTTTATTTCATCTGCTGTGAATTTTGCATTGGTATTTCAAGGGCACAGCACAGCAGATATATACCATAATCATGCTACTTCAGGTCTGTGCTCCATCAACTGAGAAGGATTATCCAGCATTTAGTGCAGCAGATGTGCTCTATCACTTTCTCTGTGAAGGTGGGTACAAAGAATTCCCAAATCAGAAAAAGCCAGGTAGCTTAATAACAACTGAAGCAGTGCCAGGGCAGTGTGGGACACAGGTTTGAGGAGCACTTTTACTCTGATCCAAAATACCTAAAGTATGATGTGCTTCAGGATAGGAAAGTCTCCCACCCTCTCTCCATCACCTCTTCTTGGGGTTAGAAACCACAGACGAGAGCAGATTCCCCCCAGCTGCTCAGCACCTGTACTGACCCTGGGCTGTTGTGTTGGCAACATGCAGGTTAGTTTTGATGGATGTTTGTCTATTTTTGAAATTAGAAAGAGCTGCAGGTGAAAGAAAATCGCCTTTCTCTAGAGCAGGCACACTGACTATGAAAAAGTCTTTAAAATTAAGGGCAAGATATCTTTCAGGGAAAAGGATACCTCTAAAATAAATACTGAGCAAGCTGTGAGACTCCTCACACTGGCTCACAGCCACCATGCTTTGCACAGCAGGGGGAAGCAGTAGTATCAGTATCTTTTCCATGGCTTTTATACACTAACCTACCAACTAAATACTGGCCCTACAATATTGAAAATCAACTTTCTCTGAGCCTTTTAGGACTTCAAATCACATCATCCATACCCTGCAAGGTAGTTGCCACATTTTGTCTTCTTTTTGGGTCTCAGGGATATAGTTGTAATAACAGAGAAGATAATAAAAGTAAAAAGGAAAAAGAATCCCTTAGCAATATTTGTTTAAACAGAAGAAATAATTACATATGGGACTCTGTGCTGCAAGATCTTGTTTGTAGGCTGGGAGGAAAAAGATCTAGATAGTAGTAAAAACGAAGTCATAACAATTTTAGTCATATCAAGCTTCCTTTTCCATGATATAAACTGACCTCTGTCCACCTGGGCTTGTCCACCTCCCCATTTATTAGATGTCATATCACTGCTGAAGCCAATTCTGGGGATGAGGAGGAAAGGAGAATCTCAGCATCTAATAAAACTCCCATAAAAATAACTTTTGGTGAGACAGAAAGTAGCTTTTGTCATTGCTATATTCCTGTGTGATAATTTCAAAATTTTTTTCACCAACAGAACTTACAGTGACTCAGTTTGGAGTGGTCAAAGGCTAATCAGTGAAACAAAAATCTTTAGGGTTTTTTGTTTGTTACCATATTTCATATAATAGATATCATTTTTTCCCTATTTTAAAAACTTTATATCCTTATGTAGCACGTATAATTTATTATTTTTATTAATTAATTTTTAGAATGGTTGGATACTTCTTTTCAACTGATTTCCAGAACTTAGATCTTAAAACATTCATAGAATCATAGAATAATAGAATCATTAGGGTTGGAAAAGACTTATCATCAAGTCCAATCATTAACCCAGCACTGCCAAGTCCATCATTAAACCATGTCCCCAAGTGTCACACCTACATGTTTTTTGAACTCTTCTGGGGTTGGTGATTCCACCATTCACCTGGGTGAACATATTTTTCCTCATACCTAATCTAAACCTCCTCTAGCACAATTTGAGCCCATTTCCTCATCCTAAAACATTGAAACAAAAGGACAAAAGGACAAAAAGTTTAAAAAGAAACAATCAAAAAAAAAAAAACAAACAAAAACCCCCCACAATTTTAATTACATGTTGAGTCATGGGTTTGGGCTGGGGCTTTGTTTGTTGGTTTGTTTTTTTGTTTGTTTCTTCTGGGTGCTTGTTGTTCTGTGGGTTTAAGATGGACTGCAGGATTGTACTTCGGGCAACTTCACATTCAAGGTTGAGTGTATAAAACCAACTTTAAGTCAAAAAAAAGCCGACAGAGAATTGGATGTGGCCACAATGGTTACAGCTAACCTAATAAATAAACTAAATCAGGTCGGTACATGGACCTGAGCACAGAATGAATGCAACCATTCATACTGTGAAATGTTTCACACAGTTTTGGTCTCAGCCAAGTAGTGCTATCATAGGGACAATCTGGGAGCCAGCTCAGGCTAGAAAACACTATCTGGGGGCACTTTGAGGAAGGGTTAAGACAGTTTAACTGTATAGACATGAGCCTTTCCATACAATTTGTCCTCAGGCCCGACAGAGCAGCCCCAGGAAGTTTTATTTACCCCTACAAATGCACTCAGTGGTGACAGGGGTGAAGAGAGTTTTGAGAATGGGGAGAGGTTTAGTAGGAAACTGTTGTCCTGGAGAAACTTATTGCACTCCAAGGTCCACTAAACCCGCAGCTGGCTTAAGGTCAAAACATCAAGGACCATTTTGAGAATGGAAAGTCCAGGAAAGTCGGATCTACTTCTTGTTGGAAGTTGGAGACATTTTAAAAAGGGTTATGGTTCCCCAGGACAACGAATTAACTCAGTCTCAGGTCAGCTCGTCTGGACTAAGACATTTTCAGCCCTAGGTTTAAATTCCCCTTTCCCCATGTCTGAATCAGAGCATTACTGTTTTGCTTTAATTTAATTAATGTAAAGGAGTGGGTTTATTGTTGTGGTCTGCTATTTTTATTACAATAGCAAAAACATTTCAAAAAAACTAGTTATTGTTTCCAAGCTCCTGTAGTTTTTACAAGCATAAAAATCTATAAATGGTGTCTGACAAAAAAAATTGACACGAAGTATGAGGGAGTATGAGGCCCTACCCAGTGAGGTACTGAGAAGCCTTGTGAAAGCTGGGCCAGATAGATTCATTAGGGATAAACAAAAAGAGTGAAGAGAGAGCAAGAAGCAAGAACCATTTAAGGACTACGGAGACAGGAGAGGCTTTGACCCCCAGACCACCTCAGACTCAGAAAAAACGCTTTTTGTCAGAAATCATTCTATGATTCAGAGGAATATATGATCACGAGAGATACTCTTACCTAGGGCCTTACTATGCCTTTGTGACTTTTAAAGATTTTTCACAATAAGAAACCTTTTTTTTTCCTTCTGTGTCTTAACTCCTTCTTTGGGAAAAAAATCTGTTTCAGTCTCATCCTTACATCATTCTGCCCTAATGCATCCCAGCTGCAGGGACTTTCCCTTCATAATCATCATTTTTCCCAGTTTGAGGCAGATCCAGTACCCCTTCTTGATCTGCTCTTCTCCTGCTTTAGTTGAGGTTGGAGTCAGCACAGGATTTGTTGATGCCTCACCACGTCGATGCTGCAGTGCTTATCTTATAAGCATCCTGAGGCACCAGAACAACATCCAGAGCTCAGAACTAGTTGAAAGGTAAACCAACAAAAAACAGTAATAGAAATTCTGCAAACAGAAAAAGGGTCACGTTACTGTTAATGAAGAGAGATATTCAGCACAGAAGGGTAAAATTCCTCTCCTTTCCATTCTTGGAATACCCCAAGTAAGGACTTTAGGCAGGCAATTGTAGCTCCTCTAGTTTGAAACCTTGTTTTGAGGGAAAACACCTACAGCTGCTACAGACCAGCATTTCCAAATTTACTGCTTTGTATCCTTGTTTCTGCAGTTTACACAGAAAACCCCTCAGATAATGTGTATCAGCATTCTCTGCAGCAGAGACCAGACATCTGGGTTACTTCTCTCAGTTCAGGCTCCCAGACCTGAGCATAAGCCTTTTCTGTTGCTCATTTCTGGCCCCTTCCACATGCTGCAAATGTTTTGCTTCTTGGAAGCGCAGTCTCATTGGAAGATCGGGGAGATGTCCTGATCAGGGAAATGTCCTGATTGGGGAGATGTCCAGCTACAACCAAGAGTGTAAATGTTCTCCTGGGAATGGAGATGTGAGCATCAGCCCCTTCTTAAAGAGACATTTAAGAAAAACATAGAGAAGATGACTCCTACTACTATCTGTTGTAATTTGGAATCGAATTCTTTGCTCAAAACCAGGAATTAAATGGATTTGCATGTAGGTCATGATTCTCTCAGGTGAATTTTTCAATTTCTGGTGTAAAAGAAAAAGATCCCCCACCTGTTTTGATTTGGGTTTTTTGTTGGGGTATTTTTTTGTTTGGTTGCTTTTTTCTTTGTTGGTTTGGTGTTTTTATGTTTGCTTGGTTTTGTTGTTTTTTTTGGGTTTGATGTGTTGCTTTTGGTTTTGGTGGGTTTTAATTTGGTTTTGGTTTTTTGTTTGGTTTGGGTTTGGGGTTTTTTGTTTAGTTTGGGTTTGGGGTTTTTTGTTCGGTTTGGGGTTTTTTGTTTGTTTTTGTTTTTATTTTGTTTGGGTTTTTTGTTTGTTGTTGTTGTTGGTTGGTTTTGGTTTTTTTGGTGGAGGGTGAGGCATTCTGTGAGTACAGCTGAGGAGGAGAGGCAAGGATGCATTCAGCTCGAGTGCAGTATCAGCTCATCAGCTCAGCCAAGTATGCAAGCATCAGCATATGAGCAAGATGCTGCAATGTGAATGTTGACACATGGTCAAATATTTCTCAGTAGCCCATGTGTGATGTTTAAAAACTCCTTTGTGGCTAACATCTAGTAAAGGGATACATTGCTTGGCTAGAACAAAGAGTGCTACACTACAGACAGAAATGGAACATCTCCAAGTACTCCTGTTGTGCCGTACAAAGCAGCATCTCTCCTAATCTATGCCATTTTCCCTTGTGAGTGAAAAGACTTTTCTTGATACAGGGGCTGCAGTAAACTGTGCAGATAATGGAATAGTAGAGAGAATTCACAACAAATTTTTGGCTAAGCTTTGGGCTGTGAAAACAGCTTAGTGGGTTTAGGACAAGTTTCATTCCCTGCAGTGAGTCTTGTGCCAGCCTTATTACTGCACTGCCATGTGGAAAATACTGGAAATAAAAAGGCTGATCCTTTGAAAAATGCTTTAGTGGACTTGATGAGACAGAATAAAAGAAGGGACGAGTTATGATGGATAGGGATAGGAGGTGCTTGCTTACTGCCTGCAGGTCATTCCCAAATCAGTTAGAACAGCTGCAGAGTGAAAAAAAGCAAGTTAAAAATAAACAAAACAGATTTGCACCCATTATAATCACTGCCTTTGCCAGTCTTAACACTGAAGCCTGGCTTCCTGGGGTGAAAGGAGAAAGACTTCAGATTTCACAAAGGAATATTAATAGAAGTAATGGATGAATTTAAGAAAGAAAAATGACTAAGATGAATACAACTTCCTTTTGGTGTGAACAGATGGGTCATGGAATAGTCTGAGGGGTAACTAATGGGACATTTATGCTTAATTGAACAAAACAGACAATTAGCAGCTGAAGAAAAATCTGTGGAACAGTAAATAATACTAAGAGAAGGCCAGTTTCTACAGAGTGATCTGAAATTCATTATAAATAGTACTTAGCAACTCACATTTTAATATCTTCAAGGAAATTGGTCACATTTATAGGGTGAGATTCTATTTTAGCAATCAGTGATGTCGAAGATGATACAGGGTTACAGTAGCCAACCACTTGAGCACCCATTTTCAGCACTATTAAGCGTGGAAAGACCCCATGGGAACTTTTGAAGTGGAAACAAGAAAAATTATAAAGCAGTAGTGATGTGACTCTTCTTGGCATTAATGAGAGCATTACTGTCAGTTCTGGTGTCTGTGCTAAAGGTTATTAGAAAAGGCAGACAAGAGTTATAAGAACCAGTCACATTCAGGAAAAACATGTTTTCAGCTGGAGGATAAAGAAGTTTGATTTCTTTAGTGTATCCAAGGAAAGGCTAAGAGGTGACTTGCTTGTAGTCTACAAATACTGCCTTTGAGAGACTGTTTTTGAGTGAAAAAGGCTCTTCATCCCAACAGAAAATATACAATTTAGTCACTTGAATTAACATGAAATTTTATATAAAAATACCTTTTTACTGCAGTTAAATTTATAAGCATTTCACACACTCCTCATCACTTAAGGTGGTCTTTAAATAAAGATAGGATGGCTTTTGAAAAGACAGCTGCTCTGTCATGATCAGGAGTTACGGGCTTTTTTCGGGTATTATCAAGCAATATTCTCCATTTTATGTTTTGTTGTAGGTCAGAGGTAGCAGGAATAGCTGAAAGTTCTGACCTTAAAACATAGGTCAGCATTGGAAAAGCTCAAAGTACATTGCAAAGGTACAAGAGGTAGCAATTTCTAAGAATTCTCATCAAAATGTCAGTTGTGCATAACAACCTTCATTGGATTTTAATAAGTTTCAAGGGCTTCATTTTCATTATTTTGAACCTCAGAGATGCAGAATGAGAATCCAGCTTTATTCTGTAATGAATAGTTCTTCTCTTCTAAAAAGAAAGTGACCTGTGCTTTACCTTTCTGCAAGGAATGACACAAGTTCTCCATCAAGTACATTTCTCACATTATTACATGAAAGCCCTTGTAGGCTTAGGAACAAAGCAGTCTTTAAAAACCCTCAAAAAAAAAGGAAACCTGGATCCCTTTTCCTTTTATTACTTGGAAGGTAAAAGCATTCTCAATCTATTAAGAACCATGACTTAAGCATTAGCTGTTAAATAACCTGAGCTTAGGTGTTTATATACTTGCAGGGACCAAGTGCTCATCATTAAATGTAAGGACATACCTAAGGAGCTGTGTAATCTAAAGAGCACCAAGTCCTTATGGCCATCAGCTTGCCCTATTTCTTTCATATTTGATTTTATTTTTTAATAATGCTGATGCCAGAGGTGCTACTTAAGAAGCTCAGAGAGGTGGGAGCAGCCAGTTCCATCAGCTTTATAATAAATGGGTGAGTAAGAGGAAACCAGCCATAGGGCAAGCATTTGGAGGTGAGATATTGAGAACACCTGCTCCTCCCTCAGCACACTAGTGATTAAACATTTTACTTAATATGTGAACTGAAATGTGTCATGTTAAACTGGGGTCGGAAGGCACAATTATGGTTGTTATTAATATTACAGAGGCCAAACCAGATAGAAATCATATGGGAATGACTGTGTATAACTGCAAGGAGTAAATCTCCTTGGGGAATGAATTGCATTTTGGGTGGAGACCATAAAGAAGGTTTTTACCAGAATTCTCCAAATCTGTAATAGTTATATTTCTCTTCAGGAAAGATTAATCTCTGTGTTATTCTTGAAAAGTCTGTCAGTAAAACACAAAATGAAATTTTAAAAAACCCCAAACCTCTTCATTCTTCAATATATTCTGATTTCTTGACAAGATCTGAATATTTTGGTGTGAATCAATGCCGAAGTGTTGCTTCATTTCCTAACAAGTTTTGCACCTTTCCTTGAGAAATACCTACAGTGTTTCTTGCCTGAAGACAAGTTGTGCCTGAAGATAGACCACAGAACACACACACACAGAGACACACTCCAAGTCACGCAACTGGTTTGTGCTTAAGCATCTTTAATAACCCCCAGTCATTTAATGATGAAAATTTAAAGCTTCAGTCCATTTTTTTAAAAGCAAGTCATAAAGCAGGGCTCAAAGATGAAATTTCACACATTTGGTACTACAGCAGCTGCACAATTTGGAGCCAGTGCTGACAAAGAGAAGAAGAGGGGGGATTAATATTCTGGTGTAGTGTGGTTTAACCCCAGCCAGTAGCTAAGCAACTCCAACATTAACTCACTTTCACGTGAAAAATGGTGAGTTGAACTACAGACAGTTCAGTAGGTAAAGCAAAAGCCAAGCCCAAAACAAAACAGGTAAGAAATTCATCCAGTACTTCCCATCAGCAGGGAGGTAGTCAGTCATCTCCAGGAAAGCAGGCTTCATCACTATAATGGTGACTTGTGAAGACAAATGCCAACACTAAATTATCCCAGCTTCTTTCTTCTTCCCCTGGCTTTTGCTGTTGAGCACAGCATCACATGATGTGGAATATTGCTTTGGTCAGTTGGGGACAGGTGCCCCAGCTGTCTCTCCACTCAGTTTCTTTTGCACCCCCAGCTTCTACCTGTTGAGGAAGTGTAAAGAGCAAAAAAGGCCTTGACTCTGTGCAAGCACTGCTCAGCAATAATCCTTGTGTTATTAACACTCTTTTCAGTACAAATCCAAGCCATAGCCCCCTACAAGCTACTGTGAAGAACAGTAATTCTATTGCAGAAAAGACCAATACACTCTTCATTCTTTTTCAGATGTATCTATTGTATTATATTTTTAATATAAAATTAGTATTTGTACATTGGTATATATGTGCAAGCTCTTAATAAGAAGACCAAACTCTCAAAGTAAATAAAGTATAATAAGAAACAATAACTAAAGCTCTCGATGAATAAGGTAGATAAAGGCAACTGCTCCCAGAGCATCTAAATGAATCTAGCGATTCTGGTTTCCTACCAGAAACTTTCATCAAGGTTCAGGGACAGATACTGAGTACATTTGTATTCTACTGATCTTATTTATCTTGACCAGCACTTTACACCACAGAATTATCCTATTGGACAATTACTGTAAGGGGTGAGATGCCAACACCCTTTTATCCCGTAATCAGTAGCAATTATCATACAGAAATGCAAGTATAAAATATGGTATGTATTAGACCCCAACTTTAAAGGCTCAAGTACTGAATCTTTCTATTTCTGACTTAAAAAGAAAGGACATTGCAAATAATTTTGACTGTTGAGCAGCCTTGTTACTGGAATCAGAAAGGGAAATTTTTTTTCTGAATTTTACTTAAGTTTGACTTTAACAGTTCCCTGAAGTGATGTGTCTACTTTCATAATTTATAATTTAAAAAATAATTGTTGTTTTTAAGTTTAGCCTTTTTTAATTCATTGAAAGGTCACTTGCTCATGTACTGTAAGTTGCGATGCCTACAATCAGTCCCATATGTCAACGGAAAGGCTTAAGTTGACTAAAATTTTGTGACTTTACCTGTTTGCAATTAAAATTTTCCCTGTCAAGTATTTGTTGCAGTTTGATTTTACAACAGCAACCACCAGCTAAAACAAGGAAGCGATTTCTTCCAGTGACATATACTCTGTTTTTATATGAAGTTATTCATATGACTGTTTAAACTGAAAAGTCTGTATATTTCTTGGCTTTTTAGCAAGAACTGGATAACTGAAATGCTGTTGTCCTGGTGTCAAAGGTGTGTCTTTATCCCACCTATCATAATTATTCCAGGTACAATCAGGTTTTGAATTTCAAGTTTTAAACCAGCTACTCTTAGTTAACTTGTGCTCTGCAGAGCAGAGAAACTGAATTCTTGACATACCATCCAGAATTAAGCACAGAAAGTTGCAATACAAGCTCACAGTTGCAAAAATACCAAATATACAGGAGTTATGCAGCGACAGAATTGAGTTCACACATAGAATTAAGTCTCCTTTTGCTTATGTAACGATCTTCAATTCTATAACACTCTATTTTTTTCTTTTTGGCAACCTTGAAAACATAGAGGAAAAGTAAGTCAAAGCAGAATAAACAGTTAACTTGTCTTTTCATTCTTCTTGCTAAGATCAGCAAAGCCCTTTCATATGAGTCCCATGCAATCTCTTCTCACACTCCCACCATGTGAACTTTTTACCTGCACCTCAAATTTCATAAAGAAGTAGAATAGGACAGTCTATCACATATAATTGTGATATTCTCACTATAGAAACACAAAAATTCATAGATCCGTCTCAGGCTGTAGAAGTCCTGACTAATCTAGTGTCTTTCTATGGTGCAGTGTGTCAGTGGACAAGGGATGTCATCTGCACAGACTTCTATAGATGTCACCTACATAGACTTCTGTAAGGCCTTTGATACAGTTCCCCACAGCATTCTTACCTCTGAACTGGAGAGATATGAGTTTGATGGATGGATTTTAAGATGGATAAGGAACTACCTGACTATGTCCAAAGAGTGACAGTCAATGGCTCAATGTCCAGGTGAAAAACAGTAATGAGGAGATGTTTCTCAGGAGTCCATGCTGGGACAATTACTACTTGATATCTTCATCAGTTATGTAGACAGGGGGACTGAGTGTACCCTCAGCAAGATTGCAGATATCACCAAGCTGAGTGGTGCAATTGATAGGCCACAGGGAAGGGATGTTATCCACAGGATCCTTAACAGGCTTGACGATTGGGTCCATGCAAGCCTGATGAAGGTCAATGAGGTCCTGAAACTTTGCTGGGACAATGTCCAATATCAATAAAGACTGGGGGATACAAGTTCAGTGAGAACAGACCTCAGTCCCTCATGTACCCCTTTCCATGATCCATTTAAACCAGATCCTTTTAGGGAGTTGTGTAACCATAACTATGTTGTTCTTATGATGCATCTGCATTCCAAATTAGGGGTTTAGAGTTAATTTTATTAAAAAGTCAGTATATCAGTGTTCCATCAACATTAGACACCACAATAAATTAAAGAAATATATTCTGTCATATGCAATTAAAATATTTTAAAAATCCATAGATCAACATATTTACTGCCAGAAAGCTAGCAATGCTCTAAATAAAACCAATTCTCCGGCATTTAGTTGAGCTTTCAGATAATACTGCATCTGTTTTTCAGAAACAAGCACAACACCCAATTACCAAGAAAAAAAGCCTCTTAGAGGGCATTACTCTTCTTGTGGAATAAATTTTAATTTAATATAAGTATTAATGTCATCATATAAGCTTATTGCTAGGAAAGAAAGACTTCAAGAACTATACACACCTGTGGAAGGTAGAAGAGCACATGATGAAATCTACACAGAAAATAATTAAGCCATTTTAATTTGCATTAAAAAAAGGTTATACTTTCAAAATAATGTTACTACAAATCACTCTTCTAAAGCATCTAAATTTAAATAACCCTCTTCTCTAAAATCTCTAAGATCATTGTCGTCAGAACTTCTAATAAAAATATCAGAGAGAATCAAGTCTTGCCAAAATGCTGTCACCCTATATGGTTGAAAACTGAACAGTCATTCTTGTGACTGCTGGAGTGAATTCTTAATGAATAAATTACATCAGTGTAGGGATGACCCATGTATCTGTGGGTTGGAAGACAGGGTTGAACAAGCAGCAAAAGGAGTTAGGTTGTTACAGACCTGTTTGCTTCCAACAACTTCATTGCTTCTAACCTCTGGAATATGCTGTTTCTTCCTGAAAGATAATGAATGGAACATATGCTGAAAAATGAGTCTGCTGCTTCCAGCAATATCAGCTGGAAATTCTCTCTTCCTGCAGAATGGTCAATATTGTACACAGCAGAAGAGATGGAACCATACCGCTCGCTTCTGTGAAGTTATTATTTAATTTTAACCCTCTTATTCCTGTTCCAGACACCATATAAGCATCTTGTGTGGCTATATTTGTGCTGCTCTTGCATTTGGGTACATATCTGAGTTCAGATGTTCCCCTGCTGACATAGATTTCTGTTATATCAGAACGTCACAAGGTTTTAAAAACACCTAAATGAAGAATGCAATCTCCAAGAAGAAAACCAATGTATGATTCAATTGAGAGTGACTTATGTTATCTGGCAAAAAATTTAAATATCTCTTTATTTTTCATTATTTTATCAACTACAGTTACAATTTCTGGGGCATTTTATTTACAGATCCATCTTTCAGATTGCAAGGCTGAAATAATGATCCCACTGGAGCCTAAGATATGTTGTCTTCAAACAACATCTACATTTAACCCTCACATTCTTTTAATGTGTGTAGTGATGGCTACTGCTAAGCAAATTGTAGATGCTTAACAAATACATAGATAATAGTAGCTCACAGTAGCTATAATTAGGGTTCCTGAATGCATATCTCAGCCATGCTAATTATTATAGCTGTTTGTCCTGGTTCTGGTGGGGATAGAGTTAATTTTCTTCCTAGTAGCTAGAACAGTATTTTGGATTTGGGTGAGAAAAAGTTGATAGCACACCGATGTTTTGGTTGCTGCAGAGCAGCACTTGAACTAAGACAAGGAGTTTTCAGCTTCCCATGCTACCCTCCTAGCGAGGAAGCTTGGGGTCCATGAGAAGCTGAGAGGGGACACAACCAGAACACTTGACCCTGACTGTCGAAAGGGGTATTCCCTACCACATGGTGTCATGCTGAACAACAAAAGTAGGGGAGTTGGCTGGAGGGGTGATGGCCCTCTGCTCAGGGACTGGTTGGGCATTGGTCAGTGGCTGGTGAGGAATTGCATTATGTATTACTTGTGTATTCTTTCGTGACCAGAGTTTATTTTTTTCCCAAATCTTCGTTCACGAAGCCTGGCCATGATGATTGATTGATTGTATTCTTTCGTTATCATTATTTTCCCTTCATCTTCTGTCTTATTAAACTGTCCTTATCTCAACCCAGAAGTGTTACCTTTTTTCCAGTTCTCTTCCCCATCCCACTGGAGGGGAGTGAGTGAATAGTTGGGTGGTGTTTAGCTGTGTCTCAGGTTAAACCATGACACTGGTGAACTATTCTGCTCAAATGAATAATCTCATTGAAGCCAGAGAGACTTGGAGGGGGTTGAATTTAGTGTATCACACATGTCTCTGTAGAGCAGGAGCCACAGCTTGTACAACAGGACATTCCTAATGTTCCCCAGGACCAGCATGGAAAAATGACTAGAACAAATCACTAGATGGCCACAGAAAAATGACTTAAGGATGTGACTCTCACAGACCTGATTTCCTGTGGGCTGCTGAGGAACAGTAGTGCAAGCACTTAGAATAAAAGCTGTCTGTTTCTCTAGCCTTTGGAAAATAGTTTTGGACAATTTTCTTTTTGCTTGCGTTTTTTACTGGAAGAGGTAGTACAGAAAGATAATTATCACCAAAATATCTGCAGGCTTAAACATTTAAAACACTATTTTGGTGATTTTTATAAGGTCTAACTACTACAGTAGGATAAAGCTAGAGAAACAAGTCCTATTAACAATTTGAAGACTGTTATACAGAAAATACACCAGTGATGTCAGTGTCCTTGTAATATTCATAAAGGTGCTGTCTAAGTTCAGCTGTAGTCTCATATTTGTACCCAGGAGCTTTTTTTCCCCCCCCTTACTGTTATTTTTGCAACTCTAAAACAAGAATCATGAAGAGATCCTTTTTGCAGAAGCATATTATTATCCACCAACAGCAGCTCCTTACATTTGCCACAACATTCCCTCAAACCACCTATTGTTATGAGGGTGTTGCTGTTGGTTAAATGCTATTATACAAATAACATTAATCATATGTTCCTGTAGTTAATTTTAATTACTATCCTCTCTGCTTCTCTTTTCCTTTCCTCTATTTTTTCCCCAGTAACTCTCAGTAGAGGAACTGAAGACCCACTGTTTCTGTGCCCTTTCCGAAGACTGAAGGAGAAACAGAGCAATCCCTCTGTGAGCTCTGACACCAGATAAAGGGGGAAAAAAAGGTGCTTTCAAGTAAGAGAAATGAGAATGCCTCATAAAAAACCCAGTGTTTTGAGATTTGATTCACAGAAGGAACAATATTTAAAGCAGTATCTTAATTCATTAAAGCACTAAAGCTCACAGGATAGCTGCTGCTGAAAGTGCCCACACACTACCCAGATGGGACTGACTGGTGGGTTCAAAGGTTATTGCTGAGGAGAGGGAATGCTGATAAGCTGCACCATCACACTAAGATCCAATTCTCTAGGCTGCAAGTGGTCTGATTGCTCGCAGTTCCCAACAATGGTCAACAGCTGGAGTCCTTGGGCTCACAACATCACAAATGACACTTTTGAAGAAAAAAGGAAAATCTGACAAAAGACAAGTAGTAACTCTGCACACCTCTACAGCATGAGGCAAATGTATAGGAAGAATCAGGCTCCATTATCATCTGGGGTACACACATCCCCCACTTTCCTCCTGCGTGAACGATCTACTATATGATCTCTATCCTTTTCCAAAAGTAGACACTACTGTTACCTTTGGTCTTTTTTTTAGGTACCTATTGAGAGTGACCATATCTTCTGCCCTTTGTCACCAGGGAAGTTTTCTCCACACGAGTTAATTCTATACTGAGTAGATCTACCTGATCCAATGCTCTTGGAAAACCCAGGCACACAAACACGGACAGTGTGATTCACTGTGTCTGAGTCAAAGAGTCAAAATCTATGGGCTAGTATCTCTTGTATCCTTTTATAGTAACTTGTCTGATTAATGCTACGTCTTTTTTTTTTCAGTAAATAATGAAGAGGCTCATTTTTACTCTTTGATTATGAAGTGAGACTCAGATGGCTGGCTTGAGATACTGATATCCCATACAAAGGATGTCCAGAGTGGGACAGAGGCATCCTATGCCTTGGCTGTGAATACCAGGCATATCTGAGTGTTCCTCCACTGGCTAATATGTCCAGCACCATGGGCTATCAATATGATGAAGGATTCAAACATTTATAACATCAGTGAGTACCATCAAATTATTAACTAACATTACAATATTACTGTTACTGTCTTCTCTCACACTCTTGATGTATCCTCAGTTTGTTTCTTCCACACTGAGATGCTTTCAGTATGTTGACAACTGTGACATCTGACCAAGAGGTCAGAGTGAAATCAATGATCAGTTCCTTGCAGAGTGTTGTTTCTTGAGGGAAGATAGCTTTCTACAGATCAGACTGAGAACAAAGCCCTCTTTCTCTGTACTTTGCCTCTTGCTGAAGTCTGTGCCCCTGCACGCCCACCTCCCATGCCACCTCCAAGTTCATTCTTTGCTCAGAGTGTTTATAAGACATTGGGGCTTGGCAATCTTGGAAGGTTTATGAATACAACCAGGTACCTTAATTTCCTTTCTGAAGACAGTTCAGGACTATGATTTCACACAATCTCTCCTTCAAGGTCTGTAAGGTTTTCTCCCCATCTTGCTGCTCAGCATTCCAGGGGAGGTGGCTGAGGAGCAAGGCATGCATTCCAGCCTGAAGACGATCCCAGCTATTCTTGCCTTTGTCATGTGCAGATGGTGAGCTCAGGCTGCTTGTAGCTCTGATAACAGTTAGGGATCTGCTTAATTCCATTTTAAAGGTAAGGAATGAGCCCAGTTTTCTGGAGGAAAAGTCCCCTTCAAATGATCAAGGTGGATTTTAAAAGCTTGGCTTTTTTGAATAAGAAACATTTATTAGCTATCTTGGTGCTAAGATACGGTTAGGCAAGAGCAATGACTACTAGAACTAAACTGATAAGATTTTGATTTTTCAAGCACAGAATGAATATTTATTGATAAGATATAGTGCAGTTGGCATAATGGGGATGAATTAAGAAAGCAGAAGAAACAGAGTTACTTTTTTCAAAGATCATCCATTCTCACACTCATTTTTCCACTTTGTAATTAGTGTGAGAACCTGCTGTGCAAGGACTCCATCCCAATCTCCTTCACCTACTGCACTTAGCAGATCTATTCCACTCCTGGTTCACCTGCATCCATTTACTCAAGTGTCTGTACAATCAGATATTTCTCCAACCAAAATGCTTTCTGAAATCATTGTGGTGCCAAGAAAATGTTTGGTACAGAATCTTTGTAATGCTGATAGCTTCTTCAGACAATCTAATCTATTAATACCTTAGGCTGATAGTTATATCTGGAAATGGAATACAGCCTCTTTGAATATATGCACATATGTATGTTTGTATATATGTATATATGTAGTCCCTTACTAGATAAGGACAAAAGTCAGCCAGTTCCCACATTACCCCCAAATTACCTGGTTCCAAACAAGCTGTTGAAAGTACTGAGAATCAAGTACTGGAAATCAAGGTGCTGCTCTCACAAACGATGTGCTACAAGAAGCAAAATTGTCCTATGAAAATACACTTTGTTCTTTTACTAGTATATTGTTCTATAGTTTCTTTTGCAATTATGTTTCTAATATCATTCAATTTTATATAATATTTTATATTCAATCAAAAATTTTGCTCACCAAAATAATATAAGCATGCATAAACTTTCAAAGATAATGGACTAGCTAGATATGATCCCCTAACTCTGGCCTTAATTATTGTACTCTCGACACTTCAAATTTTAGTTTATCAAGATAGACCAATCTTGAGCTACTGTCACAAATATCCAGTTTGCTTAGAGGCTTCACTCTGAAAGATGTTCAGCCCAAACTGATCCTCCTTTAAGTACAAAAAGTGCAGGATGATTTAATGCATATAAACTTTCAGCTAGGTGCAATAAAGTCACAGTGTGTCATGTGCCACTGTCAAATCTCTGTGTTCAATGAAATGTTTACCTTTTTCAACAAGACAGGTGACCTTCTCCTGGTTGGCAGTCTCCAGCTCTTAAACAGCACTAATCTCTTGTAAGGAGTTTGGAATAAATGCTCCATTTCAGCTGTGTGTCTCATCAGTCTGCATGGCAGGCTGTGAATATGAAAGGATGAAGCTGTGGTGTTAAGGAGTAAGCAAGGAGAAAGGAGGCTAACCTGTTTGTGTGCACACTAGTGATTTGATCTGTGCTGACATAAATATTGTTGTTGGCCCACTGAAGCTCTTGTGGGATTCATCAGAAAATTAAATGCTCCAAGGCTAGGCTCATATTTCTCTCCAAAGCTGGACACTCTTAGAGATATGTCTGCTAGAGAAACTACTCAAGAACCTATGTAGAAAGTCAGGTAGCAGCTCCAGCTAGTGCAGTGCCCCACAGCACCTGGGACCAAAAGGATCATGAAGCACTTGTTCTCACAGAGATATGCTTGTGCAGAGTGTTTCCCCATCTCACAGCAATGTGAGCCTCTCAGGACTTCTGAACTAGAGGTGATGTCTGTTTAACAGTCCTAAAGTGACCTAGCTGGCTTAGGAGGCCAGGGATGGTACTGTGGCACTGCCAAACCATGGTCTGAAGTCCTGCCTGAGTGAATGCCTGACTGACTAGCCCTCGCTGAAGTCTCTAATGTTATTTGTAATAAATACCAAGTCAATTAGTGAGATTCAGATTGGCTGTGCCAGAGGCACAGTCATACCTTGTGTGAGGCTCTGCCAAGATCCAGAGACAGATGACTTTGAATAGCAATTTCTGAAGAAATACAGCTGGAATTGCTGGCTTCAATAGCTCATTAAGTTACAGAACCTAATTATAACCACTTAAGGTCACCATTAACTACCTTTTCACAGGTTCTTTCAGCAAAAATATCCTGTAATTTGGAGGATGTGGGAAGGGCACAGACAGAATTAGTTTTTTTCTTTCTTCATATCCCTGTTGCAAATTTACATCATCCAAAGCAATACCACTTCACAGGCAAACACCAACATAGGATTAGCACAGGGCAGTCTCCCCCACCCCAGATGCCCAGGTTACAGGGAGTGATGACATTTCTGAGTATGAACTTGGCTGGACCATGACAGGCATTGTCTGACTGCTGGGCCAGACGGCCCAGGAACACTGCAGTCCTCCTTACACTACGGACCAAGCTGATGCCAGGCTGATACGTCACCGCTCTACTGGCTTTTTAATCAAAATCTTAAGTGCTCTTTTCCTTGCTCTACACAATGAAAACAATGTCTGAAATATTGACATTTTTGGCAAAATGAAATTATTCTTTCTGGGCAGGCCCAGGCAGGCCTGCACTCAACATTTTCTCCCTAAAGAAGATGAAACTTTTTCAAAATTCTCTTCCCTTTTTACTGTTTCTACTCACCATGAAGTAGGTTCATGAACAGTTGCTGACGCAATCATACTTTCAGTTAATAGAATGCTAATCTGAAACATATCACTGAGCTCTCTTTGTGACATTTTTACAGGCAAAAGAAAATCAGAATAACCTGTTCTGGGGTATTACAATTTTTGTGCACAACTTTAAATGTGATTTACTTGCTTTCATTTACATAAGTACAGGCTTGATATATCTAAATCAAACTAAATCCATTGATTTTCAGGAGTAAAGATGATCAGTTTTGAATATGGAGCATGTGGAGTCAATGTTCTCTAGAAGTCACAGCTGAATAACTCAAATATATTTACTTATTTTAGGAACTAAATAATAGCCTCAGGGTAATTGTGATGTATTTGTCATGTATCAGTGTCAATTTGTTTGGTCAGTTTAGAAATCTGATCCTCTTATTTATCACTGGAAACCTACATTTGTAATGCTCACACTGTTCATTTATTGTATCTAGTTACAAATAAGGGGAAGAAAATATCTTTCCTTTTTTAAGGGTAGAAAATGAAACACTTTAGTGTTCATATTTTATTTATAATCTTAGAACAGAATATCAGCAAGAAAATTGCAGTATTATATCTTACAACAAAAATATGTTCTCCTTCTCCAAGATCTGTCAGTAATCTATTACTGACAAAAAGCTTGTGAATTCCACGTTCAACTTGAAGATACAATATACAATATTTCACATCTACTCCACTCAGATTTCAACAATCAGCTTCTTTCAAAGACACCCTGACAGTTCAAATGGTGAATTATAAGTCAGGATAACAAGGACAACGTTCACTTTCTTTATACAGTGCTAGCTAGAGTAGAAGACTCTATTAATTATCAGACCAGAAATGGGCTGGGATTCACTTTGTACGCTGCTAAGCTGTTTAACTGGAAGAGATGGGTTATATATGGCAATAAATGACCTTTCTAAAAGCTTGTTTTTCCACCAACTGCTTGTGTTGAAACCAATTGCAGAAGTCATTCAAAATGAGCTGTTTATTGCTTCCTAAATGCATTTACTGCATGCCAGATGTCCATTTCAAAACATTCTGCAGTGTGCCTTTCAACTGACCCTACACTGAGACGCAACTGCCCATATCCATTATGCGGGAAATGTTGCTCACATAGCAGTGGGCTGCCAGCCCAGCAGGCACTGACAGAGACCTCCTTCAGTGCCACAGAGATTAGGAAAAAAGGCAGCTCCTTAGAGGAGATGAGTCCATGTCCCGCTCAGAAGGGCGATTTCATCCCAGAGTAAACCAAAATGTCAGTGTTATCTCATGAGCCAGCTGACAATAACAGCTAACACATGGCAATGCAAACTCCCAGCATAGAATGCTTGCAGGGTCCTGCAATTGCCCCTTCTCTTGTGCTATGGGGTTACTTTATAACTGAGCTGTGGTTTCTAGTGAGCCTGTTACTCTGGGCACTTCTGTTCTGGCTCCTTAAACACTTCTGCCATGTGTGTCCCTGGCATTCATCCTCCTGGCCCACAGCAACCACCAGCACAAGACTTAAATACACTCACCCTCACTTGATGCTTGCATTTGGATGTGTGCTCTCTGGAATAGTGTAGCCGTAGAACAATTTAGGTTGGAAAAGACCTTTAAGATCATCCAACTGTTAAGGTAGCACTGCCAAGTCCTCCACTAAACCATGTCCCTAAGTGCCATGTCTGCATGTCTTCGAAATACTAAACTCTGTCCTTGTAGATGTTGGCCAGAGGAGTTGCCTGAAAGTGATGAACGTGTGGGACCCAATTCGTCACTTACTTGGGTCAGTGGACTTGGCAGAGCACTGTTAGTGGGAGCTTGGCAATTTCTCCCTTTAAAGTTCCTCAGCAATTTTGTAGGTTTACCACACCTTGAGAATACACTAAATTTTTTCTTAAATTTTGCCTTTAAATGTTCACCTATTCCTTCAATAATGCATGACTTGTATATCAGTTAAATTAGTTTTCTTCGTTATTCAATATTTTTCTCTATTAGTAATTTCAAAAGAAGTTATTTTATTGTTCTCTCTTTCAGGCAGTTATATATTAACTCCCTCTGCTAATAGCATCAGGGATTTCTTATTGTAAATGTTCATATTGCCTTCATGGTACCCTGAAAGTGAGCCTTGGATGAAAATGAAAAATATATGAAATAAAAATAAAAATAAAATTTTAATCTAAATTAAGATTAAAAGAAAAAGAAAAAGGAAATGTTTTCACAGTACAATCAATATCAAGGAAATTAAAGTCATAGTAATTTAAAGTTATTTTGAGTAACTGATATATATAGCACTCAGGAAGAGAAATTACTTTTATGTAACTGGTTTCAGTCTTGTGTCAAATTGAGTATTTTTTTTTTCTATAACTGAATGCATAACAAGCCAATAACAAGCCAGTGTGAAATTGTAAAATAGAAGGTCTTTATCAAATGAGAGGAATTATAACAAATGTGAAAATGAAGAAAACCCTATCATGCTTTTTCTTGAAGACTGAAAAACCTTGAAACTCCATCCATTATGAAAACAGTTTTGTTTTTGATGAGTGGGAATTTTCAGCAAAGCTTTAAGTCCTACTCCAACTAGACTTGTTTCATTTCAGATCAGCCATAGTGCAAAGCAAGAAAGTCATCTCCCACTTTCTTAGGAACACAAAGCTCATATTTAGCATAGCAAGGCCACAGAGAGCAGTTCTGCAAGACCATAAGGTATTTAACGTAATTTTTTTTCCACATTTCAAAATATAACTATATTCTTTACCATACCCTCCTCGGTCCTGACAAAAAAACAAAGCAAGCTGAAATAAAGCATATGAAAGTAATTAACTACCTCTGCATTTCTCCTGTTTTTCTTCAATGTAAATTCAGTTAAATGCTGAATTTGAAATTAATCCTGGGCTAACTGAAAATAGTTTGGTTTTAATTCAGTTGCATTTGTAATTGTATAGAATGAAGAATAATGAGGAAAGTAATCAAAAAAGACGTGCAGGAAGTTATTGCTATAGTATTGATTTTTCCATGAACATTAGCTATGCGTCAGAGGTGAATTTTTTATTTACTTTGAAGTAAAAATGCAATACCTATCTGTATAAAATATACCTCAGTTAATGGTAGCACATGGAGCCTAATTTTGCAGTGACAAAAAACAGTTTAAGTGAAATATTCAGAGTAAGTTTGAAACTGACTTACATAATTTTAACTTCTAATTTCTGTTAATCTCAGTAAATGTACAATTCATTTGGTAAATTAGCAGTGTTGGAAGGAGAGTAGTTACACCCACAGTGGCAAATCAGTTTTTCCAGACTGCTAAAAGGAGCTAAAATTGTCAATCACTCAAATCAGGCTGCAAGGGCTTAACATTGTGCTGGCATGCAAATAAGAAGAGCTGTCTGTAAGAGTAGATCTGTACTGCAAGATTAATAAAAGTACAGGAAATGCTTTGGAATGATCATTATATAAAAAAAGCCTTGGAAATTATATCAAAAGAATAGGGGAAAAAAACACATGGAGAAACAGCAATGATTCCACATACTTCACATTGGTTTCACCATGGTGGGTAAGAGGAGAAGAGGGATATATGATAGATAAAATGACAGGGAAACATCTCATGTAGAAGTGAAAATTCAACTGGAAATGTCCTTCTGAATAATCACTGTCAATAAGGGCTTTGACAGTCTGATGAGGCCTCAAAAGTTCTGTTTCATGATGCACATTTAAGACTCCTAAAATCCAATTCTGTGTCAGGCAGTGCTTGTGCTTATCTTTGAACATAATAGAGATTCTGAAAAGTGACTAGTCTTAGTATTAAGTTGGAAAAAACCTCTTTACAGCTCAGAACTAGACTGTATTCTCTTTGCACGCTTGAACTACTGACATTCCAGTTGAGACTGGAGGGTTTTATCACTTGATCATCATTTTGGTTTCATTCGGTGTAACATTTTCTGAAGTCTGAGCATCACTTCAACTGCACACAGTTCTCCCATTTTCAGGCCAGACCTAGAGTTTGAAATCCTACATACCCTGACAGCAATTACCCTAGCACCTCTGGCATATCCATCATCTGGATGTCTCCCTCATGCTGGGAGCAATAGCAATTATAGTTAGAGATGAAACTGTCTCCTTAAGGTAACCTATTTGGAACAGAAACATTTAGAAAAAATAAAAAACTGTTAAAATAATAAAAATTTAACTTGTCAGGTATCTAACTACATTAGAGGGAGGTGCTGGTAGCACTAAGGTTTTAAAGACTCTTGAAATCTCAGTTGGTATATGCAGTTCTTTCAACTCATGAATCTGTTCTCACTTCCAGGAGAAGTATGAGGCTTCTAAGGGTCATGTTCTTTTTCATATGTTCATACCTTCTTTGCCAAGACAAAGCCACTGTTTTATTACCCTGACTGCTTCTAGCCCCCGGCTTTAGCAATGAGGCCAGTAATCCATTGGAAAAGGGAAGTAAAAGCCTTACAAAATGTGCTTTTTTGTGGTGTTTTTCTTTTGAGCATGTCTGTGGGAAATAATTTTCTCCTCTTTTTTACAACAATCTCCCACAGTCCAATAGATGTTAGTTTTCCTTCACGAGCATGGTCAGGTAAATGGGATTTTTCTCACCTAATTTTAGCTGCCTACAAGTTAATTGTCTAATTACGTGAAATAGAGCTTGCTTTTATTATGGACAGGAAGAAATAGGTGTCAGCAGAGGATAACATGTACCCTACCTTTGGAATTTATTTTAGACTTGGACAGCTGAACTTTTAAGTACCTAAGGTGATTGAGATCCACCCCATCTGTAGTATTAAGGAATTCTGTTCCATTTTCATAGTCTTTTGCTTACTATTTACACGTTTCGTACTTTTTAGACATTTGAGTAATGACAAAGCAAGCAAATGCAACTCAGATTTAAGGAGTCCTACAGGCCTGTTGGTAACTTAATTGTTCCTTAAATGTTACCTTTTTTTTTTTTTTTTTTTTTGGTGCCCTACCAATTGACATTGTTACCTTGTGGTACATGTAGATCTCAGTCCTGCTAGGTGCCAACCACTTACATCTTATAGGACAAGAGGAAATGGCTTTAATGGCTTTAAACTGAAAGAGGGTAGATTTAAATGAAATATTAAGAAGAAATACTTTACTGTGAGGGTGATGAGTTGCTGGCACAGGTTGCCCAGAGAAGCTGTGGATAACCTACCCCTGGAAGTGTTCAAGGCCAGGTTGGATGGGGCTCTGAGCAACCTGGTTGAGTGAGAGATGTCCCTTCCCATGGCAGGGGGATTGAAAGAAGATGATCTTTAAGTTCTCTGCCAACTGAAACCATTCTATGATTCTATTATTTATTCTGCAGCATTTTACAGTGTGCAGGACATATGCCTTCATTGGTCACAAATGCTATATAAACCAGATTATTGATTTTAAGATGCTTCTTTGTGTATCAACTCTGATTTGTAAAGCCCGTAATCACTCAGGTGACTTTTACTAAGGACATCCCCCATCTTCTTAGTCTAGTAGTTATATATCTTCTGACATCAGTTGGTGCTTTTCTAACTTCTCCTTCACATAGCAGGTGAGCAGGCTGTCACCCCTTTCTTTTGTTGTAAATCTGGAAAACTGGCAAATTCTGACAACTGCATTTGGCACTTGGTGATACGATGCATTTTGAGAAGCTGAGACTGCAGCAGCCAAGAGTAAACCCCCAAAACAGGGTGTATAATACTCCAGTGTGGAACTCAAATCCATTGCAGAAGCTTTGTCTCTTCATCATGAGCTTAAGATTTTACCTAAAAAATAAGATTCATTGGATTTATCTTCTGGGGCTTTTTTTATGTTTCACCTTCTTCAAAAGGATAAGCATGCATGTGGACATATTAGACTAATCCAGTAAGTAGAGATGCCAAACAAAACTGTCACATTACTGCTATTAAAGTACAAGGAGATGCAAGCTGGAATTTTAGCTCCATATTCTAATTCCTCTGGAATCCAAATATGTTTCAAAGTGCTTAATTAGATGTCATGAATTGAAAAGAATCTGTTACCAACTGCAGGAGTTGGTGGTTGAATACACAAGCTGTGGAGGTGACTGGGTAAATGTGTCAGGAGGTGGAATTTCCAGTATTGCTGTCAAGCCTGCAGCATTTTATTTTTTTTTTTTTTTTTTACTCAGAGACCTTTCTTCCACTTTCTCTGTACTTCAAAGTAATTAAATTTCTGAAGTGACAGCTGCTGCAACACTTCTGTCTTTAATCCTCTACTGGTCTGTGTATTCTAGTCTATGCATGTAAGGTGAGAATGTACAGGTACAGGAAGCCCAAAGCAGCTATTGCAAATCCTAGGGTAAAAGTCTTCATCACACAGTGGATCATTTAGTTGATTCTTTGCAGTATAATCAGGAAGCTATGGTGGTAATCTGGGAATCCAACAAATTTTTTGAATATTTATCTGCTGAGGCTGCAGATCCTCATATCTATCAGCAAATTGCTAAGAGAACGTGGGGTTATTTATGAGGGAAAGGGAGATTTCTGTTGCAAACTACTTGAGCATGTGTTTTCTTAAAGCAGCAAAAGCTGTGCAAGTGGTGCTGCTCCAAGGGAGATTGTTGTTAGCTCCCTATGACCACTCGTCCTTTGACAGAAACTCACATCAGTTGGTTGAGGAAGTGAGAGGGAACAATGGAAAAATAAGCACTAGGAGTCAGGGGAATGAAATGTAGAAATATAACTTTTCTGGTAAAATAAGCACAAACAGCTGAAGATGTATTGATTGCAACACATATTGCAATGGTCCCTGAGCTAACACTTTAATAAAACCAGGGAAAATGACAACCAAAAGGAGCCCCAGAAATCATAAATCTCAGTGTACATGCTGAATGGTGTGGAGAAAATAATCAGCAAAAAACAATCAACTCCATCTGAATTTGGAAGCACAGAAAGTGCCATTTAGGGAGGATAGAGGTGCAGAAAACCTTGGCTTATTCAGTCTTGCCTATTTCAGATGGCAGCCAGCACCAGATGCTTCAGAAACACATGTAGGAAATTCCACAGCAGTCACATGGGGGATAATCTGTCCCCATCTGCTTGCTGGGAAGATCTCATGCTAATCTTTAAAATTTAAGATATATTTACAACTTGAAACATCAGGTTTTATATTGCTCCCAACATGCCATTTAAATGTTAACCAGTATAATTGGATAGTCAAATTCTTGTTTGAAACCTGCTAAACCTAATTTTTCTCGGAATTTCTTCACAATGCAGTATATGCCTACTTAGTTTTAAGGAATACTTCAGATTTATTACTCTTACCTTTGCAATGATCTGAGCTAACCAAGTTTTGTCCAAGCACACATTCCTCAGTGTTCAAAATACCAGTACAAGAATTACAAAAAGAATTCACTCCCCTAATTTTTCAGGTTTCAGCCTACACATCTTTTTCTTGTCTTCCCTTAGTAGCCAAAAAGAGAATATCCATTTCAGAGATGTGGTTAGGTCTGTGCCTGGGGTAGGCTTTCTTTGTAGATCCAGTTTTTCTAACTTACTCCATGTTTTTGAAGATATAGGATACATCCATGCTAGTAAATTAAAAAGGAGCTAAGTAGTGGGACTTAATGATTTATAGATTTTAATTGCCGGAATGATCCTAGAAATGTTTTCCTCCAATAAGTAACACTTTTTCAAACTGTTCCCTTGAAGAATTTGCATAATAGCACAACCTAGGTGGCATAAAACTTTGCCATTGGTGTTTTAAAGGAAGCTACCCTGTTTTGGAGTGTAAGATAGCTGACTGCAGCTTGCACACAGGCTGTGCTCTGTCATTCAGCTTCAGTGACAGAGAATTGTCCCAAACACATCTAATAAACTTGTACCTATACAGCCTTAAACTTAAACCTGAAAAACTCAACAGAGGCAAGTGCTCATGAACTCCCTCCAGAGAGGTTGTCTTATCTAAATTGTGCCAACAGATTTTTCTGTTGGAGATATCTACTGATCAGACTCAGCTATACATCTGTTTCAGTCCTGAAGCTGCAGTGCATGTCTAATCAGGCAGCATTGATTAACTCCAATAATCTGGGTATCAGGAACTCTACAGTCATATTTTCCTTTAATTTTCAATCACTTTGTATTGAGAGGGATAGGGAAAAACTAAAAACTAAACCTGAATTTGCAAACTTTTATCTGAGTAAAACTGCAAGTATGCTTTTTTTTTAATTAATTCCTTATTTTAGAAAGAACCAACACTAGTGGGTTTGTGTTGCTGTTGTAGCTAGAGGTATCACTGAGAATTCACATGCCATTGAGCAAATATGTACAGAAGGAGAGCTCCTGTCCCACAGAGTTTAACCTGGAAATGAATCAAATCATCAAAGAGGAAAGAATAAAACAAAGGCCTGGAAAGTACAACAATCTGCTTGAGATTAAGAAACTGACTAAAATGTGCTCAAAATTGAGAGATTTAGAGTAACAAAAAAATTTAATTAATCAGATTGTTAAAACTAACATGTATCTGTTGATAAATATATAACTGCTAGTAAAACACACCCTTCACTTCAGCAGCAGCAAAAGAAAAGCAAAGGAAGCCCTGGAGGGGCAATGGCTGAGGTGTGTTCTTAATTATGCCTCTCAGGCACTGATGACTGCATATGATCCACACCAGCACTGCCAATAAGCAACTGCTTCATTTATATTTAGGATGACACATATTCATGTTAGTCCTACGTCATTTGTAGAGGGAAACAAAAGCTACAGTATACTTAAAGGTTTCCTTGCCGCTGTTGCAAAATGACACTACCATGTGTACCATGCATACCATGCTTCTGCCACTGCATGAAATCCCACCTAGCTTCCTTCTCCAATTTCTGCATCACCTGTTTTTTAGTTTTGCTTTTTCACATTTTATCTATGGATCTATTAGGATTTTGAAGACTGTGTTCCTCTTATTCTGAGACTTCAAGGGCTGTTTCCACCTGAGATTTTACTTTGGTTGTCTTTTGGACTCTGAGGTTTCCATGCATGGGTAACCATGTGGCAGAGTTTGTTGTTAATTAATCAATATTTTAAAAAAAAGCACACAGTGGCATATCTGGAACTGAAAAGTAACAGATTCTCTAGTGCATTTTTTTCTCTTCTAAGAAGCAAAAATTTAAATTTTATAGCATCTTATTTTTGGACAGACTCTAAGGATTCTTCAATGGTACTGAAATTAAGAGTCAATCAAACAAGCACTGCTAATAACTACTTAAAAATGCTTAAGATAGAGAAAGAAAAGAGATCACAGGCTTAACCTTATACCAGAGGAAAACTTGTTTTGACTAGCAGTTAATGCAGAGAGCACCCTTATCTGGAAAAAAAACCCAGTTATCTGATTCTGAAAAACTTACATTATACTTTCTTAGTCCCTTTCACACATGGATTTCATAGCTACACAATGAGGAATAAAGTCAGCTTCTCATTATTTCCACTGTACATACAGTTGACACCGATCATAAATTCACTGACTATAAAGTCTATAAAGTTCTGTCTCTTGCTCCCTGGCCATTAAATTCTCAGTACACAATCAGCAACCAACAAATGGAAATACCTCAAGGTGTAGGATTTGGAGATTCAAGTCTCCTTCCAGCTCAGCAATCTTGCTGCCAATCTGTGGAGCGGGGCTGGTTTTTCTTTCTCCTTTTTTCTGCACCCATGAATTTTCCATTCCTGGTCCACCAGTTAAGCTTCTGGATGGGAGATGATGGGTTCTCAGATCTAGATTTGCACACACTTTATGGTTAGGAAAATATCCTGTAACAATGGGAAGTGATCTCCTCTATTTATAAACACACTCTTAACTGTTACCAAATGTTGGTTATATGTAACGAAAGTAGGTCACAATTAGAGTCACAAATTATGTGAATTGCCAGAAAAAGTCAGTGTATGCTGTATGAATTCCAGTTTATTACTTGAAAAAACATGAAACACCTGTAAAAAACTAGAAGGTTATGATAATTACCCAAGATGAACAGCAAGTCATGGAAAGTTTCTGCAAAAGCTGCAATACTTGTCAGCTTCAAGAATGGTTCCCATAAGAATCATTTCACATCCTGACTATAGAGACATCAGTATAAACATCTGTATATCTTTAACAGTGTGAATGTTCTGAAGCTTTTAATGAGATTTGATTGCTGAATATTAGAATTGAGATGGAAAGTAAGAGAGTGAAAAAGAAAGTAAAACTGAGAAAAGACTTGAAGCATTGAACTTCTGTCCTGCAAGTTTCCCTGCAATATTTCACACAATTTAAGTGGATTAAACTATACACTGATTGACTGTAAATAAAATCAAATTGTCCTTCTCTAAGAAAACCCCAGCATCAATAATTTGAATTGAGAATTACTTTTGATTAATACAAAATAATATATAAAAACAATAAAGTAATTATATAATAATAAGTTATTAATATTTACTCATTCAGAAAGCTTTTTTTCATGGGAAGCATAGTATTCCTGAAGTTAACTGTAAAATTATACAAATCATCCAAAACTGACTGCAAAACAATGCATGGAAAAGCTGTGTCTGAAACTAGGGGCACAAGGCTGCATTGCCTGGTTAGAGCTTTCTATGCTCCTGTGGGTCTGCATGGGTAAAGTGAACAGGCAAGGAGATGAGCCACAGTGCTGCAGATGTTTGTGGCTAGAGAAATTGGAAATGTTCTTTTACAACTTTCAGTCAGCACAGAGAGAAAGAATTTAGGGGTCTGTTAGATGGGCTCCTGCAAATTTCTCTACAGTGGTTTATATCTCTATCTCATTGTTTCACTAGCTTGCCAGAAGTTACCATCCCTGTCAGAATGGTAGTGTAGGAAGATTTGAATTCACATTTAGCAAGTCCTCTTTTTATTCTGTGCAATGTAAGGTCAGATGTTAGCCCATGTAATGTAAGTTCAGATGTTAGCTTGGAAATCATTGTACCTAGTGGTGCTACTCCTCAAAGACCTGAGATAAGTTCAGACACAGAGCTGGGAAAAGCAGAAACACCTAAAACAAGTCCTCAGAGCTCATTTCTCAGCTTGTTTTGAGGCAATTCTCCTTCTTCTAACCAATCTCTAGCTCTGGCAAGCATCGCGAAGTTTCAGATCGGTTCCTGAAGTTAATGTGACAGCCTTGCTTGTACTGCAGTTGCCCTATCTCCTTATTACTCATTTATATGTTGCAGAAGAATGTGGCTTACCCACTGATAACAGATTGCTGTAATTCACAAAGGCAAATATTACAGAAGTAGGCAAAAGTTTTGAAAATGAATGAATGCAATAGAGGTCAATTCTCAAGTATTCTGAGTGCATCACTCAAAAGGTGGTGACATTGATTTTTACTATGTATATTCCATTAGGAGTAATTGGGTCAGGAAGACATTTATGCATTTAATACACTTGTATGACTTTCAGTGATGAAACTGGGACTTGGGTTCAAATTAGAGTGTTATTGGAAGTGCCTCTGCACCAGTTCAACTTCTAAGAACAGCAGAATAAATGTGGCTTAATGCTTTGCAGTAAATCTCACGACATCTTTTATTGACTCTAAAATTCTAATGATGTCCAGGAAATGCAGTCTGAGAAAAACTGTTGTGACGTAACAAAACCTTCTTCTGTAAGTGTTATGGAACACATATGCATTAGTATTCCAAAAGTTTTTTCATTATAACAAAGATTCAGAATTTTTTATATTCTCTAAGTAGATTTTAATGGACCTTTGAAATTCATTAGGGTGTTTTAGTCATCCAGACAAATTAAAATTTATGTCTTCTACCTAAGGAATGAAATCCTGGTTGTGGATCATATTGCAGTGGAGTGCTGTAGGTCTTTCAGCTATGTAAACCATCTGTGCCCTGAGTTCAGCGATACAAGAGACTATTGACCAGGTGCACAAAGGAGTGAGACATATTGCTTGACCACGGTAGCCTTGGTTTCCAATTTCCAGAATTATGTTGTGTCAAAAACGCCAGCAACAAAAGGTGAAAAGCAGGAGGCTTTCAGGGGGAAGTGGGACCTGGTGAAAGGAGTTCTCTGTTTTTTCATAGACAGTACTATGCTGACCATGGTATTATCTTCCTGAAGCTATTCCCTGAGAGTCAAGACCCTGACACAGCTCTCATGCTTCTGGGCTTTGCTCTGGAGCAGGAGGAGGTTTCTAGTCTGTCATTCCACTCTGACTAGAGAGGTGTTTGGACCTAATTTCACGATTAAAAAATAATCTCATGCAGCTAAGTAAATCACAGCACGGCAGAATATAATTCTACTTGTTTATTAGTACTTTAAATAATTCCCTAATAAAACGGTTATTCAATCTCAAGCAAAAATGGGATTTTTTTTATCTCAGTCACTAAATATGTCCATAAAACTATTGCTACTATATTATTAAATGACTCAAATTCTTTTTTAGTTACTTAGTCTTAAATCTGGATGATCCTTGGTAAAAGTGTTCTCTTTTGCTCAGGTCCTACATAGGAAGACCTCATAAAAGTACTGCTTCAGCTTATTCCTAAGCATGAGCAAGAACGTGTATTTTGACTGTTCCTGCTTCTTTTTCAAGTACATAACAGGATGTGTTGGCCCAAACCTTTTCTTTCCACACATGGCCTGTTAATATCTGCTTCAACTATTCCATCTAGTGGAATTTTACCTCTATTGTCTTCTCCAAACTGAAATTTTGTTAACCCAGTCATGATCACTTGTTCATAGGCTAGTGCTTCAAGGTGGGATTTTTGCTGTGTAATCCCTTACATCCCACTCAACCTGCATGAGCTGTCCCACAGCTCCTAAGTTGAGCCCTTCCAAATTTTCTCTCCATAAGGCAAAAACTGGAAAAAATGTGGAATTGTGTATCTGTTATTTTTGTTCTCCTGTTCATTTGTCAGATTTAGTGACTTTTATTTTCGCATGTGAAACCCTATCCAGGTAACAGCTGCATGGCAGTAGAGGTGATTACAGCCAGGAATTACCTTCCTATTGATGACTTACCTTTCTGCAGAACTTAAATGTGTCTGAGGCTGCCAGCCTTCCAAATCTTTCTTATCCTTGTGACAAAACGCCTCTGAATTAGTAGGCATCCACTTCCAAATGTAATGTCAAAGAAAGTGTAAAAATAGATAATGAATGTTCTAGTGCCATTTTACATTGAATATTAGGAAAGATTTCTTCACAGAAAGGATTGTCAGACGTGGAACAGGCTGTCCAAGGAAGTGAGAGTCACCATCCCTGGAGGTACTTAAAAGACATGTAGATGTGGCATTTAGGGACATGGTTTAGTAATGGACTTGGCAATGTTGGGTTAATGGTTGAACCTGATGATCTTAAAGGTGTTTTCCAACCAAAATAATTCCATGATTCTACAATTTTAATATTTCTCAGTCAGCATCTCATTTTTGATATAGAGCAGAAGTCACTTAGATCAGTCCTCTCATAGCCTCAGTCTCCTCCCTGATGCTATATCTCATCTCTTTCTTTTACTGTTGTCAGTTCCTCCTTCCTCTCATTTCAATGCTTTTGTTCACATTGCATCCATGTTTTGGACCATTTTTTGATCTTCTTGTCAATCATCCACTCTCTTTTTGCCTTTATTAGGAGAGTCAGCTGTGTTCTTAATTCAATGAACACGGACAGCTTCTGTCAATAAGAAAATCCTGGGCTTGTGGTCTGCTCCTCAGGGAAGAACCTACAGCCACTCTGGGATATCAGCATTACAACCATTTAAAAGTTTTGGTAATAATAAATTTCCAATACTGAGTAGTTTGTATTAAGAAGTAGGCTGGTTTTTTTTCCTTTTCTGGAAATGTGTTACTATTTTATTGCTGTTAGCATGCAGAAGACAACTTGTTTATTGCTAATTAACCACCTGCAGAGCAGATACTTAACCTGAAGGACACCTTTCAAGGGGATATCCAGAGGCTGAATTTACCAGGCACCTTTGTAAGTATTAAGTACCTACGTTTACTGCTGAGCAGTAGCAAATTATTTCAGAAATGCCCTAGGTGAGGGAAAATAGCTTGTGGAAGTAGAATGTTAATTAGAGTCAGGAAGTTCAGGGCCAGATGTTTCATGGCAGGGAATCATGCTGGGTACATGGTAAGGTTTGGGAGCTATGCACTATGAGTCTGTTTGTGTAAATGGAAAGATCCTGGGGTTCAGAGAGGTGTTCTAATAACCCAACAATGTCAAATCCATTGTCCTTAGTTTTGCAATTTACTGTTTGGGTTATCACTCAGGTAGAGTGACTCTATGTAGGGATGCTGACAAAAACATTTCTTCTTCTTTTTGCCATTTCTTGGAGTTTTGACAATGAATGAAGACACTGAAGACACTGAAATTATAACCTCTTGTGCTGGTTTTGGCTAGAGTAGGGTTAATTTTCTTCATAGTGGCTAGTATGGGGCTGTGTTTTGAATTTAAGTTGAACACAGGGTTGATAATATAGAGATGATTTTGTTATTGCTGAGCAGGGCTTACACTGAGCCAAGGCCTTTTCTGTAGTTTTTACTGCCATGCTGGCAAGGAAGTTGGGGCTGCATGGGAAGGTGGGAGGAGACACAGCCAGGACAGGTGACCCAAACTCACCGAAGGTATGTTCCATACCATATGACATCATGCTCAGTATATAAAGTGGGGGGAAGAGAGAAGAAAGGGGGGGACATTTGCAGTGATAGCATTTGTCTTCCCAAGTAACCGATACATGCAATGGAGCCCTGCTCTCTTGGAGATGGCTGAACACCTGCCTGCCCATGGAAAGCTGTTAGTTAATCCCTTGTATTTCTTTGCTTGTGTGTGTAGCTTTTGTTTTCCCTATTAAATTGTCTTTATCTCAAGCCACAAATTTTATAGCTTTTGTCTTCCAATTCTCTCCCCAGTCCAGCTGGTGGGAGAAGTGGGCAAGTGGCTACATGGTACTTGGTTGCTGGCTGAGGTGAAACCATGACACCTGTATAATATTATCTTATTGGAAGAGCAACAGGTATTGATATTCAGGAACATGATTGCTAATGCCGAGGTCTAACTTTCACTTTTTCTCCATCTACAGAATAATAGTCATCCTCATTATTAGGAAGATTTTTTTTTTTAGCCAAAGGATTTATGGTTCAATGTTGGCCTACAACACTGTTATATCTCACTCTTGTACCTGAGAGAAAACTTTCTTAAACCTGCTGTCTTTGTCAGTAAGAGTCATAATTCAGAAGACAGAATGCATAATAACCCTGCAAACAGCTGTACTCTTCAGAGCTCTTTTATAAAAGAGAAGAATCCTTTTCCAACAACAAGGCTCAGGGTCTTCATTTACATTTGCATGTGTAATTTTGTGCTCCATTGCCCCTAATGTGCACTTACGAGGTATTATTTTTGAGCACAGCTATAACTGATTGGAACACAAACCACTGGGTTTATCACCTCTTGGACTTGGATTTGTGTCTTATCTTTAGACAAATGCATATGGAAAGCTCTGCTTGCTGGATTGCATATTGCAGCTTGCTCCCCAAATGTACAATACATAATTCAATGGAGTCTGGTGTAGTTGTCAGCTTTTCCTCAGAAAGAAACCAGCTGCCTAAAACGCTGAAGGAATAAAGTATTTTTGGAAGAGCTTCCCCTCATGGATTTCTACAGCTCCTCTCAGCTCATATTACTAAGACAGATACAATAACAAATTTGCAGAAAATGGATGAAATCTGGACTTAAAGCCAAATGAAGGTTGCTGCCTCCACTGACTTTCCCCACTCTCTGACTTACGATTATGCATGAGAAATGGGAAAGAAAGAGAGCAACCTTGTCTTTCTCAAGCTAATTTACACTTTCTGTGTCTAGAGCTGTTCATGTTTTCTCATCTGTGTGATGATTAGTGAATCCCTGAGACACAGAGCTATAAAAAGCATTTCATACATCCATAACATGAAAACCTACAAGTCATTTAGGGTATACTTTCACTAGCATACCAGGAGGGAAACCCTGGTCCCCAGGACAGTCAGAGCATCTCATATCTGTACTGTTCAGTGATTTTACATTCTGGAGAGGACTAGCTTTCTTCATGTGGGCTATTAATGACATAAATCTTTGTTTGATGGCTGTAGCACAGCCCTTTTTGTCTCTTTGCACATAAGCCTTCACAGCTCACATAATTTCCACATTTCTGTCCTACCACAGTGTGTGGTGGTGGAGTGTCCCATGTATGCACTCTGCAGTGGCATGTTCTGTATTAGGACACTTCATGCCACACATGCTGAAAGGCTTTCTTTAGGGCTCTTCAGTGCTAAAGTAAAAGTTTTGTACATGGTTAACAAAGCATAGCCAGAAGCTCATTTCTTGAACCCTCATGGCCATCAAAACAGCTGCTAAATACAATGCAGACAAACATGACATAAAAGATATAAAAGTGCCCTTGTGAAATCTTCCTTACAAAGACTAAAATATTGATAGACTTCCTTACCCTCAAATTCCTACTCCATATAAAATACAGAAATATGAATTATGTTTCTCCTGTGTCCTCCTCTCATATTTCCCTACTATAAAATACCACACAGATAAAGTGTAAATTAGTTCTCCCAATTCTCACAGCTATTAAAGAAATAAATACATGAATCCACATCTCTCTTCCCTCACACACCTATGCAATAAACCATTTAAAGCATCCATTACTCTTGTGAGCCCAATCTTCTCATCTATGATATCTGTGGTGTTACAAGAGTGAAGTATGCAAAATGAAAAGCCTCTATAAGGCCAAATAGTTAAACCTTTTATGCAGGTAGGTAGAATCTTTCAACAATTGTTCCCCTCCTATACCTGTGTTACCTAGATATGAGACACTGAGACAGTCTGTGTCCTCCACTCTGTGCCTGTGAGAGAGAAAAATATGCAAGGACCACAGACTCTGATGAGCATGTAGAGTTACCAGTTTATCATCATATATATATATTTACAAAAACGTACATATGGAATAAATTAAATTAGAAGCCAGTCTGATTTAGAAATATATATGTGATCAGCCTACCATAATTTAAAGAAAGACCTTATCCTGCTCACTAGTGTGCTGAAGAAGCATCTTGTTGACAGAAGGGAAAAAAAACCAGCTACATATGCCTCTACCTGCTCTGTTGAAGGCTGCATTATGGAAAAATTGACCTCTGGGATACAGAGATAATATTTTCTTTGGGGGTAGCAGTAGATGAAGAGAACCCTTTCGGGAAAGTAGGGACTGGGGAAAGATGGACTTATCGTACATAAGAAAGGCTGTTGTCTCCTTCCATAGCTTCCTACTCAAGGTGTAGAAAAAACTAATAGGAAAGGAAGATCATAGACTACCAATACCAACTGCCAATCCATTCCCTTCTGCTTTTGCTTCTTTTTAAATGGGGTAGTGACATGCATCCTCTCTGCACAGCTGGCATTCTAGCATCTGAGATGTGTGTCAATGAGCTTTTGTGATCATGTATCTTGTGGAGCACATCCTCCAGAAGAATTTGCCTGGATGATAGTGGTGGCTATGCTGCTGGGGGCTGGGTAGCAACCAGCAGTGTTAGAAAATGGCGGCCAGGGTCAGGATCTCACTTTCAGACATATCTACAAAATTACCAAGAGAATTAGTACCTAGACACCCACAAAGTTTCACAGCGTTGTCCACAACTTGCCTCCCACCAGAGCTTCTTTCCTGCCGTCAGCAACAAAACTGTGACTTAAACATCTGTTTGGAAATCCCATGTGAATCCTTCAGGCAACACATCCAGGAATGACTGTAATACAACCTAGGCACTAAATGAGCTGTTTGCCAGTTTTATGGTTTGTATGAGGAGTTCTGAGGACAGAACTTCACAAATCTAGTGATTCATAAGTCAGAAAACTAAGAAACCTACAGACTTAACATTAGATAACAAAGTTGGAAGACAGCAATGTTGCAAATCTACCTTGTGACTGTCAAGCACATAAAGAGAATGGCAGAAAGGACCAAAGGTGTTGCTGCATGAACTCCTCTCTTCCCTGCTCCAGATGAACTTGCGGAAAATTCATTGTTGTGGCATGGATGTGAACAATATCAAGACTTTTCTCCCAGATATAATGGAGGCGCTTATGATAGAACTATAGAATAGTTTGAGTTTGAAAGGGAATTTAAAGTTCATATAGTTCCACACCCCCCCGTTATGCGCAAAGACACCTTCCGCTAGACCAAGTTGCTCAAAGACCCACCTCAGCCTGGCCTTGAACACTTCCAGGGATGGGGAATCCACAACTTCTCTGGGCATCCTGTTCCAGTGTCTCACCACTCTCACAGTAAAGAATTCCTTTGCAATATCTTAACCTACCCTCTTTCAGTTTGAAGCCTTTCTCCCTTGTCCTATCACTACATGCCCTTGGGTAATTCAGTGCTGAACACAATATATGCTTTGTCTGAATTTTGCTTTTCTCAACTATAAAAAAGGTAAATGCAATTGAACATGACTGCCATTGTTAACTAGTTCATATCTGTGCAATGTTTTGACTGAAGATGTAAATTGTAAAGGCCGGGAGGCCCTGCAGAGAGACATCAACAAATTAAAGGACTGGGCAATCACCAACCATGGGAAGTTCAACAAGGGAAAGTGCTGGATTCTGCACCTAGGGTGGGGCAACTCAGGATGTATGTACAGACTGAGGAATGAGATACTGGAAAGCAGTGCCATGGAAAGTGACCTGGGGGTCCTGGTCAATGGCAAGTTGAATATGAGTCAGCAGTGCCCTGGCAGTCAGGAGGGACAACCGTGTCCTGGGGGGCATCAGGCAAAGCATTGCCAGCTGGTCGAGAGAGGGAATTGTCCCGCTCTGCTCTGCACTGGGGCAGCCTCACTCTGGATTTTGTGTGCAGTTTCAGGCGCTGCAATATAAGTTATTGAGCTATTAGAGAGTGTCTGAAGAAGGGCAACGGAGATGGTGAAGGGCCTTGAGGAAAAGCCGTATGAGGAGTGGCTGAGGTCACTTGGTCTGTTCAGCCTGGAGAAGAGAAGACTGAGGGGACACCTCATTGCAGTCTACAAGTTCCTTGTGAGGGGAAGAGGAGGGGCAAGAACTGATCTCTTCTCTCTGGTGATCAATGACAGGACTCAAGGAAATGACCTGAAATTGTGTCAGAGGAGGTTTAGGTTAGATACTGGAGAAAAGTTCATACACCAGAGGGTGGTTGGGCACTGGAACAGGCTCCTCAGGGAAGTGGTCACAGCACCAAGCCTGACAGACTTCAAGAAGCATTTGGACAATACTGTCAGACACATGCTGTAACTCTTGGGGATGGTCCTGTGCAGGGCTAGAGGTTGGACTGGGTTTCTGTGCTTGTTGTTGTTAAGATACACTGAGATTCCCATTATTCTAACCTTTACCAACACCCATTTACAGTGATTAGTTTTTGTCAGTCTTCAATAAAAGTTAACCCATTCTGAGATATTGTTGCCATTTTTAATATATTAATAGTCAGATAGGCTTATCAATTACTTTAACAGCAAAAAATAGAAGTAGCAAGATTTGATTTGAATGCATCCAATCAGGCCTTACTGGGAAAAGAGATACAACTTTGCTGTCTGCTGAGACTTCATCTCTGCTGCTGGATAGGTTGTTCCTGGAGGACTTTATAAAGAAAAAATTTTACTTTTCATTGTTTCATGTAGTTGGCTTTAATGAGATTGGAAAGATTACTTAAGAAGTGAATGTGGTTTGTAATTTTAACTTCTTTCCATTAGCAGGCCATACAACTTTAATAAAATATAAGGTGAAAGTTCTTAAGAATGGCAGAGCACCTGGACATTCTCAAACAGTTGTCTCTGCCTGACTGATTCATTAGCCAGTCTTTTCATACAAATAATACAAATGATGGGTGGCTATGGCACAGTCCATGCTCACATGATCTGCCATGTCTATTACTAACTTCATATTAGAATTATCACTTTATGTTAAACCAACAATTTAATAGTGTATTTTGTTGCATCTCTTTTACATCCATCAACATGATACTGCCAATTTCCTCTCTTAAATTAAATTTTTGAGACTGTTCTTTCATTTTTCTAACCCAGATTCATGATTTCCTTGTATGCTATAAATATATGCAAATTTTGGTTCTCCTTTTTTACTGTGTATGAGGCATGAAACACGCTCCACAGCTCTGGAGAATAGCTTGTACATCTTACTATCCACTTACTAACATTTCTTTTTCATAAAAGTGAGATTAAGCATGGATTCTGTGAAATAAAATTCAGTATCAAAGCATAGCTTATATATAAAGCTATTCTAAATCAAATCTACAGCAAGGATATGTTCATACTGATGCACTGAGGAAATATTAATTCTGAAAAATGAAACATGCATTTACAGTGCCAAGTTTCTCTCTTTTTTCTGAATTTTCTACTCTCCCCTACTCCCTACTCTGCTTTAAAGTGCCACAGAAGACTTTTCAGCATTCGGTTTGTAGAATCTCATAAAAGCTATGTGATTGAAATTCTCCAGACACAGCTTGGCTTCAAGATGTAAATAATGTTCTGATACTGATTTCCAGAAGCTCACTAAAAGCCTAAAATTTGCAACTTAACTGTTCTCAGGGAGAAAAAATGAAAAGAGAAAATAAAGAAAAAGAAAGAAAAAAATAAAAATATAATTCAAGAAGGGACAAAAAATATTACTCCCAGTAAGTTCAATCTTTTAAAGCTTCTTCCCTGAAAGACAAGCTTAAACTTGCCTGAGCACTTCCCCAGCCATGATTTATGTTGGAATTTACTATGTGTTGGCAAGATTTTGCAGTCCATTCAGTCCAAGCTCGGGCTCAGCTACCAATGAAAGCAAAATAAATACTGAAGATTAATATTTACAGGAGGTCAAAGTAGCATGAAAGAATAAGAGCAAATTTATTATGTAATTATTTCTTTTATAATTATTATTTTTGCTTACACTTGCTAACCCTTTAGATTAAGAAAAATTATCCATTTGTATGGGTGACATACACAAAAGGAGGCTACACGTCTTCAAATATCTGACAGTTCTGGGGATTAAGAGAATAATTTGGTTTATTATGACTGTCTGGGTTGCTTGACCTAGCTGAGATGTGAAGAAATATGTGCCAGGTATTTTATTTTCCATGGGAATTCCTCTGTGTGGGCCAACAGGGCAAAATATGTGTTTCAGTAAGAACATTTACCACCATTCTCTGGAGCAGGGGGAAAAGGAAAATACTGAGGAGAGTAAAAAGGGGAAACAAAAAGAAAAAAAAAAAACAAAACAAAGAAAACTCAACAACCCTGTTTTAAAAAGAACTATATATTTCCTCTCTATTATATCTCCAGGTACTGATCAAATCTTTTGTGACTGTTTTCATAGTCAATGTGGTTACCTTTAGAGTTGCCCATATCTGTCACCTGTGAGCTGAGATTTTCTTGCTTTGTATGTATAAGCATATACCAGTGTAACTTAGTCACTTCACTAATTAGGAAGCAGTTAGGAACAGATAGGTGGGTTTTTTCCATGCAATTTTTCGGTCTTCTCTATGTGAAGAGATGCACATTTTTTGTGCAGTCATGTCCTCTAGTCTGAAGCACCTTTTAAACCCAGAGAAAAAAGTAGTTGATTAAAATGATGATTTGCTATCACATATAAAAATTATTGCCAGATTATATCAGAACCATTTAGGAAGCTGAATCTTTCCTGAAAACTCTTCTGGTCAGTGCTGCTTATCAGAAAGACCATGGTCACACCCATAGGTTTATTCTGTGCTGAAAACCTCCTCCATCTGTAGAAGAATCTCCCCCTAAAAAATAGGTGCTGGGGAAGCTCGCTATGCAAATAAATGCACATATTAACCAATCTTTTTCACATTAACCAAGTTTGCCCATTAAGATCTTACTTGTTTTCTCTGGTCTTTCCTGCCGCCCATCTCTAAGGAAAGAATAGGTCAACATCATCCAAAACAGGTCTGTATAGCAGGTTGGGAGTTCTCCCAAATCAGCTGTCCACAATTGCCCTTCATTTGAAATGTAGGAACTGGTGATGTGAGTGTTGACAGTCCATTTCTGTGTGAAATATGACCGATTTTGTTCAACCACTATTGCAGGACTGATTGTGGTTGTCTGTAGGTGTCCCTTTCTAACTCTGGTACTCTTGTTTTACAGGCAAAGTGACCCATACTATGCCTTTCCTGAACAGTAGAAAATTCAGTGAATTTTCTCCTTTCTTTTATCCTCTTTCGCACTTTTGATTGTTCCATGGAATTTAACTTAGCATTGAGAGAGTTATGTGTAATGATATAGAAAATGTTTTCATATATGGGGTATTCTGACAGTCTGTGGGATCTGGATGTACTGAGCATAGTGCTTGACACTGAGGTCCTAATTTTCTGTCACATACAATCTTGTTTTATTATTTTCACCAGCGCAATTGAATACTAGTCACTTGCTTTCTTGCCTGGGAGCATTCTGGATCCTGTTTTCACTTGCTCTGTAAAGACTATCCTCACTGATGAGACAGAAGTGAGCCATGCACAGAGATGTTACACTGTTAAACCTCAGTCCATGTTTCCGCTTCTGTTGCTTAAAGTGGGAAGTAAATCTCTGGGATTGGCTACGTCTACATTTGGTGAATATATGAATTCTGGGTTCCTCCTGAAGCCCAGGTTCTTGCATAGGATCCATCTAACAATGATAAAATCTACAATGTTGATATTAGTGTCTTTAAAAACCTTGCAATACTTTCAGGGTATATTATTTCCATGGTGTGATTCACTTAGTCTTAAACTAGACACCAAAAATAGATCAAAGAAGTCAATTCTCTACAGCTGGTTCTCTGTCTCCACTGCTCCAACACAAGCCTTCTTCTATGAGCTCATTCCTTTGTAAGAGTTTGAAGTTAGGCTGGTACAAATCCCACCAGATGTATTTGTATCTCCTATAGGAAGTCTGAACAAAGATTTCCAGAAACTCTGCCTTGGTAGGTAAATGGAACCCTTCTAAGGAGGAATTCAGACCAGCTCGTGATGAGTAGGTGACAGAGCTGCCATCAGAACAGGCACAGAATAGCAGGGCATACTCACAGGATAAGGAGGTGTTGCTTAAAGTGCTCTATGGGGAATAGACTGCACCTGAACTTTTCTCTCAGCCCTGTGAATCAGCCCTGGGGGATTGCCCCAGGAGGCAGGTAGCATGAAGAGCCTTCAGCTGGTCCTTGCTCAGCAGAGTGGATCCAGGTATTGTTCCCAGAGAGGACTCTGCTCTTATGTAGGTTCTTCCTATGCATGTGTAATGAGGAGGCTGAAAACTGCAGACGTTACTAGAGACAAGGAGTTAATGCAGTTTCTTATCTTCCCTAAGAACTGTTTATCCCATAAAACTAACGGGTTTAGCAGAAGTGAAGAAGCAGATATCATACCGTAAACAAACTGGTTTAATTTACTCAATTTTTTTCTTGGGAGGAGGGACTATTAACAGAATAGAAACTGGAATGAGGTCTATGGTTTTATTTCTTGAAGTAGGTATGATTTGCAATTAATTCTTTTTGAAGGCCATCACTGTAATTAAAGAAGAGAAAAAGGATTAAAGTTTGCCTTGTAACTGCTGTCAACATTTGCTTGTTGTAAATGAAGAGAAATAGAAGAGTCTTGCTCTCAATATCCTTCAGTTTTGTCATTGATTATTTTAATTCCTGCCATTGCTTATTAGCATTTGTTCATTGCTTGTTAACGTTATATCAATACAAAAGCAACAGCCTTCACCATGTGCTTCAGTCTCTAATAGCACTAAAAACAAACAAACCCTGAAAATTTTAGATAATAGTGGGGGAAATGTGCATATCAGCCAAATGTGTTTATTGTGAATATACTAACTTTTCTCTTTTTTTAACAATTTGTATTTGGAGTTTCTGCACTGGACCACCAGCATACTTCCTCTGTTTTACTTAAACTTTCTTTTCCCTTCCAAACATAATTCTTTTCAAGAACCTTCAAGTGCCATTCTTCTGCAGTCTGAAATTCAGTATCTGAGTTATATCCTGGGGATTGCAGTGGTATTATATTGTCAACAGGGCTGCAGCTGTTACTATCATGTATAACACATGTTTAGAGTATAATTTTTTTCCCTCTTCCAATTCTTTGAGTTTGGTTCTTTTTTTATCTTTTCATGGCTTCTTGGGAGAAAAGTGAAAAAAAAAGAGGAATTAACTGGAGTCCCCAAACCATTACAAATGTAGATATGAGACCTTCAGATTAAAATAATAGGCACATCAGTCCAGCACTCGGTGGGCAAAGATCCACATTTTTAAAAAGTCCGCTGTTACTACAGTTGCTCTACTGAGAAAATGTAAGAAAGACCAGAAGAACCTGGAGATGAACTGTGAACATACCATTAAGGAATCCAGCTGAAGTGCTCAAATTGAAAGCATGTTACAGCACTGGGATGTTTATACTTCAACTCCATCCTCCTTGTCTGCTCCTGCTTTTCAATCATGAGTAGGGAGCATGGTATGCAACTTCTGCCTGCACCGTGTTACCCACCAGCACCCCTGTGATAAACAGTTTGTGGGAACCTGCCCACTTTCAAATGAGTAAATGGAAGTATCCATGAAGCCAAGAGAAGGTTCCATTAAAATATTAAACGTGTAAAACGAGGATTAAAGGATGACTTAAGATAAAGACAGCGAAATTCTCAAACAGCAACACACTGCTATTGAATATTATCTTTCTTACAGCAAAGTAATTTTCAATATGTGGACTATCAGTGGTCTGGGAGGGATTTCTTAAGAGATTTGAAAGGTAACTAAGAAAAACAAAGGACGTCATCAGGAAGCTCACATTTGTTTTTCAAGGATTCATGCTTAAAAAAAATATGGGAAAAAAAGGTTAGTTGAAAAATAATGAAAATGACTGCAACTCAGTAAAGCAATGCATTGAATAGATAAAGTACTTATATTGTGACGCACTGAAGTGGTGTCTTTGGTAAATTTCACTTTATTCTCTCGTGTTTAGTTCTGATGGCAAGAAATTTCTCCCTGGCATGGAGAACACTTTAGTGGAACTGGTCTGACACTGGTGAAAGAAGTAAGAAATAATCTATTATTTTGCAGAAATAGGATGACAAACTTGAAATCCAAAAGTCACGTGACTTGACATAATAAAACAGTAGTGAACTTGTGACTGGAACCCATGGCAACTTGTAAAAAACAAACATAAACCAAAATAACATCTATCTTTCCAAATTCTGGGTGTGTTTAAGCCAGGGTAAAAACAGAATAATTGTTTTATCACAAATCATGTTGGATCTCAATCTAAGTATACAAAATCAGAGTCTATGTCCCTATATCAACAAGATTACAGAACAGAAAAAAAGCACTGCAGCAGCTGATCTCCCATTTCTTTTCTTAATGTTAGGTAAAATGGTTGAAATTCCAGAAGGCAGTGTAAGAGCTCTGTCATGATTCTTGAATTTCCAAAAGCAACCAGACAATAACATTTTGCTAAGGAGGTTATGAGAAAGAAGCCTTTAAAAAACACTAAATTAGTTTTTAAAGGCTTAAAATAGAGTGGCAGTTCTGAGACACTTCAAATTATAACAAGACACTTAGAAGCAGAAAGAGTTATTTTCAAGCTATCCAGATGGATGAGTGAAACTGCACAAACATGGCTTTATTTTAAAGAAAAGATCTATTCATAGGTCTAATCCAGAAGTCAACTGCTCTGTTTGGATTCTCCCAGAACTCAGTGCATCTGCTGTATCTACCCCAGGCTCACCAATGCACCACAGCAGAACAACTGTACTTATTTATTAAAACAAAAAAAACTCACACAAATGAAACTCAAATTAAAAAACAAACAAACAAACAAACAAAAACAAACAAACCAACAAAACCCCAAGAAAACAACAACAAAAAAGAAAACAATACCAAAACCTAACCATCAAGTTGCGTGCAAAATTAACGTACATAATCACAGGACTGTATTTCCGCTGCTCTCCATCACCTTGAAAACTCACCTTCATTTTATGGACTCTGTCTCAAATTTTTGCATTTCACACCAGTTTGTAATACCTTTGGGAGAGAGACTGTGCTTTTGTCTTTGTTGAGATGGATTAGAAATCCCAAAAGCTGTGACTCTGGACTTTTGCGATCAACAACAGCATTCATCATAATAATATAAAAGTTACCGGATCTGCCTTGGAAGCTAAAGTTTTTTTCTTGTGCTTCCTTTTAGAGGAAAAGTTAGAATACTTAAGAACCATGAAACAGTGTAATGACACGTATTTACAAGAGCCACATCCAGGAATACTTTATTGTATTCAGTCAGTATTGTAATCAGTAAGTAATTAATATGCATACTACTTTTATTGCCATTCTGGTGATGGAATAATTGGGCAACAGTGTTCTTTCAGACAGCCTACTATGTCTCCTTATGGCTCTGAAAGTTGGAGTCAAGAAAATGAAGTTCATGGTTCAGCAGACTGAGCTGTCTTAGTCTCCATCCACTTCTCACATTTTCCAAGGAATTCTTCTGCCAAATAGGTAAGATAAACCAATATTTCTAAAACCACTAAAAACTTATGTTGCAATGAGTGTAGTAACAGATTCAAGCACTTCATTTTTTCATTCACATTTCATTTTCTGCATGCAGAACAGTTCACCAGGAGAAATGGTTGAAACAATAGAAAATGAACATCAAGGAGCCTACACTGAACCTGCCTTGCAGACAAAAACTTCATTGGTCTGTTTAATTTCTGATTCTTTGAAACTTGGCACTGTCTAAGTGCAAAGTGTGATATTTTTTTCATTGTAATTAATATTAATGCAATTTTTGCAATCTCGGTAAATAGAAGAGGTATGTCTTTTTTTCAAGCATGAGACCTTAAAGTATTATTTATATCTTTGATGACATACCTAGCAAATAATCTTTCCAATCAGTTTAGGCTACAGCTTGTATGTAAAGACTTCGGTGAATAGACTGCAAAATTACAAAAAAAGGGGAACTGGTAGATTGGAACAAAACTCATCATATTGTACATAAGAGGTGCGTTCTGCACAGGTTTAAACCAACTAAAGGTTTATCTGGAAAAATAGATGGAAAAGAAAAGAATATCTCAGGATAGCCATGTTTCATCAAACACTAAGGGGATTCAAGAGAACAGGACTGAAGATGCTGAACCAGAACAAGAGCCAACCCACTCCAGGAAGCTGCTGTTGGCTGTCATCAGTAGTGCTCAAGGAAAGGTCAAATCTGACCCTTGGATTGAGTAGTCCCCAATGAACTTGTCCTCCATAAATTTGCCTATTTCCTTCCTAAAAACATTTATTCTTTTGGCTTTCATCACAACTTAATTATACACTGTGAAAAGGTACTTGCTTTGGTTTATTTTCAGCCTGCTACTTCATAATTTCATTGACTCTACCTGGTTTTTTGACAATGCCAAAACTATTAGCTTTGACAATTTTTTCGCTGATGTCAGCTGTTCTCAAAACAAATTTGGATCTGAGCAGGAAAGGTTTTTCAACACAAGCAAAGAAAAGAATCTTTTCTGAATTGGAAAAAGTGCTTTTTCTGCCAGATAACAATTTTAGAGAGGAGAGCCAGAGATACTTGAAATAAAATCCAGGGTAAGATGGAGGAAATTTGGTAAGACAGAAATACATGTCAGTTGCCATTTGAAATTCCTTATCATATTGCATTTTTTCTTCAGAGCTTAGTTCTTGTTGGTTGACATGGACAACGTCCTTTAATTTCAAGAACACTGCATTCATGCCACTGCTAGCCTGGAGTTGCCTGGCACCAGAAAATGCAGTGACTGAACATCAGGATTTCACATCTAATACAGGTCCAGCCTAAAGGAGAGAATTCAAATGTTTGACTGCCACAGCACATCCTGGCATTTGACAGGACCTATGGAGGTAGAAGTCAAATGGGAGAGAAAGAGAGCAGCTAGATTTGTTAGTAGAGCAGCAACATGCAATGAAGTGTAGTGTAGACTTACGTCTGTGCTACGTTAGAGGAAATCTTTATCTCCATTGTGGCTTACAGTTAGACTTTCAACTGACTCCTGTTTCCTAGGATACAGTAAGAAAGTACCAGACTCTAATGAATTTGCTGCCTAACACATGTAACATATGATGGGAGTTTTCATATTACCCTTTTCTTTTACAGTCCCAAAGACTGTGTGCATTGAAATGAACTGTTGAGTACAGCAAATGATGCTCAGAGAGCTGCTGTGTTTAAAACAGAGCTCTTGGATTTTGCTCTCTCTGCTTTTTATAATAATTTTTTTTTCAATATTTGGTAATTATTTTTTTTTTATTTTGAGTTTTGGGGTTTTTTTGTGTTTGGGACACTTCACAGATGTTCACTGAGACATCTTTATGCTTACTATTGTCTCAGGAATATATAAATATCAGTGATATGAGTACTTGGGACAGTCTAACTAAATTTCAACATTGCTTCTCACTTAGTTGCATGGGAAAGAATCACCATGTGTAAAATTACCTGTTAAAAAGTGTTTCATCTGTGCTTCTTATACAAGATGCACACATGAAACCTTGGAGAAAGACAGGTATCTTTAGAAGTAAATTTGCTCATCAGTTTTAGGTACATGTCTTAGGATAGCATGAACTGCTCTTTGAAATGGCCCTTTTCTCTTCACCATCAGTGCGGTGAACTCAGACCACCAGCTTTCACTGCAGTTAAACAGCTGAAGGTAGCTAAGGGGACTTTTGTTCCCTCCTCTAATTTCTCCCAGTTCTGATTTTCCTTACCAAAAAATTCTTAGAAGATATTGAAACCAAACGAGAGAAACAAGTAAAGAATTAGGTTAGCATACAAGTACCACGACAACTGCTTTAAGAATGTCTTTTATATTGTCTTTTTTATCATAAACTCTAAAAGTTAGGAAGCAATCAACACACAAAGAGCTCCATATTCTGTATGTATGACACAGGAGAAATTAAACAGATGGAGTTTCAGTTTTGTCCTTGTGCTGTGGGACGCAACTTAAAATCATGACACGTATTACTTCAAAATCCATAATCTCTTCTCAGGAGTTCACATTTGAGATTTTGAAAGGCCTGAATGATCTTTAATTAATAAAATAGGTGGTCTCTGGATTTCACAGTAAAGGTCATTGTAGAAGCCTTCAAGGAGAGTATTGAGACTACAGATCTATCTATAACAAGCTCTGCCTACTTTCTGCATCACTGAAGGACTAACTTTCTCTCAGTAGTCCATTGGAAAGGTTAAACTGAAGTCTTAAAATGCTGAAACAATACCTTCACTAAATACGTTTCTAATGTGTTCTGTTTGGGTGTAGTTTTCCTCTTTTCAGAAAGAAATCTCTTAGAGACGTTACAAGTACAGTGATGTCAATCAGTCTCCCCAAGACAAGTGTACCTCTGTAAAAATATAAGAATGGAAAATTATCATGAAAACATTGCATCTGGATTTACTCTACACACAAATCATAATTCTAGGAAATAATACAGTATCCTGAAAGAAGCCTTTTATTCTAATGACAAGGCAGGTATCTTGAGAGTAGCCTTGTTATGTATTTTTCATCACAGATCTGAAACAACTTTTCTCCTACTTCTGTAATTTCATCTCTCGAATAGAAGGTACAGACTCATTTCCAGGGAAAGCAGTGTAGTCATGTAATCTATGCAATTATTTACATTTGATTTCTGTCAAATCGATGGTCCCCTCCCAGACAAAAGCTTTGTATAGGGCTCTTGCTGCTTTCCTTCTCAGGAAACAGAGATTGCCACACAGACACAAGATGCAGCCATCTCCTCTACACCACCCGTCCTGGCAAATGCTAGGAAACGGCAGGTTGGAAACGTCTGGAAATGTGCACTGTGTGCTATTAAGAGCAGTATTTTAATCACCTTAACATTAAAAATGGATTCTTCAAAGCAATTCCAAAAAGAATTTGTTGTATACATTTTGTTCATTGCTTTGAAGACAGGAATATCATTACCATAACCAGCCCTTCACCAACAGTCTCACAGGAAAAGGGGCGGGGAGTAACAGAGAGAAGCTACATGAAGTGTAATAGTTACAGACTCAAGCAGAATATCAACAGCTGCAAGGTTAATTACAGATCTTGCCAAAATATATTAATAAAAAAAGAAAATGAAAAGAAAGGAAAATCTAAGCTTCAAAAATAAAAGATAAGAAATTCTTTAGAGTAATTATAGGCTGCTGAGGCCTTATGATAGTAATAAAGAAAAACATCTGACTGAATTGATGCTGGAAGAGACAGTGACAAGAGGAATACAGGTTGAAAAAAATAATTAAAATCAGCTATCTTGGGTAAGCTGTCATTCAGTCTCAGGAAGAAAAGAAATGCTAATAAAATATTAATAGGATCTTTTTGAGATTTTTAATATCATTCTTTTATACACAGGTAGCACTCCAGTTTGTCGCTCAAGAGTATCAGACTTAGAAGTACCAGACAAACAAATGCATGAAAAGTGGGGAGAAATGAAGAGGTTTTGGGCAAGAGTGTTTGACCTCAGAAAGAAATCACCAAGACATTCAGACAAGAGCTGTTTGGAGAATATTTTGTGGAAAATCACTGACTCTGCTTTGCTTCTCGGAGGAAATTATAGCAAGGAGGAAAAGTTATTTCAGATTGACAGACACCAAATGTCAGTAATCATGATATAATCAGTGCAGACTTTATTATATTTAAGTGGTTTGAAAGTCGGCAGATTTCAGACAGCTTCAAAATCTAGAGGAAGACTGTGTCTAATAGACAGTCTTATGAATATTACATACACAAGCTCTGTGTAGCATTGCACATATTTTATGTGATAAATTCTTTTGCAACTGTCTCTGCAGCTTCTTTGTCAATACCCCTTTTGCACTGAATGCCTTTCTTAAGCTGACTTGAAAACCCTCTGCCTTCCCATGTTTCAAGTCTTTACATGAAGCCACTTTGCTGCTGACCCAGCCCAGCTCTGTAACGAGCTCCAGAGAAAATATACTTTGTCAGTCCAGAAAATCACTGAAGTCACTGTGCTCAGACAAGTTCAAGGCAACTGCTAAATATTAAAAATGCGTTGTGGTTTTTTTTTCTTCCTTGTAATGTGACTAGACCTTGCTAGAAAATGTTATTACCTTAGGGGTGGTTCTCAATCCTGTCTGTCTTAGGCAGCTGCTAGGACAGGCTTACCATCAGCCCTTTTTCTCTCCACAGATAAAGCTGCAGAGGATGACACACATCCCAGACACGTGACATGGGGTGACTGCACCACTGTGTAATCTGCAGCTGCACTACATCTGTCACAGCTATCGCAGCTACTGCACACCTCAGCCCAGATGCCATTAATTTTAACTCTACACCTGCAGCGTGCCCGATCTCTTAAAAGACACTTTAACAAGCTCTTCCCTTCTAAATCAGCAGACTTCCAACTCAGACATAACTGATTAAACTGGCACGTTTTCTAAGGAGATGGAAGGGCAAAGTGAGGGAAATAATTAAAGTCCTGCCCACGGAAATGTGTCGCATGGTTTGTGATTGTCACTAATGACAGGTGTGTATCTGTGGGTGGAAGGAGAACGGATATTTATTCATTACTGGAGTAAGCTGCCTTGGATATAATGGCTGCTGATAATAATGCCTATTTTAGGATTGTTTGACAGTTCCCATCAAGCACAGAAAATGGTAAATTCCAGTAGGTTGTTTCATCGGAAAGGAGCAGGGTAAGAGAGAAGTGAATGTCAGAGCAGAATTTAGTCATGTCTGACAACAAGGCTGTGGGACAGACATTGTGTTCTTCACGCTAAAAATCGCTGGTGAGCATTCTTACACCACTGTGATTTAGAAATTTAACAAAGAGGCCATGTTTGTAAAACAAAAGTGACCTTTACTGCGACTGTGTAAAGCCAATCAAATATTGGCAAATCCTAAAAGCCTGCAAAACTCTCAGGTCAGTTACAATCTGGAGCTAAATATTTCTGAAAATGATACCTTCATTCAGCATGATTGTCCAGGCTGCTTCAGTGGTGACCAGAACATATTCCCATGTGAGAATGGGCTCCCTCTGCACAAGTGTGAGCTATGCATCTGTACCATCTCACAGCTCCTGCTGAGAATAGGTTTACCATACACTCTCTGCTTCCACTAAAAAGTGGAATCTATTCCCCTTCTAACCAAGAACTACAAGTATGTCTGGATAGGAAAATGCTGACAAAAAAACTTTGTACATGTATACAAGCAGAGATCAGAGGCTAATGGGGGACAAATAGGTGAGAGAGGTCCTGTGGTGAGAGAAGACTTTTTGTGACACAGAATAGAGAAGATGAAGATTCCAGAGGCCTCACAATAATTTTGCATTGCTGTGTCCTCTATGGAGCTCTCTTCTGTCAGGTCCATATACAAAACCCAAGGGGGCGTAAATCATCTGGTGAGCAGGTACTTGGTGTGGCAATAAACCCCTTCCAGTCTCTGGTTCCCAAGACCTCAGTTCACAGCTAAGTCTGGAGAACATACAACAAATATGATATTGAGTCATTGCACACGGAAAGATGACAGAAGATACTACAGAATTGGATGAAAACATATATGAGTATTTGAAAGTGTTGACTCAATGGCTTCAGCTATTCTTACAAGTAAAAAATTACTGTTTGAAACACAGGACATAATGAAAATGTGTTAAGGCAGCTAAGCATAGGTTGAAGGACTGAGTATTCACGTACAGGCAGCAGGGAGCACAGCTGCTCTCTCAGGCTGGATGCCAGTGCAGCAGACCTCCAACCCCACGTGGAGGCAGTTCCTGGCATCTCCAGCTTCTCCAGCTGTGGCTACACGCTGCACCAGTCTATTTGAAGCTGACACACAGTTCTCCCTCATAATATGGTGAGGGGAGGGAGGGGCCATCTGCCTCCAGGCAGGTGACAGCGAACTGGCCTTCAGCAGAGGGGTTTGTAGTGGCCTCCATTTCCATGTGCAAAAAAAACCCACCTGTGCGCAGCACACCCATGTCTACTGCTTAGAGGTAGCAAAAAGTACTGACAGAGGGGAGGACCAAGTTCAGAAGTTAAGTACTGAAAAATGTTGTGTTCCTGAACTATCATGTCTTGAAGATGAATAGGGACAGAAGACCATTTGAAATGCAGAGGGTCAAATTAGATGGCAAGCTGTGATTGCTTTGATTTCTGAAACCTATGATGTGCTGCAGTTCTGCAGGCAAACGGCCAGACTGAATCAAAACAGTTCAATGTCTTACTCAGGGTCTTTCCACTGATCCAGGCCATTTTCTCCTGTTTCAGATATGGGTGTTAACAAAACAAAAACCCAGCAAACAAGTAACGGATTCTGAGAGAAGCTGCTACCAGGGTCATGATCTTCGATACCTCTTATTGGACATTATGTACCCTTTGAAACTTAGAAAATTAAATACTTTCCAGAATTAGTAGATTTTAAATAGCATTTACTGTAATAGTCAATGATGATAAACAAACAACTTACACAAGTCTTAGATAAGCATATCTAAGATTTTTTACATGACAATTGTAAAAGGAATATGTATGTCATTGGATAAGCTGGTATCCAGGAATAACCTGTACTGTAGACAAAGCTCTAGAATATTCTTGTTATTTTTTGTAAATGTACCTCTATAATTTATAATTCTGCTCAGCTTAATTGTCATACCTATGAGAGACTCAAATATTGCTTCACAATTATTTACAGTTATGTTTGAAAAGATCACAATAAAACATAACATTACTGTGATTATATAAGCAATTAAGAAAGATGTTTTTATACCACCTTCTAAATAGAGTACGTATATCATCATAAGTATGCACATCTCACTGATTTTTCTGTGACTTTGATTAACAAGATGTGCTGGACTCTGCAGTGAGGATTCATCTCTCACATGGAGATGTTTACAGGTTAGACATCTACAGCTTAACTATTCAACCTTGGCCACTTTTGAGGCAATGGAAAGGAATGAAAGAATGACTGCCCTACTCCTTAAGCATGCATTTAGGATGGATCAAATGAACTGGACCCCTAAAATATTTATTTCTCTTCCATTAATTTAAAGGGGACCTAAGAAATATATCTCAGGTGTAGACAGACACATTGCAGGGGTACAGCCCACAGTGACTGTCTGAAAACAGCAGATATCTTCCTACATCAGTTCCCCATATACTTCCACAGCAAAGTGGAAAACTAAATGGAATTTCAGTTCTTTCTGGGATTGGGTCTGTGAGATATCTAGAAAAACATGTTTTACTATGCAAAAAGGAATGAAAAATTTAATATTTACTTTGTGAACCCCACAAATGTAGTACTTGGCAGACATTAAACCTGCAGCAATGATCTGGCTAGCTGAAAGTGGAAACCTGATCCAAGTCAGGAGAGGTTCTAATCAAAATGGAACTTGTCAAATATCAGTACTACCTGGTGAATGAAGGTGTTTGTGATGGCACGAGGCTGCTTGAGAATAGACTCTGTCCTTTTCGCCGGTTCCGTAATGTCTCACCTTTTGTAATATAAGATGTATCTGTGGGTTTTCTTACTTAGGTGAACCTGCAACGTCAGCTATGTAATTACTGAAAACATCTGTGAATCTAGAAAATTTCTGCGGGAAGTGGACAGTAAGGTCTGAAGCTTTTGCCCACAGGAAAATTCCAGAGCCTCAGATTTGGACTCTGGGAATCTTGTTTTCAATGCAAAGGCAGAAAAATTCTCCCAGCTTAGTAGCTTCTTGATGGAACACAATGACTGTGCAGACTAAGGCCCCCCATGACAATAAGATGTTTTATTTCCTGACAAATTCTCTTTAAATTTGTTAAAGTGGAATTTAGACAAAGCACTTACAGTTTTTTAACATTTTTTCTTATGCTTCTGTCTGAATAGTGATCCAAGAGGAACAATGAGGACAGCCAAACCCAGTAGACACAGCATAGTGCCCTCAGGATAAAAAGCATTTCTGCATCAAATAAACTATAAAGCTTATTTTTTTTTAAACTGTTCTATGCTTTTTATTCAAAATTATCAAAGCTTTAAAACAGATGAAGCAATTTTTTATTTATAGCAGGGCAAATTAATCGCAGACCTAGTCAAGGTCAACAGCAGCACTTCAGATCACTGCTGCTGATCTATGTTATTTATTTTTACACTGCTGCACTGCCTTGATCCTCAGCTCACTTAGGCTGTTGAACTTCCTGGAGTGGCTTCTGGGTGGGAATGGCTGGGCCTTGTTCTGTTGCAGAGGCAGAGTGCAGACCCAGCCAAGTCCCAGCTCCAGTGCAAGAGTCAGTAATTGCATCTTCCAAGATGTTATACAAGGTGATGCTAAGACAAGGCTGGCAGAGCACAGAAGATACTGCTGTTCTTGTGTGGGAAAAAATTCTTCTACTCAGATATATTTTTAAAATATCAGTCAAATTGACAGATTAATCACCAACACATTTATCTTCAGACTTCCACTGAACCCTCAATCAGAGCAGGTTTTACAAATATATGAGAAGAATTCTAGTGTAACTAAATTCAACGACATTTCTGTCCTTTTTAGTGAGGGCAAGTTTTCAGCTGTGATCTAGGAAGTCATTTAAACAGCACAAGTAGTTGTGTTATGCGTACAGCACAGAGGACTTGAACACATAAAATATGTCAGAAGAGATGCCACCAATCTGTTTTATAGCTGCTTAGATGCAACAAATGACTCTAACAGAATTTAGAAAGATGCATGTTCAAAATGTCAAAGTCAAGCTTTTATCCCTGTTAGTAATTATCTCATGTAAGATTCTTTCACACAGTGTAGAGTTTAAGTTTAAAGAGAAGAGAGCATGCTTTATAGATGTTATTCCATGTAACACATTAGTAAGGCATATGATGTACAGTCATAATAAGCCATGCATGAATTTCACCACTCTTCTGATTTTCCATCAGTCATTGCAAGTATTTACTCTCCTTACTTTAAGTTGTGCACTTTATTTTCAAATGGAAAGATATTTATACAGTGAGGCATTTCATGTCTTAAACATACAATCAATGTGGGGTTCCAAATTGATGTGTTCTGGCTGTGGTAACAAAGCTGCAAAGCTTAATAAATCTGGTGCACAGAACTCCGAAAGCATATTTGGGAAAGGAAAATCTTACGAAGACAAACCTGAAGGAAACAGATATGAGACAAGGCATCTTTTTAAGGTTTATCTGCCCTAAGTGATCTCTGGGAAACTGGGGACAGCAACCTAGCTGTCTCCAAAAAAGCAGGGCTCTATCATGTGTGATGGCTACTTCCCTGACCAGGAAAATCCCTGCTTTAATTCTTTATGAATGAAAGAGCTAGAGGATTTCAGGATATTTGTGTCTAAGTGAAGACATTTGTGGAGACACCTTCAATACTTTTTAGTTGATGGCTGATCTCAAGAGAAAGTTGTGTGGTTGACTGGTATGTGTGCATGTAAGTGTGTGTGCACTTTCATGTGGGAATTTTTTTTCTGCATGCTAGAATATAAAATGCAACATGTTTAAGAGAACAACATTGTACAAAATGAGAACAGTGTAAGTTATTAATTATCAAGATAATACAAAAAAATGCAATATGTAGTTCTGTTACTTTAGAAAACATTAAAAACCTGGCAATACCTTTGACCTTATCCTTTCTCTTTCGTACCTCTTTTTAGTGCTTGATCTAAGTCAACCTTTGCCTATCACTGCACTCCTGGAGTAACCAGCACAATTGTTGCTGCATGGGCACACAAATGAACAAGAGCTGTGTAGAGCATTCAGTTAAACCTTAGTGGGGACAAAACTGTTGAAATACCTTTCAAGTTTGTCTATGTGATGTTACCTTCCAGTGACGTTACCTTCTACCCTATAGGTTCCCTCTCTGCTATTATACCATTACTGCATGTCACTGTTAAAACAGACAGCAAAGAAAGATTCTAGTAAATTTTGTACAGTTCTGATGATGACAAACCCCACTAATCCAAAGTAAGGGCTGCCCCTGCGTATGTGGGGTTATGTTGGCAATATATTTATGCTCTCTGTTTCTACTTATAGAAGTGTTCAAGGTGGAAAAGCAGAGATTTCTAAGTTTCTCAGCCAACACTAGCTGTGCCAGTTCTGATTAGCTCAAACATCTGTACATTTTCATCACCAGCAAAACTCTTGGTACATGAGTATCATGGTGGTGTTTGTGGTATTTCCACAGCCTGAACTCTCCAATTCTTTTACTGATGACCCAGACTGACATTATGTCAGAATAGATTGCAAAAGCACAAATATTTTGCTGAGGATCTCATCTGAAACACACCAAACACAGCTGAGACTGAAGTACATTTAATTTGCAGGCTCTGTAGGAAGGGATTGGAAAACTGCCCACAGAAGTGCCAGAAGGAGCAGCTGAGGCCATTGCTGTCTTCCCAGCAGTTGTGTGAAAAATATGTCAAGCAGAGATGAAGTACTGGCACTTTCCCTTACTCCTCCTAGTGCATCTGCATAAGAAGTCGATGCACATAGCAGAGAACTGGACAGTGGTACAAAGCTTTGGAGGGGCAGGGTCCCACAGGTCCTCCAGCACTTCAAGAGAGTTTCCTGTACACAACAGTCCCATGTGGAAGGGGAAATACTGAAGCTGCCTCGCTTCTTACAGCTATCTCTATACACATACTGACTGCCCAGCACATCTCCAGTTTCTTCTTTGCCAGCACTGGGAATATGTGAGGAACAAGGTGATTTGGGAAAAGTGTAGGGCAGGACTACAGCTATGATCCTCCTAGTCCCTTTGGGAGGCTTTACTGATTTTCTGGTCTGCCCAATCAAACAGTAAAACGTCCCGCCTGTGGTTTGCTTGTTTCAGTAATGCAGTTGTCTCAAAGGGTCTATGAGATAATACATTGGTACTTAAAAAAGAAACAATGTCAGAAAGGCACATGCTTTTACGTGGGTGAACCGAGACTCTGCTCATAACAATTGACAGTGTTACTCAGATCACATGAATTTTACTACTGAACTCTATAGGCATATCATTTTTTTTCAGAAAAAAAAATAGGTAAAAGCAGTCATAATTTATTAATTTTCTAAAGTTGGAACTGTTTAATTCTGTCAGTGAATCCTTACTGTTCTGTGATTAGTTTATTGCAGATTATATACAATAGCTGAAGTATTCCCACTCACCCTCACCAGCTCTAAAACGTGTTTCTGTCCAAAGGATGGCAAGGGAATCATTTGAGGTGCCTTTCTTAGAAATGCTTCCATTTAAAAGAAATGCTATTTTCTTTTAAAATAACACTTCTTATTTTTGAAACTCCTCAAAGTGCTAGTCATGTCTATCACTTGTCTGTCCCTGCTCAGAGCTTAATGCAAAAGTCTAGAAACTCTTTGTATGAAAATTTCATGCCTCCAGGTGCTCCATTGATTATTCATGAAGCTTTTGGAGCTGTCACCATGGGAGCCAATTGGCTACAACTTATTTAGCATATTAATGACCTATATGAGTTAGTGCATAAGGAGACATCACGCCACCTGGAATGCAAGTGGCAAGCTGCTGCTGACTCAATCAGCTTTGCAATGGGAAGTAAGGAATTGGAAATATTTTACACAGAAACAGCAAAGCTCTTACATGTCCAAATGCATTCGCTCAAATTAGCATGCACGGCTTCAATAGCTTGTTTTCATAATATGTTCCTTTTATCTGTGTGTTTGGCCTCATTACAAGCTCTCTCCTCCTGCCAGAGCACATGCCTCTGAAAAGGTTTAATAGGTGAGTCATGTGGTTTGTGAGACATTACATCAGAATGATTTAATACACCAAGGGCAGGGCTATATGTCAGGTCCAGCTGCTGTTACTGCCGTTACAGTTTGTGTAGCAGGTAAGTTGATGGTCTCCAGAAAGCAGCTAGATAATGATAACAATTAATTTTATGGCAGCAAGAGGGGGACTTCAGCTGAGCTAAGCACCTTTTTATTTTCCCCATTTGCTGCAGTGCTGTTACACCCAGTCAGCAGGTGAAGCGCTGCCTTGACGTTTTGTCAAAATTAAAATGTTAGAACCAAACAAGGAAATCGCCGAGGGGGAGCTGGGAAGCAACGGCGTAAGGAAGCTTTGTCTAAAACAGAGGCAGCCCCGTTAAATCCGCAGACAAGCGGTGCTAGCAGCATGCTTTGGGGGGGCTGTGCTGGACCCTGCGGACAAGGTGCCTCCTCCCCCCTGAGCACTGCAAATCAAGCGTGGCTGGGGAAACACCAACAACCGCCTGGCACCAGCAAAAAGGCTGAATGGCCAGGCTCTGCCTCTCCTGCTCACAAGTGCTGTAAATTACTTCCTGAGCAATCCCGCTACAGTCACGGAAGAAATAGCTAGGGGTCGGGGTCAGTCAGAATAGCACCGTCTGACCTTTACATATTTGAGATACAGAGGATACATTGCTAAAGATTTATTAAAATTATTTGAAGCCACCTTTGGGGACATAAGAAATTTGTTATACAGTGCATGGCTTCAGCTGGCTGACAGGGATTTAGGGTTCTTATTCTTATTCTGGAGGACCCTGAGTCCCTGGATGAGGGCAGGGTGACAAAAGAGAGTGATATAGTTGTGTAGCTGTGAAAAATCAGTCTCAGCAAAGGTGGCAAAACACTTAAGCACATGCCCAACTTATTTTCACTTCCTCCATACCTTCTGAATATGTTCTCTTGACTGGTACATTGATTGCTTGAAGGTCTTGCTTGATATTCACAGTTAATTTATTTAGTAACTAAAACAAGCAAGAAGTTGCTCATGGGGATATGGTACATGCCTATGTAATGTATAAAACTTGCTAAGAAAATGCATGACCTAATACCCACGTAGGTTCTTCCTTGTGATACAGTTATAATAATAATTTTGCAATGAAAACCAGTTGGGAGAACCACAGGTCGAAGCACAACTACAGCTAAGAGAAAACCAGGAGGAGACAAATGCAGAGCCTGTTCAGACGCATAAAAATACATGTGGGGAGAAAATCCACCATGCACAGGAGCTCTGTGCAGCTCCTAGCCATGCTATTGCTGGCCAGACTGATGATACAGAACACCATGTCTCTCTTGCACTAAAGTGTGTTGGACCCTTTCAGGAGGCAGAGAGGGAAGGCACAGAATGCCTAAAGGGGCATAATTTCTTTCTTCCCCATAATTTCTCTCCCCTCCCCCCCCCATCAACAAAAGGCTTTATTTGTATGTGCTGGAGAGAAAAACTTATTTCCAGAGATCTGTTGGATTTGGTTGGACACCTGTTTCCTAACCCTAGGAAATATCCATTTTTCTATAAAGATCTAAGTGAGCTTTGTGTGATTAGTTTCCACTTTGATTCTAATTTTTAGATTACTACATTGGTCATAGGCATAGAAACTCTCAGAAACTGAGACTTTGTTCTTCAAATTTTACCTCTCCAAAACTAGGCAGCAGCATACCTTTGCACACAGTCACTGATTTATTAAGCATAGACAACCCTCAGAGAGGAATGAATGCACACAGACACCATAAAGGCTGTTGGAGTCTCATACCTCTAAATTTTCCCACATGCATCTTTGTGAAATGAGAAAAAGATTATAATTAAAAGCTCCCTTCCGTCTTTTGAAAGTTTTATACCATTGTCCAGTATTCAGGATACCTGCTTTCACAGCAGACTGGGCCCAGCAATCCTGCTGTCCCTGCTGCCCATATACACTGTGTTCTGCAGTCACACAAATTTCATCTGAAACCACTGCAAAAATCTCAGCCACGATAAACCAATTGCTCATCTAATTGGCCACCATTTCTTCAAAACAATAGGGTTACTCACAAGGAGAAAGAAGCTTGGGGCAAAGAAGAGGCAAAACAAAAACAAGAACCCACAATTCATAAGCCTCACCCCTTTGTTTTACCAACCAACATCACCAGTACTCTGCCAAATGGGAAACATTTTCTGGACATAATGGAAAACATCACTGCCACGAGCTACTGGTGGCCCACCTAACAATTAACTAATGGAATAGAAGTGCAAAATTATTTGGGTGTTAGAAGGCATATGGATTGGCAGTTTGAACTGATGTAGTGATGCACACTTTATAGTTACTTTAAAAGAGCACATACTGCATTATTTGATGTTCTTAATTGCTGTTATTTGAACTAAAGTAAAGCCTGCATGTAATCATATTGTTGAATCCCCAGAACTGACTTCTTTCCAGTAGAATAAATAAAAGCTTCCATTTGCTTATTCAGACCTGAGGGGAGATGAGTTAAATTTATATATTAGGCAAAGAAGAACCATTTTGTCCTTTTTTGGTGGTCTTTCATGAAGGAGTTAGCAATAGCTACAGGTACTGTGCAAAAGCAGAGGCAATGCAATGACACAAGAACTTAAAATAACTGCATCGAATGGTCTAGGATGGTATAGCAATATGGAGTTCAATATTGAAATATTAGCCTGTTAAATAACCCTTTATGTCCAAATTAATTCTGATTGCCTATTCACAGCTTAGATTTCATAAGGCCTTCTTCATTACAAAATGAATAGCTGCTAATTTGTTGCATCTCTGAGTAAAGTTCCAGTAAATTATATTTAAAGGAGGGAGAAAAAAGGCCTTGTTATGAAACAGTCACCAGCTGGCCATACCATTGCAAGTGCTATTTTCTCCTTCTCTTTGAAATTCAAATTTTTTTGTAAGTAAGACTTCAACTCTGAGCTTGTAGTGATGCATATAAAAATATATTGAATGCTGCACTCCCATATACATGGATTTGCATGTTGAGGACATTGGGCTGAAGCTGTCTACAACAGAGATAATCTTACTGAATTTGTACAATATATCACATAACAGGATCCTCATTGCAAATATTGTTGCATTAACACCACAAAAGTAATAGTTAAGATGAAAAAATCCAGAAACAAAACACCCTGAGACCAAATATTGCCCTGTAGTGAGGTCCCGTGGACTGAATGTTTTTGTCCTTAAATTTCTCTATCTAAATCTCCACATTGTATCTTGTGCCTGATTCAACAGTACACAGTGCTGTTAGAAAGAGTTGCTTTCTCCCCATTACCTTGTACCTGTAGCCCTTGTCCTTACGCTGGAAAGGTGGGCTCCTTCAAATCATTTGTGCCATTTCTGCTATCTGTAAGAACTTTTACCAAGTCAATTCAAGCCATTAATTTATCAGAAAACAGCTCAATGCACAGAACCAGACTTTTTTTCTTGTGGCACTGAACCATTCAGCTATCACTACACTATCCCTCAGAAAACTCACCTTCGCACTAAAATTAAATCATCACAATCTTACCTCCTCAATCCTGTTTGAGTATACTTCTGTCATGTTACCAAGTGATAGAGTTGCCACATGATGTATGTTTCCTATCAAATATGATGGTTTATTTACTCATCCAAGTATCTTCTGTTATGTCTATTAGATAGAGAAAGCATCTACAGCTGCTAGAAAGGCTTGGATCCCAAATGACTGTAGGGTTTCTTCAAGACTCAATTGCCTGTACATTCTAGTAAATACCTGATCTGAAGTCTGGAGATAGAGACCAGGGAAACACCTAAGTCTCAGATGAGCAAAGGCATTTAGAACAGAAGCGGACATGAGACCTGGATTCAGCAGAGGACACCAGGTGCAAAAACTTAACAAATCAACTTGACTGTGCAGTCTGTAGTAGGTGTCCCATCTAGAAAGACCTGGCTTTTAAAGGACTTCTTTTAAGTAATACATTTTCCACGTGTGGATTTATGCCATTACTTTTCTCCTTCACATGATCTTCCTTGCAGTATAGATCCTTCTCATGTTATTCTACAGGTGCTGGAGGGATGGAGGAAAAGATCTTCATCACTAGTTTTTGAAGAGTCTATGTCACAAGAAATTTCTTTTAGCATTCAGCTGGGCCCTTACAGGTAGTATAATTTCTTACCAGTGGAAAGCTAGTGGAAAAATGTGTCTTGAGTAAAGGATCTCAGGAGGGTATTTTCTGGATACAGATCTGACTGACAGTAGAACTGGTGTTTGTGACCTGCTGTGTAATCACAGAATATTCTAAATTGAAAGAGACCCACAAAGATCTTCAAGTTCAACTCTTAAGCAAATGGACCATACAGGGATTGAACCCACCACCTTGTCGTTATTAGCACCATGTTCTAACCACAAAAGTTAGTACAGAGGACTGTAGGAAAAATAGGATGTTGGTCTGAACAAGGTGGTCATGGTGGCGGAACCAAACAGCATTTCCTTAAGCAAGATCAGAGGAATGAAAACTCTACCACCAGATCATGCAGCCTGAGGACATCTGTGGGAAGCGCAGGGTTGGAGCAGTGAGGGAAGACAGGGAGGGAATTCGGGGTTTGCCGCTGTAATGAGGAAATATCAGAAACCAGCTGAGAACCTGGACTAGTTAACAAGAATATGTAGAGATTTGTGAGCTGAGGGGTTGAAGATAATAATTGAAACTCTATGAGTGTCTAAGCTCACCCTTTGAACAGGGGGAGATGGAAGAGAGGAGTGTGCCAAGATCATCATTTAAGTGAGAGGAAGTTTTATAGTTTGCAATTTTGCTGACAGTGATAGAAAGCCTTGTATCAGCCTCACCATACTAGGGCTCTTCTGTAATGAGTTTATCACCCATACTAGGTTTATCACTATAATGAGTTTATCACCCATAATGAATTTATCACCCGCGCTGTTTGGTCAAAGCTTTCATAAAACCTGGTAAAGATACATCAAAGAATATCAATTTAATCCTTTTAAAACAATCACACACATTCATCTTTAGGGGAAAATGAGAACATGTTCAAAACATCTTTACCCTGGGGAATGTCTCTTGGCAATTATGGGAGGTGTCCTATCAGCCTGTACTCCCCACCAATAATTCCTGACACCTTAAGCAAGAGGAATAAAATGTCCTTCAGAATAAATAATAATAGTAGATGTTATGGCAGGTTTTCTGACAAAAAGGGGCAGAAATCTTAACTGCCCAGTTCCTGCCCCACTGCATCTGGTCTGTGCCAAGCCCATTTAATTCAACAGTCTCACTGTTGCTGTCAAATTACTTCAGTGATCATTGTCCACCTCGGAGACAGTATCCTGAGCTCAGCCAAGTTGCCAGTGGTCAGCTCTGATGACCTCGTACTAGAAGCATAACACCCTGTTGTCTTCGACAGTAGATGATTGTTGGATGGACACTGCCTGAGGTGCATATTCCCATTCCATGGGTATTTGCCTCTGCCCAGCTGTTGATATCTTTGCACAGCCAAAGAAGCATGGAATTTTAATACCGACAACAATGTCACCTGATACAAGAAGTCTCAAGAGCTGCTATTAAGCCTGTTACAATTTGCAACAGTAAGTCTTTGTTTTACTACCTACTCCTGTTTGTTAGGGTTGGGAACACAGGTGGCCAAATTCATCTATAGTGTAACTCCCTGGATCCCAATTTGGCCCACAAACTCGTATACATTAAAATTTCTCAGCTGAACTTGTTTTGCTGAAGTTATTTTTACCTATAAATGCTGAGCATAAAAGTAAAGCTAACTTCATAATTTCACCTACTATATTCCCCTCAGTGCCATTTTTCTGAAAACAGAGGGTTTCAGCAATACACTCCCTTTATTAGATAAAGGACAATTAAAAGGCAACACAATGTCCTTTTATGATTTTTATTGCTTAGAAAAAATCTAAACTGCACTGGCAACCGACTTTTCTGTTTCAAAAAATTACATACTCATAAATAATTCTAAAAGAAACAATCTATTCATAATATAAAATTTACTGTATGAATGTACATGCCAGCCTTCTTGGTTTGGTTTGCGGGCTGTATGTTAGAAATTAATGGATCTGTCTTTAGTTATTCCAGGGCTGTATTTGACTCAGGAACTAAAATCCAACTGTAATTTCTCAATTGTAAGCTTTTATTACAAGGCCTGTGGTGCCACCCAAAACTTCTTGCTAGCTAGAATGCTACATTTTTTGACATCTTTGTATTCTAATGCTTTTAATAAAGAAAATTGCACTACACATGTAATTTCATAGAGGAAATTTGCACAAAACCTTTAAAATTCTTGGAAATCACCTAACATGCAAGAATTCAGATTAAATTGGTTTACCCAAATAGCTGTTTTGCAATTTGGGGCCCCCAATATGCAATCATTTACATCTCACAGATCTATCAGTCGCCAATTTTCAGCTGGCATTTTCTCTGCAAGTGTTGTTTGCAGCACATAAAGACAGATGAAAAAAAGGTGAAAGGAACAGCAAAAGTGAAAATAATAGTTGGTAAAAATGAGAGAGAATACTATAATTACTTGTATTTCCACAGTATCATGTCTTCCCAGAATTCAAGCTGTGCATAATAGCTTTAGTGCAGGGTCAAAACAGAGAAGCCCCTAGGAAAGGGGATGCAGATAGTATTTTTTTAGCCTTCCTGGGGAACCTTACTCCACAAAGATTTAAAGCTTTTTAATCTTCATCAGGACATGTTGGCTGGAAAGTAGTGCATTTCAAAATGAAAATGCATTAATTAATGTCTCTTGGAAAAGGACAATCTACAATATCTTTCTCTGTGGGAGTAACTTGCAAGCTGATTATGTGGGCTGATAGATATTCCATTGGAGAATGTTCAGGGAATGTTAAGGTTGAACAGTTAAGCACACAGAAGATGGGAAATGCCACACTGCAGGATTCCTGCGCATCCTTAACTTTGCCTCTGGTGTGTATGTGTAATGTATTCATTACACATAATCTCCCAGACACTACTATAAATATATGCTGTCTTCTCTGATCTTAGATTTTACACATATCAGTGCATGCATTAAGTACTGTGTACAACTCTCCACCCCAGCTTATTAAAACCTTGTATAAGACAAGTACATAATAAAATTTGTCTGAACAACTAGTGCAGATTAAATATTACATTTATGATATAGGAAATGGCAAGCATTTGTTTCAATAAATTATCCTGTGAGCTTGAAAGACTGAATGCTACATGGTTGCATGCAAATTAGCCATGCAGTTAGCTCCTTCATTTCCTGAGAGGCTCAGGAGGCCTGGCTTTGTTTCTGCTTGAAAAGATGCGGCACAGGTACTGCGGCAGACTTGGAGCTTTGGCCATTCCCACATCAAGCAGAAAAATAATGGAAAGGGGTCCCTGTGACCACTCACACACAGTCAGCCCACATGATTTTCTTCCTGATCCACAGGGCTTCACCTATCTGTTGAGTGCAAGAGAGAGTTACTTGTTCAATGTGGCCAAATTCGGAGCAGGGGATGCAATAAAAGCCTCCTAACAGCGGGGCATTTGTGCACATATGCTACTTGACACTGGAAATGAAGGAGTAATAGGAGTTTGTGAAGTCTAAATGGTATTCACAATGAAAACAAAGTACATAATTAGTAAGGTTAAAGATCAGAGAATCCAGAGAGAGTTGAGGTTTTATAAAACCCTCAAAATGTATAAAACCCATAGGTTTTTTCCATTTAATTGACTCAAAATGCAATGAAAGCATGTTTCTCTAATAAAATAAATATCTTGCGGTATGCAGAAATAAATACCAATGATTCTTAAATCATGGACTTTGAGTCTGGGCAGAATAGTTTTTTTATTTGGGTCTTAAGGGATGTTTTTTAACATTGTTTTAATTTTACTGAGTACTTCACTTCGTTCTGCACTTTATCTTTCTCTCTCTATTCAAATGCAGGTCTAGTTGATTTTATTCTAAATTAATCCTGCCCTGCCCTGCCCTTTTTCTTGCTGACACAATGAAGGGTCAGTTCTTTCCTCCATCTCTGCTGATACTCCTCTCTCAGAAAGCAGCCCTTCTCCACAGCTGCAGTGGTGGCTATACTGATCACCCCTTTTCTCTCCAGCTGGGTGCTGTAAGGAACTTAGGAGAAAAAGGAGGGGATTGGGCCTGTGCTCTCACACGGTCTCTGCCTGAGCAATACTGGCTGACAAAAGTGGGGATGTCTCTCCTTGTTGAGACCTTTCTGATAGTTTTTATTCCGTGAAGTGGGCAAATACTGCATGTGCTCAAGGTCTTGTGACTTTCTCCAATCAAAGCTGAAATTTGCAGGGTGTGATTCAGCTCAGTCTGAGCAGCTGTAAAGCAGAAAGATTCACACCTGACTGATCATCTCCCACAGCACAGAAAAAATTGGTCAGGTACAAATCACAGACTTTGAACAACTTCAGCAGTCATAGCTAAATTAGAAATAATGAAATGCAAGCACCAAAGTACCAGAAATGTCACTTTAACCTCTGCTTTAGAATCTAATTGAGTTCAACTCAGGTTTTTCCCTTTATTTGTACACTTGTGTTCTTGGAGATTTTAGTTGCTCACTGGTTGACACTGTTCCAGTTTACATAAAAATATGCTTGAGGACTAGATATAATACAATGTAGGATAGAGATACTTTTTTTATCTTTATTGCACCATATCAGAACCAAAGATCTGCATAATTTTCAGTACATGCACCAAGAATATACATTTTAACACAGATAAAAATCCAATTTATCAAATTAATTTTAAGGAAGTATAATGAAACATCAGAAACAAAGAAATTTTCTTTAAGGTAAACCTTTGCTATCTTAATTGTGTTCACAGTCATCATTTGTATTTTCTTTGCCCTTGTCATTCCCATGTATATGTTAAGTATCCATTAACAGGCTTTCTGCCAGTAATGGTCTTAGATCCCAATGGTGGACTTCTTCATAGATTCATACTCCATATTTATTATAAAAGCTCTGTTTATAGTAACTCACTCTACAGCCTCCTGTTTCACTTATTACGTGCACGTCCTCCCAACCTATGCTCAAAAGGACATTCTTTTATGTTGAGAAAGAGGAAAAAAAAAGCTACAATACTTTCAATTCATTAATTTAATACTTTAACACTAACTATAATTACTATTGTTTCTCAGTTCCTTTTCCCTTTGATGGGAAAAGTTCTTTACCTTAAAATACAGCTCTATTATATTGCCCTCACTTCTCTAGATACCTTTCATGTCCCAGAAGCATTCTTTATTTATGATTAAATATAGGTTTTCCTCAGGATTCTGAAAAACAAGTATTGTTTCCATTCCAGCTCCAGACTATACAAATTGTTGTAATTTTTATTATTAAGTTAAAAAACAGAGATACTACTCTTCAAACGCAGCTGAAAAGCAGGTGTGACAGAGGCTCCACTCTTTTAATAGTAAGATGGAAAACTGTTAGTGTTGACATCTAATGGAAGCTAGGAAAAATCAAAAAAACAACTTACCAAGACCTGTTAGACAAAGCTAATAATAATTAAAAAAAGACAATGAAATAATAATATGACAGTTCCAGAATTTGTATCAAAAATGCAGACTATTTTTCTAATATTTTAATTATACTTCACCATAGCAGAAGAAATGGCTAAAGAAAAAGCTGTGCAATGGTTACTATTGCAAACCTTGACCAATTTCCACCACAAGCTGGTACTTGAAACTCAAACTGAAACTCCTTTGGTGCCTTTGGTTTTGCTGGGCTCTGATGGAGCTTAGATCCTGTCTGGGAGGATCTGGACCTGCCAGCATAGCAAAGCACATTCTTGGTACAGTTGTTGCCAAGGGAAAAAGCAATATGGTTGGCTTTTCCAATGTCTAATTTACATCAGAGATGCTGACCTCTGTTACTGTTTCTTTGTTGTTTCTTGTTGACAAGTGTAGTGCGTGCACACGTATACACACAGGGCTGACTTAAATAGTTCAAGATATACTTAGATCTACTGAGGCAGGGTGATGGGGAAGGGAAGAGGGTGTGGGTAAGCCAAAACCAGGACTAAAACTCTTGTCTGAGTGTCTGTGTTGTTCAGATGACCTCTAATAAGTCTTAAGTGTCTTTTCAGAGATTCAAATACATTTTTTTCTCAGCATGCTTAGTCTGCCTCAATCCCATATTCTCCAAACATTCATAAAGAAATATTCCTCCCGATAGTATTTCCAGAGGTGGTCTTTCTCAGATAATTCTCCATTATGATTTCAGCCTGACTGTCAAGTATCCCACACCTAAGTTAAAAGCTTGACTTGACTGAACGATTCCTCATACTGAAGATGACACCTTGTCTAGGCCTCCTGGTACCTGGAGTGAGGAAAATTTTACTCCTGAGGTTTCACTATTTGGACTGGGAAAATAATTTTTTTGTAGTATGTGACAATTTCTGGAAGACTGAGAAAAATGGCAAATATGTAAGGGCCCTCCAGTATCATGATACAATCAAAATAACCAACAAAAATAGAAGTTATGGTAAAATTTAGTTCACTTTACAAAAAGCCATACTCTGAAGTATGGTAATTTCTAAAATGGGCATTCTGTGGTGGTTTAGGCTTAAGTAGTTCATAATACAAAGACACAAAAGAAAATACTTACTTTGAAAAAGGGAAGCATTTGGAGAGTTTTATCACCACTTCTAGCACAGAAATAATGAGGGATGAAGAGGTGATATTTGACAGTTTAATAGCCTGCATTGTGACAACTTTGGAGCTGGGCAGGAAGGGAACAAGGCAGTATATGTACTCAGTTTCTGATCTGGTTTGGGTTTGTCTTTTTCACTAGTTCCCCTGCAAGTTTTTGGCACAGTGTACTTTGCAGACTGGAGATGGTAAATCTTCCTTGCCACTAGTTAATAACACAGACCTTTGGGCCATTTACCTGGGAGGAGGAGGATAGATCAGGTCCTAAACATCACACATTGTTCTTTGATATTTCATTACTTAAAATTTGCTCCAATTTTCTCTTTCGAGTGTCACACAATGAATATTTATAATCAACATAGGTTTCTTGCAAATAACAAATTTTAAACTTTAGATTCTGTGTCAAAAAGAATGAAGAAATGATTAGATTTTTCTTTTCAGTCTTTTGTTCTCATTATACATGTTGGTCTGTAACTAACAATATGAATATCTGGAAAACAATTGCTCATGCATTATCTTTTGGTTCAGCTTGTAACTTCCAAGCGTTATATTTTATTTTATATTCTTACCTTGATCCACACTTGAGATCCACCTGCTGTTGAAGGATGTGGAGACTGTCAGGCAATGAGGCAAGTCTCTCTAATTCTCATGCCGTATTCTTCCCATTGTCAGTGCCATAAATTATGTAAGTGATTTAAGGGTTGTCCTAGATTTTGGTATTTTAATTCTATGGGTTCTGCTCTGTCATACTGTAGCCCCCATGACATAGCCTCATCTTCTTGTGAGACACAAAGACAGCTGATGTAGAGTCTGGCTGACTAACTTCATCCACTGGATATTTTCTTATATTTTTATGAATTTTCAGCTGAAAGTTTTGCAGTGGTTTGTGCCAGACAATTGAAAGGGAACCCGCTCCTTTCCTTCTAATATATTATTCATTATGTCATCCAGAAGAAAAATTTTTTAAATTAGGAGCACAGTGCAACTTGTGGACAGCAGTTTGTGCCAGCTCAAAGCAGCTGGCATGTGTACTGGGGCAGCCTTGGTATGTGCCTGGGGGACAAGTATCTCCTGAGCTCAGCACTGGAGTCATTGCAACAGTAAGGGAATTCAGGCACTCAAGTCTATATCTAACAGGTACAGTCATATCACTGACAATATAGATATTACCTCAGATGTACTTTTCCAGCTCTTTTCCCTCTCTTTGTACATTTAACCCATATCTTTCTGAAAATTAACATCTTACAAAGAAGTATGAAACTACAAAGAAGTATGAAAAAGGCTTTGTATGTCTGCAGTTCCTCACAGAAAAAACTTATTGGAAAAGGATGTGTGTGTCAAAAACTTCCACATAAACATTTTTATCTCTCATTAAAAAGGTAAGTCTCAGAAGAAAGCAAGAATTAGAAAGAAATAATGCATATTTTTTCTTTCCATCTTTTTTGTCTCCCCATTTTACCCATGCAAGATTTTTTCTAAATTATTTTCTTTCCAAAGGTAATATCCTTTCTTCAAGGCTTTTACCACACCCCCTGCTCTAAGCTGATGAAACCAGTCAGAACTGATTTGCTTAAAGTCAGAGATACTGTTTTTGAACTAGTGCCACCATCTATTTATAAAGTGATGTGGGAAATGTCACAATAACCTTAAAGACATTTTTTCTCTCTCAAATGTCTGTAGGATGATTATATAGGACTTATTTTGTGAAAGTGGTCAGAAAGTAATATTTCCTATCAAAGTTAACTTACTGAGGAGTCTCTGCTTTCTCACAGAAAGAGATACATCAACAGTCCCTTCATCTGGGCTACATATATATACATTTTCTCCTTTGAATAGGAATACTGCAGGGAATCAGTGCAGGTGTTAAATTCCTCAGGGATCTCCTCCTGCTAATAGAAAGGTTCCTACTGTCCCTGAAATAGTTTGAATAGGGAGAATTCTGCTTCAGTGGATCATATATGCAGGCCAGCAATCTATGTCCATGGATTTCTGTTTAAGGATTATACATTCACATTTAGTGTTGGTTTCACAAGATCAGGCTGTGAAGAAGACTTCGTTTTCTCTGGCTCTGAAAGGGTGTTAAAAAGGAGAGCAGAGGGAATGTTGTATGGAGTGTGTTCTAGGCACTTAATCTTAAAAACAACTCTGTCAAGGGCTATCGGGAGCCTGTAGCCCAATTTTCCAAGGGAAAAAGTCAGTGATAGAAGACACCATATATAAGCCAAGTATGAACTTGGTAATGTGATCTCTCCATGTGTAGGCAAAAGAAATTGACTCATATACCTATAAGCATGATCCCGAGACCAAAAAAAAAAAAAGTCACAAAGGCCATTCAGATCTATAGTATTTCCCCTAAGACTCCTGAGATCAGGGAGCAATTCTGCTGTGAGCAAATCAAAGGGCAAACGACAAAAAAAGCTTTCACCAAAGAAGTCCTTACAGTAAGGACTACTCCAAACACAAACACCACCAGCAGCTGAGGCTTCCCAGTGCTCAACATTTGTTACAATGCAGGAAAAAGAAAGAAATTTTTAAAAAAAGACAGAGGACCTTGATGGCATCTGTCAATTAAGTCTTTTTATAATCGTTACTGTATTTTATTTGTTATTTATTACTATGTGTTACTGGGATAGTTGTAAGAGTCCCAGTTGAGCTCAAGCCTCAACCCAATGCATAAAATTGGTAAGGACTGCTTGCAGATCCCACCTGTCTGAATGAGTTGTTGCTGGACTCTGGCTCAGCTGGTAATATTTTTGTGTGCTCTTTGTCTTCCACCAATTTAATGTACATGCATTTTAAATATGGCAAGAAAATAAAGAGTTGAGAGAGGCAATCATCTTATAAACAATTAGGGGAGGTCAGAGAAATGTCAGAAGAGAAAAGAAAACAGAGAAGTAAAGGGATTTGCTCAATATCAAAATGACAGACAGAAAGAGAAGTAAGAATCCCTTTCCCTTCTCTGTGAATCAGTTCAGAGCATTGCCAGAGTCCTGGGCAGATATAGCAGAAAGCTCCATGTTCTACACATTTTCTCTCTTTTTATAAACGCTTTGTTAAAGGCATTGAGGCCTGGGTGCATTAAGGTTTTTAAAGGCTCTTCTGTCACTGACACACAGAGTCAATGCAGTGGTTCAAGACTGCACACAGAACAGTAAATGAAGATGACGGGCAGTGTTCTGCATTAGGTCCTTCCTGTTGGAGAAGTACAGAAGGCCATTAGGCTCCAACTAAAAGTTAAAAGCAGTAAAAGCTTGTTTTAATTAAAAGCTTGAAATTCAGGCTGATAAAAGGATTTACGTAGGAACTGAAAAGAGCGAGGACAACATTCACCTATGGTGCAACTTCATTGAAACCCAAAGAAGTTAACTGAAGGTAAATTGGACCCCAAACACTTGCATATGGAAATTTGGCATCTTTTATTTTTGCAAGAAAAAAGGATTCAGTAAATTGTAAAACTGTTTTTATGTTAACAAGGTTGAGATAAACAGCAGCAGTACCTTTCCTTTGCTACTCTGCAGCTCTACTGCTGTTTCTCAAAATCTTCAAAGACACAGATTAGGTGCCTTTACAACCTCTTTGTTCTCTTATGGGAAAACAATTATGGTGTAATTTCTTCTCATTCAGATTTTAAATCCTGATTAGAGACATGCAATCTGGCCTTCAAATAAAATATATAATTTTGTGCATCACGTTCATCTTTCTAAATTACAGCAAATTGTCCAATTTTTACTTTGTGGACTCCGTAGTTACAGCAATCATCTTACCTGCTCTTCACCTCAACATATGCTATAGTGCCCTAAGTGATGAATGTAATTTTAATCAAAAGGCTTGGAGAAATCTTCTGAGCTAATAGAATGCTTCAGATTGGAAAACCTGTTGCCTCAAGAAAGCACTAGGTATTCAGACTTTCTTTTAGGACTAATACAAATCAGGTTTTAGGTGAGAGGGGAAAAAAGATAAAAAGGAGGCGGTTTGTAGTTTTTTGGAGTGAGAAGAAAAGAGGAAACCTCAAGCTAGGTTAAATTTGAGATTGTAGCTGATTATTTTTTAGATCATGATGACATGAGACCTCAAAAATACCAATACTGCCCCATTAAAAAAAAAAAAAAAAGTCATGTTAAGATCTATATATGACCATTCATTTCAGACTCCGCATAAGAAGATACAGACACAAATCCATGCAATTAAAAGAAAAAAAATCACAGTTAATAATTAGTGCACATCTGGTAATAGGGGCTTTCTCAGACCTCAGTTCTGAAGGCAGGAAAAGGAAAAGGGGAGCAGAGTGGAACAGCCTCTAGCCCCTACTGCCCAAACGTGGAGATGGTCAAAAGGAGCTGTTCCATATGGAATGAAGAGTCTCTTATCCAGAAAGGTAAATTTAAGAAAGTTAAAAATAAACAAAGAACAAACTGTTTTGAAATTATATTGAAGGATAAAGAGTTTTGTGAGTAAGTTGGAGTATGAGAGGCAACCACCAATTAAATGGTCACGATATGACAAAGCTGGCCCAGTAGGCAGAAGAAAGAGAAATACTGCCATGGTAAACTACTCTGAAAACTTTGGAGAACAAGTCACAAACTCTTTCAGCTATGCAGTCTTGATGTGTGTTCCTCTCTTTCTTGCCTTCAAAATGTCTAAAAAGTTAAATGAAACAGGGTTTTAAAACAAGGTGGAAGTTGCAACGTGAAGCACTGAGGACCATATTTTATGCTGATACAATTCCACTGAAACCAGGTGAATTATACCAACAGATGTTGCCTCTGAAAGTCAGGAAATGCCAAAGTTAGGTAGGAATGTTGGGCATAGTGACAGTATTTTTACAATACAGAAAGCACACTTATTTTCATTCTCAAACAGCTTGAGTAAGTCGTTGAGGAATTTGAAAGGGTTCACTCAACAGTACTTTCCAGCTCCCAAGATAGCCTGAGAATATCTCATGATAATGAAAAGTCACCAGTGTGCATGTACTTAACTGAGTACAACATGAAAGGATGAAAATAGATTTATGCTGTCTAAGAAGAATGCACTGAGAAAATAATCTCTTGCTTTTCTACAGGCATATACATATATACCCATCAATATTTGTCTGCAGCTAATTCATATCTCCATTTCATGAACTGGTGTCATTGCTTTTAAGTCAGTAACCTGAAGCTCAGAAAACCACATGTTTTTGCTACATAAAAGATATCTTTGTAGTAACAGCTTTTTAGGAATGGAAAACTTATAGAAATATAATTAAAACAGATTTTTAGGGATTTAGGCAGTGTTCTCTTGTATCTGTGAAAACCAGTACAAATTTTCCTTCCTCCTGTTGTTTTGTTCCTTTCTTTGTGCTTGATATTTGGAATTTTTTTCTTATTTTGTTTTTCACATGCTCATCCCTGAGAAAAAAATACCACCAATAAAATTACTGAGGCCTTCTAAAACAAGGTTTTTACTTTTGTTGCATTCAGTTATTCCTGTATAAAACAGTTTGTCTTGAACAGTGTCCATCCTGCTATCCAAAATTATGCCTGTACTCATAGCTGAGGTGGCCCTAAGCAAAAACTTTCAATACCAGAACAATATAACTGTGGTGCTTCGAGCAGCACAAGCCTCTTGAACTTGCTCTGCCAAAGAGATCATGGAAAAATCTGAAGCAGAAAAGTTCATTTTCAGGCACAGGCTGTTGTGTTGTGCACTTCACCTACATCCAGGAAATGATGCTCTCTGTCTCAAGGAACATACAAATGATACGGGCTAGAGAAAACCTGGATTCTAGCACAAAAGTGCTCCATTGAGAAACTGAAAAGCGAGGAATGAGAACTTCTTCCTGACCATAGTATGCATGAAGGAGGAAGCACCAATGCATGTTCTGCAAAGACTAAATGCTGGGTGGGGCCTCATAATTTCATTGGAGATTCAAGTCCAATCTTACTACTGAGGATGGAAAGAAGGATGGAAATTGACTGTGAAGGATGCTGCAAGCTCAGAGAGTTGCCCATAATTTATGTGAGGAAGGTGTCATGTCAGGAGGCTTTACCTCTAGGGTTTGTGCAGAAATGCCTCTCTGTTCCATTTTAAGATGAACTGTGCTTTGTGTCTATGGGGAAAAAAAATCCAGGACTCGGATATCCTGTTTGTGTTGCCCTTCTTCATTCTAGTCATTTTTATTCATTTCTTATACCAGCTGAAAATCTTTTATAAAACCTATCACAAAGGTTATTAGAATTTTCCTGTGAAACACAACCCCAAGAATTTCCATTGTTAATTAAATTGTCATCTTTCTAGCAATTAATTAAACTATTTCTATTGAGAATGTAGTGGAGAGCAGATCTCATGTGACTCGTTTTTAACAGCAGTTTAAATTACCTAGGGCAAAATCAGGTGAGCTTCTCAGTGAAGAACACCTGGGTTTTTTTTAATATAGCAGGTAAAATTCTTGTCCTTGTTGAAAATTCTCGTCCTTGTTGAAAATTCTCATTTTTAAGGATGTGTCAATGCCTTCTTTATGCTTCCTTTTCAGAATTTTTCCCTAGTCTAGTGTGAAATCAGTTTTCTTCATTCATGATCATCTCTGATGCTTTCCCTCATCTATGTGAGCCTGAACGTAATTAGAAGAATGGATTCATTCATGTCATTTAATAATATATGTAATATAATTACATTCCCACTTGACTTTCTTTTTATTTAGAACTTATATTTACAGCAGCTAGATAGCAATATATGTTTCTCATCTTTGTTCTATTGATACACAGGCACCTACTGCCAACAGATCCTATTAAATCTCTATAAAACAGCTCATAGAAGAAAGCTGTAGTAGTAGAAGTATAGATCTTTTGAAGAGTACAATAATGTGGCATCATTATATGTGTTAGGTGGCTAGGAAAAATCTTCCATATTTTCATAATCTCATCTCCTTAACAGGAATTAAGGGGAATCAGTATTAATAACTAGCAATTAGCGTTCTGAAATTCACCAAATTCATACATTTGAAATTAAACCAAAAATATATTCCTTCTGAAATGTGAGTTTTCAGCTCCAAATAGCAGTTTCTTTCTTTCTGAAGACTGGAACTAGTTTTGTTCTTTCTTCCAGATGAGATGCAACTCATAACCTCACTTGCTTTCTGGCAAGATAAGTGTCTCCTTTTACCAAGGTATTCAGGTGCTTTCCAGCTCCACCCTTAGTCTGAAGGGATTTTTGCAAGTTGGGAACCTGGACAATTACTTTGCATATTCATCCCTAAAATATCTACTTTCATAGTTTCTAGCTTCTCCTGAAAGATGGTTTAGCAATTTGTAACTTATTATCATTTTCAATAATTGTTCATATCACTTTTTTTTTACATTATTTTAATATTCCCATAGGAAAATGAGAAAAACAGAATGAAGGGAAAAGAATATTTCTTTGAAGTTTTAATATTGATTTTTTTTCTGTACAATCAAATCTTCAACTGGCAGCTTATGTCAGCAATCTAAGAATCTGTTTTTGCTACAGAATTCCTTGGGTCAAGAGCCTTGGGGGAAAAAAAAAAAAGGAGAAAAGAAAACCACCAGGATTTCTATTTCTATTTCTACATGAGTTTTCCATGGGAAGGCTAGTAAGAATTCTGCCTATAGAACACCAAATAAAAGCTGGCAATTTGCAAGTCATTACTTGAGAGACTCGTGGAAGTCTTGGGGAATATTTACATTAACTTGATTCTTGACATCTAACATTGTAAAGGCTATTCTACCTCAGCTTCATACAAAGACAAAAGAGACAAACAGAGGGGTACACTTTCAGTTTAATGATGTGAATATAATTTGATTTCCTCCACAGTCGAAAGAGAGTGAGAGGCCACTATTTAGGTGCTTCTGGGCAGAAATTTATCATAATTTGGAATCACATTTTGGAACAGTCTTTTAGTTCACAACATAGAAAATCTTGGACAACTAGCCTCCTTTTTAAAGTATCTTTTTATAATTAAACTTATGTGGTGAGAAATCCCACATTTTGCCCCTCTCCATTTTTTATAGTGGGCTTTCATTTTTATAAAAACATATTTTTTGCTGAGATGCTCTGAATTATGATTTAAAGGGTTGCAGAAGACACAGGAATTCTTCTGGTTTGAATTTCACTATACATTGCAATCCATATGTATAAATATTTTTATACTATTTTGTGCTTGTAACCAATGACAGAAAATCCCAGTGTAATAAAAGTAAGTCTTGATTCTTAACTGGTTTTCAGTGTCTTAAGCCAGAAGATTTTTTTCCCTAAATTTAATAAAGCTTCACTGGTGCTGAGCCAATATTAATTATATAAAAAACAAATTAGTGGTCTGTCAAAGTAATAGAGATAAAATTATCTCCTTTTTTTCCAGTGGACAAACCAGATGGCCCCCAAAAAATCTTATATAAGGGTCTTTACTAGTCACTGAGAATAACCATATTACTGATATTTTGTCAAAACATCCAGTTTAAGATGTCTCCTAGGAATAGCTGATGAGTTGAGACTGAACTGTTTGCTTCACTCTTAAAGGACAGCATTTATAATTCCCTTTTAACATCATAATTGTACCATATTATCACATTCATCACATTTTATCATCATTTCTCAGTCATCATTTCGCATATGCTGTTAATGTCCTTAGCCCAAGTCACAGCTCTCATCGATCCCAGTGGTCTCCAAGAGGCTGCAGTGTGGAGGCCTGGAACATCTCCAGCCCCTTTCTGAACCTGGGCCAGAACCAGGGCAGAGTGGCAGATGGATATCCACACCAGGGGCCTCACTTTTTCCTGGGACAAATTAGAGCATGGGGAGATGAGATGGATGCCCTCTTGGGTTTAATCCTGAGATAGATTTGGGGTTGGGAAAACTCCATACCTGGAGGAAAGGGCTTGGAAGAATCTTTAATATCCTATATATCCTATATTACTTAACAGAGCTGGGCAAAATATGTTCCTAACTATGACATTATCTGAAGTGCTTAAAAATTAGTGAAAAAAGTATGTGAATGGTTTGAAAAAAAAATAAATAAGGTCAAATTAAAAGTTTTGTCATATTTTTTAATTTTTTAAAATTTTAATTTTTTTATTTTTTTATTGTTTTATTATTTTCTAACAAAGATAAATCTAGACACAGCACATAATTTTGAATTGAGACTTTTCATTTTAATGTGTAGGACTTGGAAAATTTAAAAGCTTTGTTTACAAAATTTGGATTTGCAAGTATTAAAACTGCCAAATTTTGCCTTCAATCATCCACTAAAGTGACTTTCTCCAGCAGGAAAACATGAAAACAAAATTTCCCGATTTCATTGAAGTGCCAGAGGAGCTTAGAAAAGGTACTAGACAGAAAAGTGCTCACCTCTTGATGCCTTTCCAGCTTCCTGGAAAACACCAGTGACTGTACTGAGACCTCCTCTGCCTTCAGGAGGTTGTTCTGCAGCCCACACTGGGAGGAGCTGTGGGAGGAAGAGCTCTTCAGGACATTGAGGAGCAATGCTACACCATCCCCAAGGTTTCAGTATATGGCTCGTAGCTCACCTGAGGACAAGAGAGACAAGAGAGAAGAGCTTTTTCTGCCCTCACACCCTCACCAGGCACATTGGAGTACCAGGGCTTAGGAAGTACCACCAGCAGGATGCTGACAGTCTCTTCAGCAAGTATCCAGGGGAAGACAGGAGGATCCCCACCTCTCTGCTGCCCCTTTTCCCCTCAGCAGAAACCACAATTTGCCTGTTTTAATGCTGCATGCTGGACAATAGCCCTGGGCCTGTAAACATGACCTTACCCGTAATCTCCACATTCTTTCTGCATTCACACTTACTCTGCTGAGGATCACCTCCATTTGCTGTAGCAAGTCCAGAGTAATAAATCCATAATTTCAATTCCATTAAAGAAATAGAAGACAGTAGAAAGTCCATTTCCATGGAATAACTGCATTTTTCCACTAGATTAAATTGTTTTTGTTTTCAGATTTAAACCTTACATGCTGGCACAACCTAAAATCCAGAGATAAAAGTTGCTCTGTAAGAGATAAGTGTTATTCTTATTGATTATATAATTATCTAGAAATGCACCACCACAAAGTCCTCAAGGTTTAATCTATGCCACATCAGAACTTTATTGCTATTGCAGTCACTCTGTGGTACAGACAGACTGAGTAAACATTTAATCAGAAAAAGATATTTAGTTTCACAGCAGGGTGGGTTTGTGAGTGTGTATGTAAGCACAAAAGTTTTTTCATTTGACTTAAGGGGGCCAAATGTTGCTCTCAGATATGTACATGCTGTTCCTACTAACATCTGCATTTTTGCATATATATACCATTTCTCTCAAGGGCTCCAAAGGGAGTGATTTTCAAGGCCTAAATGCTTAAATTATGATGTTATTTGTAAGTCGTTATTTAAAAACACTAACTTTCTAAGTCTCAAAACCATCTACTGCATGAGCTGTTGGAACAATAAGGGTTTATAAAAAATTAAAATGAGAAGTGTAGCTGAGAAGTTAAGTACCTTGCTCAAGATCTTACCCAATCTAGGACAAAACTCACATCTGATATTAGTTTCTCTTTAGAGGGAAACTCTAAAGAGAGGAAGGGAAACTCATGCCATTCTGGAATGGCCAGACCTGACTAACTCACTATATGATTTCTCATATTTTAGAGCAATCCTAATTTATTCAGCTTGCTTGCTTTATTTTAGATTTAATTGCAAAATATGCCCTTGTTCTAAATTAAGTTCATTAGTTCACATGGGTAACGAGAATAGCTATCCCTCTTTAAACTACTATGCCAGACTCTGAAATGATTTCTCTCTGTAGGTAAACTGGTAATGAAATCAGCAGAGTTGCAATGAGTTTGGATACCTCTGTAGGGGCCACATAGTCCCAGAGTTATTTTAACTTCTTGTTCCATCAAAATCTACTGGCATTTATTTTTATGCCCATCAACATTTCAAATTAAAATCCTGGTGCTACTTTGACATATGTAAATGAGCCTGCTGTCCACATGGAGTTTACCTGTGCATCAATAGCGGGCTCACTGCGGCTGGTCTGGGGTTACTACACACCAGCAAAGAGGGTCTAAGACCCATGCACAGTTGGACTGACCTACCTGCAGTTCAGTGACCCCACCACATTTGGGATGAATCATAATATGAGCTGTAAGTGTAGGTCACAGTGAAGTTATTGGACTCTGGGCTCAGAGAGCAGCCCTTCCAGGTCTGAAGCTACCAGTCAGTTACTCTCAGAGCTGGCATCTGACATCTCCAGAGCTAATCATTGGAGAGGGGACCTATTCCTAAAAAAGGCAGAGTTAAGACAGACCTTAGACTCAGAAGGAGAAAATTCTCCTATTAGACTTAAAACTCTGTTAAAATTTGTTATCTCTGAGCTAATAATGTTTGAATAGAGGGGAAGGCAAGGTATTGGCCTAAGGTATCACTGGGCTTATAGGGTAAAACATGAAAAAAAGCAGGCAGTGATAGGCAGAGACACAGAAGCAGGATATTTAGATTTTGGAAGGATTGATTGGTTTGATTTTTGTCATTGTGGGTGGAAGCTGACTACAGGCCTTTGTCTTCTCTTGGTTATTATCTTTGTCCCATCAGTAGTTACCACCTTTCTTTTAAGCCCTCACAGCAATTTCTAGAGAAATGCAAAGCCAAAACAGCTGTTCAAAGAATCAAATCACTTGCTATCAGTTCTAGTTTTAGGTTTGGGCAACACAATTTTTTGGTTTTCTAAACATGAGCAACCATGCATATAGATGACCCCTTCCCATAGGAGTCTGTCCTGTGACTCATTCTCCTGTTACAGGATCAAGCTGGGTGGCCAGCAACCTGCTCTTTACTTTATTAGGGACAAATAGTAGGCAGGAAAATAAGACAACTGGAAGGGTTGCTTGGGACTGTCACAGCAAGTGCCTCAAAGGCACTGAAGGATCTGTCTGAATGGGAACTACCCAGAGACTCCATAGAACTCCAGAATAGCCAGGGTAGCCAGAGCAGCCTAGACTGACTCACCAAAGTGATGATGAGAACCAAGTAGCAGAGTGTTGGAGAAAGTGTATCAGTTTTGGTTCTGTGATGGAAAAAGGTTTGAAGAGAAAAGGTGGGTTCATAAAAGCATCTCTTCACTTTAACTTTTGGCTTGAGAAAAGGAAGAAGCATGGATTAGGGCTGAAGTTTGTAGAGTAGAGCCTATTATATCAATTAATAGAAATTAGTTGGGTTTATTATTATTTTCTACCCAAATACGCAAATTAAATTTGGTTGGAGAAGTGTTTGAAGCAGTCAATCTCGGAGTTCACTATTCTGTAGTGTCTTTCTGATGTGTGTTGTCAAAAAAGAATCACTTTTTTTTTTTATAAGGAAGGAGGTTTCATGCCTAACATGAAATTCAGGTAAATCACAGAACCACAGAACCACAGAATCAAAGAACATTCTGAGTTGAAAGGGACCCACCAGGATTATTGAGTCCAACACTTAGCCCTGCACAGAACCATCCCCAAGAGTCACACCATATGCCTGAGAGTATTGTTCAAATGCTTCTTAAACTCTGTCAGGCTTGGTGCTGTGACCACTTCCCTGGGGAGCCTGTTCCAGTGCCCAACCACCCTCTGGGTGAAGAATATTTTTCTAATATCCAACTAAACTTCCCCTGACACAACTTCAGGCCGTTCCCTCAGGTCCTGTCACTGATTACCAGATCAGTGCCTGCTCCTCCTCTCCCACTCAAGAGTAATGATGCAGTCTGAAAAGTTGAGAGACTCCAAAACACACACTTGAAAAAGCAAACTGTAAATGAGGCATCATCCTCAAGCTTCACTGTCCAGGCATTAAGGCCTGAGAAGTAGAAAGGAAGCCTCAGAGCAGCACTGATCTGAAGCCATCAGCCCACAACATTTGCTAGTGCAAGCATGACCTTGGAAAATTTTAGGCAGAAAGGAGCTGCCAAGCGTGCCCTTTGGGATGGAGCAACTCCATCAGTTCCCCTTCAGGGGAGAGACACAGTACGGGACTCACCATCAGACAGCATTAGGGAAAAGCCACTGCTGGCTGCACCTGAGTGACTTCAATTTCAGTTTGTGAAGCTCCAGTGCTGCGGGAGGAGGATGAAAAAGCACCTGAGAAAGTCACTGCCAGTGACAAATATACAGAACAGAGACATGTTGAAGCACAGAATTAGGTGCAGAACAGCAAACAAACTTTATCGACATGCTACCATCCGGCTCCATGGCTTATGGGAGGCTTGAGGTGGTATAACAAGATGGGTTGCTCCAAGATTTCCAAGAATCCATGTTAAAGAGATTAGCCCTTGCATTATTCTATATGTCATTTGTTTTCCTTTTTAGTTAGTCCAACAGATTAACAAGAGGATCAAAAAAAAGAAGCATGCCATATCATAGAAGAATGAGTCAAAGAAGATAGGAAATACATTATTTTACATTCGTATCATAAATTAGCCAATGGTGAATATCTAATCAAAAATGTACTTGGTACAGTGAGAATATGTAGAGTATGCAACTAAAAAGAACAGATACTGAACATATTGTTAATCCATGGAGCAGAGATTTTTCACTTATTTCACACGTCTGGTAAGTTCTGCTGAGTAGACTCCCTATTTCATTGTTAGAATGTGTATAAGCTTAGAAGTGAAATGCAAAAATTTTCAAATACAAGCAGTCTGCATATTTTGAGTAGAAAGCTGTTTTCCCCCTGTGTCTCAGGGATACTGGAGTGGAGAGAGCTGTTCTCTTCAAAATTTAACTGAGTCTTCTTAATGACACAGTACGATATCTTATTTTCTACACTTTATACTCTAGTATGTTATTCTCTGAAATTCAGGCTGTATTTCAATTTCAAAAAGTCTGATGCAATCGAGATGTAACATTAATTAAAATTACCTCATAAAAATACAGTTACACTACTCTTCATTCCAAGTTTGGGACAGCAGTTACAAGGCATTCACCTGTCCTCACTGCATTTATGGCATCCTCACTCTAGAGGAAGTGCTGCAAGAGTGTGCTTCAGGCAATTAAAAAAAAAAATTGTATTGCAGTGTGTTTGAAGAAACTTAAAATTGGGGAAAAATAATGAATAGGTTCTGTGCTCCATCTCTTTATCTTCACACACAAAACTGAGGATATATTTTGTTATAAAATAAAAGCAGTCTTTACAATCAAGTTTTAAGATACTACTGTAAATTTAGGTGGATAAATAAAAACAAGAGGTGTATAAATAAATGTTCCATAAAAGAGTAAAATGGGTGTACACATTCTATAGCAGCCTTCCTGCCTTAAGCATCCCTGCTGTTTTATAAGCAGAAAAGGTTTTCCAGGTAGTCCTATAAAATATAACTACTATAGTTAGTAGGAGAATATATTTTCTCTGAAATGTTGGAATAGACAAAAAAGAAGGTATCTTTCAATCTTGTAAGTATTCTTATGTCTTTTTTTTTGGCATGTTAATTTCTGGTGGAAAATACATTTTTTTCAATTATTCCTCTATGTACTTTATTCTGACTTGAAAAGAGAATACAAAAACAACTACAGATGTTTGGTGGTTTTTATTTCCAATTAATTTTTGTTTAAGAATAACTGTTGAACTAGGTCAAAATATTTTTTCTGTTTATTCAAAGTATTTTTTTCAAAAACTAAATCCAGACATTTTAGTTTTCTACAAAACAAGCCACTTCATACAAAATTCTTGAATAGTAATATCTTTCAGTGAAAAAAGTTCCAATAAGTACATCCAAAATACATTGCTTGTACTACATCTTTAGAACACAAATGAAAGTTTTTAAAACCTACAACACCGAAAATCTTGATGACATGTGATCCCTGTAATCATTGCAAAATAATGTAATGATAGTAATTATTATGAAACAAACTGAAAGATCATCTAAATAGAAAACCCTTTCCTTGATCACAACATTAGCATATTATGAGAAAAATCCTCAAGAATATGAGGTATTATAGAACAAACTCTTTATAACTTGACATTGGTAACATCATCTACGCTTTATACAATCTGTCCACTGAGAATACATAGAGAATCAGAATTTGGAAAAGGGTTGAAATAGCCACAGAAGTGGTTTTCAGTGTATTAGACAAGTAGCTATGAAGATTTATATTACATACATGGATATTTGATAAGACATTGTTATGATGATGTCTGACCAGACTCCACCGTTCTAGCATATGATAATTCCAACACAGCATAACCAAGGCAGTTTTCGTCACAGCACCAAAAATCAGATTTTCAATGGACCATCACAAGGGACTGACAGGGAGGATTCTTGATCACCAGCAGTGGTAATCACAAGCTTTACTTCTCAGCAATCTCCATTTTGATTTCTATGTGTTTCCTGTCTAAATTCATGTGATGTTTCATGTTCAGTGGTACGTTAATGTATGAACACTTCAAACTATACCCTTTTTTTCCTCATGATTGTTTTTCTTTCCAGATAGTATTTCATTCTGTGCCTTCCAGTCCAGCTTTTTACTTTACCCACATCTGCCTAGTAATGTTTAAATTTCTTCTCCAATGCCATCTCTGCTCATAAATACTTTCACAAAGGCCAGAAAATGGAAAATATATTAATGTCAATACTGTATTTCTATTCACAGGTAATATGGGTGCTGGAAAGGTGATTTCCATCCTTACCAACTGCTGCCTCACACATTATATGTTTATCCTTGCCCTGTCTAAATTAGCAAGGAAACAATCTTTGTTTTATTCTACTGCTCTATTCCTCTTTTGCAATATTAGATAATTGGTCGTTGTCTTCTGGTGGGAACGACAAAAGTTAGGAAAATATTATCTGGCCTTTTAGACTTTTTCTCAAATTTTTGCATATTTAAATTAATCTTTTGCGTTGAAATTTCTCATTACCATTTCTTGTAAAATATATCATTTATGCAATGCATTATGTATTTTGCCAGCTCTCACGTGAATGTGCTTATTATCAACCTTGCCTGTGCCTGCTTAGGAACACTCCATCAGTTCTTGCTCTGAGCAGCTGATCCCGATCCTACAGCGAGTCCTTTGACTCCTTTAGCTGCTCATGGATGTGTCTCCCCAGCATCAGCCGCCTAATCCTATCCTGGCTGTACATTTCCTTCGGCACTGATCCACTACCAAAAGCTCAGCTGCACCTGTGCTGCTGCCTCAGTAAGGTGGGAAGATCTTAGCTGAGAGATGGTTTCATGCAAATGGCCTTCATGTGTTCAAAACCTTGCAGCCAACCTGGCAGGAAATGAAATTAAGTTACTCAGGGGTAGTTGGGTTGTACTTCTGACAATGTGGCAGGGTTGAATTTTCAGCGCCCATCCACCCACTGTAATTCTGACTTCATTCCAATAACATAGGACAAGAAAGTACAAGTTTCTCAAATGCAAGTCTTGAAGTGTAATTATCCCTTGAGCCACTGAAGAAAAATACAGGGAAAACATTTTTCTTTTAAACTGCAGCTTTAAAGATGGAAAGCATTTTCAGTGTATGGAAATGTCTTTTAACCTAGCTCTGCTGGGTATAAAATGAACTTTATTTTGAGTGACAGTCTGCTATTTTCTTCTCAGAATCTTCAGTCTAACTCTATTTCATGGTGTGTCGACTCTCTATATGATTACTCCAATATTCAGGTGCAGAGAAGTAAATGTTTCATGAAAGTGATGTCCCTGTCAGTAGTGTGCATATCATCTGGCCCCCTGAGCTGTCAGTGAACAGATTGTAGAATTACCATTAGAATACAGGAGCCCATAGCTGCAGGCAGTAAATGGAGAGCCGGTAAGCATATGTCACCAGCGTGATATTTTAGCTTCGTATGAATTTGTAAAGTGGAAATAAGCCAGCAGTACCACAGCAACTGCTAACTGTTCTTACTATCCATGTTTCCACATTACACCATATGTTCACAAAATTTGCAGCAAAAAAGGAATAAAAACGGCTTTCCACTTTTGTGAAATATAACTTTGTGAGATGGGGTTTAAAATTTCATTGGTCTAATGCTTTAGAGCTGTGTTTACCCTGATGAAATTTACTTTTTAAGATATCACAGGATTTCTGTGGATGTCTACCTAGGAAATTACATTTAGCTGCCAGCAGGATAAAAACAAGGCACATCTGGTTTGATCCTCTAGGGAGGAAGGTGCTAGATACGTTTGGATTTCAAAGTCAAATTATGTTTTTAATCGCATTCAAGATGCGGTTGGATAGCAGTCCATCCATGCAGGCAGGCAGAGAGTTCATCAGTGTTGGCTTTCACTTTTTGTTATTAACCTTGGCAAATTTTGTCTCTCAAATTTGCTACAATTGTTTTGAATTAAAAAGGAAGGCCCGGGGTAAGTGAAGAGGTACGTTTGCCTTTAATGTCAATTCTTTATTTGCAAATGTTCATTTTAGAAATTACAGGAAGACACCGTGATTCCATTAGGTCTTAAACCACCTAAAAATTATAAGTTCATTACATCATTTTCTGTGGCCCATATTACACTTTTTCTCATTTGTAGTAACATTGAAGGAAACCAAGACTCCTCTCTCTAACTCCCAACACCTAGTGCAAAATAGTAATTGACCAAAATGCTGGTATTTGGACACATATTAAGTCTGAATTACATTCTGCAGATATCTGTTCCTCCCTACCTACTCTGCAATATGAAATGGGAGGGACACCATGTCAGAAGCACATTATGCTTTTAAGAGATGAAGGATTTCATGGCTAGACTTCACGAACGAAGATTTGGGAAGGCTCTATCCACATTTGCTACAGGCACGCTGGTGACTTATGAGGCCAATACGAGACAGACATATCCGATTGCAAAAGCCACAGCAGAAAGACTCTTTGGATGGTATATTCTGCAGAACACGGTTCTTTTTGCGTTGCCTTTTCTCCTCGAGAGTGATCCTGCGTGTGTTCTTGAAGGAGACAGCTGCGTTATAGATGGTAAGAGATGCAGGATACTTAGATACTAAAACAAGATGGGGTAAATTTGGGATATAAGCATTAACCAGATCAGGGCCCTGTTTCTTAAGTGAATAAAGCATATGATGGTCCCTTCACCCAAAAGCTTATCTGGGACTATGACAAGACATTATTATTAGACAGTGAGAAAGAAATTTTTTGCCCTGTGCTTTGACACAGAACAGTAGCTTTTGGTCACCCATTCCCAGCTGCAACATGCACTTATCACCCATTGTCTTGCAGAGGGTAACAGGCACTATGAGCACAACTGTAATTATTAATAATGATTCAACCAATGAATAAAGAGATGGCTATTTTCTTGGCTGGAACATGATAAATAGAAGTAGTGACATCAGAGAAATTTCAGTCTTAATAGCTGACAAGGTCATATCTACTGAGACACATCCCATACACAAAAACTAGAGATGTGTTCAATTATTTCCTTTATGGAAAAAAACCCAAACAAACCACCCAGTCAAATGTCATGACCTTCTGAGCGGCCTTGTAGAGTCATTTATTTGGTAAAGCATTTGGACAAGTTCAGATTTTATTTCTTGGAGGTGAAAAAGAAAACACAGCTCTCTTGTTCTGATTTATTGGCTAGCTGAGTTAATTTGTTCTCTCTATGGGATTATTGCTATGCTGTTTGCTGGCCATCATTTGGAATTGTAAATCTAATTAATTTTATGTGCACCTAGAGCTTTTCTGTGGTAGTCTTTATACTGCTGAAGTATAGATAAATAGAATAATAATAATACATGTATAAAAATAAAGCAAGACCAGGGGGAGGTTACAAATTAGGAGATACTGAAAGACTAAAAAGATGAAATTGCAAACAAAACCAAATCCTCAATCACTGACTGTTCTATGAGGGAATAGTCTCATTGAAATCTGGATTTTTCTTTTTTTTTATATGTGTGTATGTGTGCGTTCAGCGAGGTCCATGATCTATGAATGCACTGAATTTGAAGATTCTACACAACGGCATTGTGAAAAATCACCAATATGCCTTCAGCATACTTGCTTGCTTTCAGCAATTTTCTTGGCTGCAATCAGATAAAAGATATTTGATGACCTTTATTTACCTTAATTTTTCCAAACTGAAGGCTTGCTGCACCTTAGTATAGATAGAAAGGAATTGGTTCACATACCATGGCTGACAAATTGATGGTTCAGATTTGAGGAAAATAACTGAGAGCTCAGATTTCACTGTCAGGGTATTTTACCCCTTGTCCACTCATAATGATTGCATAAATGAATATGCCAGACCTCAAGATCCTAACTTGGAATATGGGGACTAATCAATACGAATGACACCCTACAAACATCTCGATTGTATGGATAATAATGTGTGTTTGTGGCTTTGTTCTTGGCTACTGTTTCAAAGTAAGCACGAGTAACTTTGATTATAATCTCAAGAACATAGCTATGCTTTGTTTGTTCTTCTTGAGCTAACCAGAGAAAATTTGTGGTGTTGGTTTTAGTTAAAGGGCATTGGTCCTAGATTTCTCGTGCTATATGACAGGAAAACCTTCCATTTAAAAAAGGTTGTAAAACAAGAGAGCAGTACTTTCCACCCCTTCTTTTCAATTAAACTTTAACAGAAAAAAAAAGAGCTTATCAGTGCATTAGATGGCATGAAGGAAACTCTCTATAAAATCTACATTTTGAACCTTAATATAGTCTATATATTATTACATTTACACATAACATGGTAATAAGAAGAATGATTTGAGAGATTTTTTTATTTGTGTGTGTATATATACATTTACGGTAAAGGTTTTCATATTGTCCTCTAGTGTTTCAAGTATTCATCAGATAGACATTCCACAAAATCCTGGCTCCTGTTGGATTACTGGTTTATCACTTGGTAAACCATCAGTTGTCATCAGTATCAAAAGCAAAAATAACATGCCAGTCTCAAAGGCCCTTGTTTACATAAAACTCCAGTTTAAAGTATGATCTCTCTGATATGCTTCTCTCTGTATAGATAATTGTATGCAAAGAGGATAGAAATCTTGACAATACTTTTAGATCAACCTGAAAATACCCACTTGTAGCTTTACATTATCTTTTCTGACATGTTTCTGTTGCCTTTTTATTTTTTAGACTTTTTTATCTACACTGAGAATAAAATTGGTTAAAGCTTATTGGGTTCAAACTTCAACTCTGCATAATGTCATTTATTTAATAAGAATGTTTAGGTGGAACCTTTTCTCGCTGTAACAAAAATATTTGAGGAACTCGATAAGATTCTTCAGTATCTATTAATTTTTTTTTTTTTTTCACTGAGAGATTCAATTAGCAGAATCTTTCATTTCAGCATTTCATCATGAAAATTGTGGTTTTCCTCATTTTGGAATCATAGACTTGTTTGGGCTGCAAGTGACATTTGAACAACATCTAGTCCAACTCCCTGCCATGGACAGGAACACCTTCCTCTAAATCAAGTTACTCGGGGCTTCAACAAACCTGGCCTTGAACATTTTCAGGGATTTCCCAGCTTCTCTGGGAAACCTGTTACAGTGTCTCACCACCCTCACATTAAAGAGTTTCTTTCTTATGTCCAATCTAAACATGCCCTCTTACAATTTATAATCATTGTCCCTTGTCCTGTCACTACAAGTCATGGTAAGTCCTTCTTCATCTTTCTCATAAGCACCCTTTACATACTGAAAGGTTACAATAAGGTCTCCCTGGAACCTTCTCTTCTCCAGTCTGAACAAGTCCAACTCCGTCAGCCTTTCCTCATAGTAGAGGTGTTCCAGACCTCTAGTCAATATAGTAGCTCTCCTCTGGACCTGTTGTAACAGGTCTGTGTTGTTCTTATTTTAAAAATCTTCAGTCATCTGCTTTTATTTTAGGTGAAATTTCTCCCACACTGTTTTTAGATGAGATGGATCATTTTGTGTATCTAGAACTTAATGGCGATTGATTATTTATGCATTTTTAATCTAGTAAATAATCACAAAAAAACAACTATCTACCTAAAAAACTGGCTACTTAAAAGTGAGAAAAATGAGTGAAAATAAAACCATCGGCAAATAGCCCTACAACCTTGTCCCGGAGCAAAAAAAGGGGTAGCAGGAGTCAGTAGGGTCTCTGTGAGGAGGATAGAAAGAACTGAAGGGATGTTTGCTGTGAGTAACACCAGCCTAGAAGATGGAAGGGTGGAAGGAAACACTACTTGTTTATTTGGACTTGCTGTTGTGCCCATACAATGTTTTCATCTGTCTCTAAAGCTATGGCTTGGGTAAGTTCCCCTGGTGGCTCTGCAGCAGGACAAGCTCTCTGTATGCTGCATGATATCAAGGGCTTCTGGTTCTGCTTGACCTGACAAGCCATATCTGAAAAGCCTGAGAGCAACTGGATATTTCTTTCCTCTCCAAACGTGTACACAACACTTCATGTTGAACCAAGCATTCTTTCTAAGTAGCTTCAATGTTTATTTCCCTCAGAACATACAGAAAACCATGAAGAACTGGGTGTCCATCAAAAGGTCCTTGGGTTTACACCCCTGCAGAATCAAGACTGAAGGAGACACTATGGAGCTCATCTGCCCTGCAATCAGAGTAGGTCTCAGCTAGCTCATCTCAGTGGAAAGCAAGGCTGAACTGTCCCACCATGGCATAGCTAGTACTCAGAAATCTGTTCTCCATACTTTTTCCACTTGCTCTGAGGAAGTGCAGCAACTGCCAAAACAGGAAGAAAAATCATCACCTAAAATTCACCAGATAAGAGTTCTAGTGGGTAAAACTCTTTTACAGGCTATGTCCATCTGAAATAAGGGTCTTCCTATCAGCTATAAGAACACCAGAATAAAACCGAATCTGATCATATAAATACAAGCTCCAACAGAAACACAGCATATTCCCCACAATGTCTGCAAAGTGTTGAGATTCATGAAACCAGATCTTACATGCAATTACAACATCACCAAGGTGTGCTTGGTGAGGATATCAGTCAGCTTACAGTTCTCTGTGCCCTGGAAGCCTGGAACAACCAAAGAAAAGAACAGTAGACATGATATTTCCTCACTATCAAAAAAAACCCCAAACCCTGAAACACCGGGAAAAAAAAAGAAGATTTATGCTGGGCAAAATGAGTTATTGCTTTTTTTTTCTCCTTGTTTTTTTTTTTACCTTAGGTACTTCTCTGAAGCAGACTTCTTCTTAAACCTGTGCTAGTTTTTAATCACAGCAGCACAAATAAAAACTTTGCAAACATCTGTTTCTGTTTGTGTTTGTATACATTATGAAGCAATTCTTTAAAAAAGAAATCTGTAGGAGAATTTGCTACCCAGGCTGAGGCCTCATTTGCCAAATTCTATCTGGGATCTAATCCTATAGCTGTATAATAAATCCTGAAAATGATGTTTACACTGGAAATGCTGACAGAACTTTCACCATAATTACAGCATGTTACTATAAATACACGTCTGTGCAGCATATATATGTACTGTATCCACACATATACCCTGTATGCAGTGTTTTTATTAGTCATATGGCATTTCATGTTTGACATTTTTTCAGAAGTAGAGATGTTGCAGCCCTGCCCTGAACACAGTCAAACAACAGAGACAATAATAAAATTATTACTATATGTATTGCGACAGATCCACACAGCTGTCACCTTTGATGATGATATATTGATACAATAGACTGCAAGAATAAGCAACTGCCTAATGTATATTGCAAAAGATAAACCTGCAAGTAGGAATTTTGTTCTAATTAAAGGAGAAAAAGACAAATGTGCAGGTGACAGGACTATCTCAATACACTTTTTCTAGCATCTCACAGGAATCTCTCCAAAGCGGGTTTTAACAGCCTTTATGCTTTCTAGAAACTCAGAGGAACATTAAAAATAAAACAAAACAAAACAAAAAAGTTATTGGAAAGAAGCATCCACAAGGTGCCCCAGCACACATTATTCCTGCTCTGTGTGAAAAGAAGAGCTCCATTACAGTATGATATCCCTTAGGGGTATTGTCACTGTTGTCAATCAAAACAAGTTTTTCACGAACACGTTTACTAAGAAAACCTTGTCTTTTTGCGAGGGGCCGCTGTCAAGACTTGTTAGGAGTAAACAAGGCAAGACCCCTCCCGTTTACATTGACATTAGAAGGATGCACATTTAGCTGTTTCTCAGGCTCAGCCTCTCCAGTGTGCAGAATCCTGCAATATGCTGAAGCAGAAAAGCCTGATATGTAAGGACAGGCTTGGAGTGAGTCAGTGAAACATAAACAGACCATACAGGACAAGGAAACCACAATTAGTGTGGGGAGGCAAGCAAGGGGGTTTATCCGTGAAGTTTTCTGAAATACTAATTGCAGTTTCTTTCGTGACAATTAAGACATTTCAAAAGATAAACTAAATAATTCTATATATGCAGAACCGTATATGCAACAACCATTCAGCTTACTGGTCTTATTCTGCATCTCTAGAAGGGCAGGGCTAATTCTAAATCAGCTGAATTAATTTTATCTTGAGTTCTAGTAATAGTCAGTGCTTAGTCTTAAAGACTAAATCCCCAGAGTCATGAGTTTCTAAGATAATCTCATGCTTTATTACAGTAAAAAGCAGAATTTTTGTTGTTATGGTCAAAAATTAGCCTTAGAGGTTCCCCAGGGCTCTTTAATAGGAAAACAAGTAAAAAGTGCCAGAAAGCTTCTTGCAGTTTTAAGCAAAACAATGAGTTTTCTCTTCTTTTTGTATAGACAAGCAAAACCCCAACTCAGACAGCAAAATCAGAAAAGCAAAATAGCAGCAAGCGATAGGAAAAAAAAATTGAAATTGAACTAATTTTTTTAACTATTCTACCTGTAGTAAGATAAGAGATATGAGAATGACATTCCTGTTATAAGTAATGCCTGAAGCATGGAGCAGCTGAGCAAGATTTTTGATAACTCCAGACAGAATGAGACTACAAAAATATCAACTAATCAATTGCTTACTGAATCAACTTGCTGCCTTAGGTCACAGTATTGTTATTTACAAGGTCTGGCCTCTGGATCTCATTCTTACTACCTATGCAGATACCTACAAATTTTCACTTTTTATTGATGTAACAGTACTATTTCATGGAAAAATATGGGAAAAATTATCATCATTTATGGAGTAGACATATAAATGCAGAACATATAAAATTCAATGCTATAAACCTAATCTTATACATATGTCCTTCTAAATTCATATTACTAATTTTAAAAGAGAGGTCATATCACCAGTAACTACTATATTTCACCTTCAGAGAAATCATCCCTTGTAAATATTTTCCACACTTTTTTTTAAATGTGTACTTACAGTGGAAGTATTCCAATACTTTACTTAATTATGTATGTATATATTTGTGTATAAAGGCGGTAAACTGTATTTACTTAAATCTGCATCACTTTTTAATCAGTAGATAAAGGCACTATTGCACCATTTTGGTTGAAACAACTATTATTGATTCTTCATTTCTTGCAAAATATCTTCAGATTTTTGTATCTCATAACTAGAATTAGTAAATGGAAATTGTATTTTCTAGTTATAGTAAACCTAATACCTTTGTATCACAGCTGTCCTATGAAAACATTTACAGTAAAAGAAGTCTGAGGTCTATTTACCTCACATTTGTATTACAAAAAGTTATACCATGACTACAGAAGAAGTGAGAACTACTAGGATATTTTGCTTTGCTTTGTTGTTTTCTTTCATATTGTCCAGAAGTTTGCAAATCTGAATAAAGACTGAACACATATTCAGAACTGAAAACAATATGTGTAACTGTATAGACATTAAATATTCCATAACTGAACTTAGGATTGTCTCTGGGACAAAAGAGTCCAGTTTGCAGGAGGCATCCTTGAGGGAGACAGATCTGGAGAAATGCCTCCAAACAGCAAGGACAGTTGAATTGTTCAAGGGAAAAAGGGCCAAAATAATAATAGCCATTAGCAAAGAGCAAGTACACTACTGGTTTGAGCTGAAGTGGCATGCTGACACAATTCTGCACCGTAGAAAACAATACAGAAATTAGAAAGCTTCATACATAGTCTATGGGGACTGGGAAAAGTTAGATGCAAGAGAATTTTTTTATAACCTAGTCCCATAATATTTCTGAAAGACATTCTTTAAAACACAGGACATATCTATGCTATCTAAATGAAAAAGTGCCAGGCAGTGACTTTGAGCACTGGCTGGGACCGCTAGTCTTCCGCAGTGCATAATTGGTAGCATATTCCCTGGCAGAGTTTTTGCCTGTCCCAGTTACAGTTCTCTGAGACAATGACTGGGCACAGTTCAGGGGATAACTTGTGCCAAGATCATTCCCAAAAGGCCATGTGGAGAAGAATGCAGTGGTTTGGGTATCCCCCAACCTACACTCTCTTAACTTTGCAGCAGTCAACGCTGTACCCTCAAACACTCCCCTTGCCACAAGACACTTCATGCAACACATTCCCACAGCTTCATGTTATAAAAACATCACTCTGGTAGATAACAGTCTTCAGGTCCTTTCACACCCTACAAGCAAAAAAGAAATTAAATATAAAAATAAGGTTCTTTTAAAAAGCCCAGACAAGTTACACGTGTCAGAACATACCCCTAAGACCCTTGGGCCGTAGGACTATGACAGTGGTCTCTGGTCTTGTTTTATTTATTAGTATAGACAGATCAAAGAGACTTTCACTGATATCTATGATGCATGCTACAAGATATCAGATCTCTTGACACACACACAGTACTGAAGATACCACTACACATTTTGGGTTTGTGTTTGTAGTGGTGTTATTGCATCAGTAGCCAATTCAGTAAGACAAATCAGCAATATTTGATGGAAGAAATTTGACAAAATATCAATTAAATGCAAAAAGACATTCCGAGTGTCACAAGCTTTTAATAAGAAACCCACAAAGTTCAAGTCATTATCACCTGAGGTCCCTGGCAGCTGACAGATATGAGGTCAGCTCTTCAAGAGAGCATGGAAATAAAATCAATACACAGACACGCAGTGGTGGCTGTATGTTCACCTCAGGCTATATAGCCTGCTGTGTTATGATGCATAGTATTTCCAATTTCAGTAGCCACTGGTAAATAAAAGAACAATGTGGCTAAAAATTCAGTCCTCTTTGATTCCCCACCTGAAATGAAGAAGAAAGCTTTTTCTAGCTGGTTTAGTTAAGGAAAAGGAAGCAAACACTCATAAAAAGAACACATAGAGAGCAAGGGCACTGGCTGACATTGCTGAATATATTGCACATTTTCTTAACCACTTAGCTACAGCATCTCATTTCACTGCAACACTGTACCAAGCTATTTACTGCGTAAGAAATGTAAGAGAACTGGCACTGTGAGTCTTTGGTGTTGTAACAGAGCATACCAATGAGTAAAAAGAAAATAGATGTTATTGAGGAAATATTGACCTTGCCTAAGTTTCTGACTTTCGTACACTGGAAATTTACATAAACTGTCTGGAACATCCAGATCCTGAGACAGTTCTCCACAATAAGGCCAAATGCTTCCTTTTGGCATCACCTGAGATCAGAAGATAACTTCACCTGCCACCTGTGAAACTGCAGGAGCATAATTTTGTTATCTTTGACAGAATATGTTGTGGCAATGATTAATACTGCAGCAGAATTAACACTTTTTTCAGCTAATTTTCAGCTATTTTTTTTTCCTGAATATCAAAACAATAGAGACTTATTTAACAAAAGTTAGGGATTTTTATGTTCATTTTTATTTTTACTGGGTTTGCATCACAAGGTTTTGGTAGGTGAGGGGGGCTACAAGGGTGGCTTCTGTGAGAAGCTGCTCAGAAACTTCCCCTGTGTTCAACAGAGCCAATGCCACCTGGCTCCAAGGTAGACCCACCACTGGCCAAGGCTGAGCCCCTCAGCAATGGTGGTAGCACCTCTGGGATAAGTGTCCTGGTTTTGGCCAAGGACAGGGTTAATTTTTGGCAATAGCCGAGAAGAGGTGTAGCTGAGGGGCATGGCCACTAATGTTCTTCCATACCACCTCATCACTGCCAGGGATTGGGGAAAGGTACTCTCTGTTCTGAGAAGAAGGGCATTCCTTATCATGGGGAGAAAGCATTGTGGGAAAGAGCCGTTTCCTTGTGTCATACCTTTTGTTATTAATATTGTTGCTGTTGCTGTTTATTTTCTTATCTCATTGCTGTTTCCAGTAAATTGTTCTTATTTCAACCCTGATTTTCACCTTTTGTGCCTCCAATTCTCAACTTTATCCCACTGGATGGGGAAGGTGCAAGGGAAGGGGGGAGCAAGCGGCAGTATAGTTTTAGCAGGACTACTAAATTGGAGAATATCGTTCCTAAACCACAACAGACTTAATTTGACACCCAACTAATGTTAGGTGCTAATGTTGCTGTCATAGCGTCATAAGAGAGTACAACATGGAAGCTGATGACTGCTAAAATTTTCCTAACATTACTTCCTCCATCTTCCCCCTCTCATAAAAAGCCAGTGCACTTCAGTTAAATGTTTGCATAAGTGAGTTCACAAATAACTGAAATACTTTAGAAAACATTTTCCATCTTAAGGCAAAGCATGAAAATTTTTAGTGTAAACCATTAAATGCTTGAGGAAATTATATAGGGATGCATAATGGAAAGTTTCTGGTTGCTTAAATCTACAATAGACATATATATCATAGAATCACAGCATGGCTGAGGTTGGAAAGGACTCCTGGAGGGTATCTGGTCCAACTCCCCTGCTCAAGCAGGACCACCTGAAGACAATTGCCCTCAACTGTGTCTAGATGGCTTTTGAGTATGTCAAAGGATGGAGACTCCATAACCCCCCCTGGGCAACCTGTGCCAGTGCTGGGTCCCTCACAGTAATGACATGTTTCCTTAAGTTCAAACAGAGGCTTCTGTGTTTCAGTTTGTGCCCACTGCCTCTGGTCTGCCAGTTACAGAGAGTGTAATGGTCTGCGGTGGAAGCATATAGAAGCTAATTTACGGATTTTGTTCTAGTGGCTAACCCAGCTGTGTGGTACAGGACAGTTCCCAGAAGAATCTTCAGTTCATCTGAGAGAAAGAAAGACACAAGTCTCCCAGCTGCTCATGGGTTCAGGATTTGGCACTGGACATCTTTAATTCCAAAGGTGTGACAACAAGCATATTTCTTCCAGAATTAACATTCATTTTCATACATCTCAGATGAAGAATTTTAAAATTTTGTAGTGGGTACGACCTGTAGCTTTTCATTCACATTAAACTTTACTGAGCTGCAATTCTTTTAACTTCTCTTACAGCTATTTAATTTCCCTCCCCATCATTACCAGTCATTTTTGTTTGGTTATTATAATTTTCATTTGTTTCTTCTTGCAAGAAATAGAGGAGGATAATAGCTATGTCACAGTGACAGAGTACTAACTCTGGGCTCCAGCCCTGGTGCTGTCATGGCCATGTCACAGGGAGCAAAATATTGGTGGTGCCTGGATGGGTACCTGCACCAGCCCGCTATGGCCATGGAGGACACAGGTGAACAAGGGCTGAGAGAAGAAGGCAGAGAGGAGTGGAAAGGGCAGGAAACCAAGGTCTGCCTGTGGCAGTGGAGGAAGGCTGTTCCTCCTTTGCTTCTCTTGTGTACTGCAGATGGGATATCCAGACAGGGATGTGACCAGACTACAGCATGTTCCTGTCTTCTCCCTCCTCTGCCACTCAGCCAGAGAGTTGCCAGGCTCTACAGGACAGAGAGGCACCCCATCCTGGTCTTACAGCAATCTGGAAGCTTCCCACAACCACGGGCAGAGACAGCTCCACACTCTTTCCCTGTGGCCAAGGGTTAGGCTCCACACGAGCTCCTGGCACCAGCCCTAGCAGTGTAGTGGCCATGTCACAGTGGGAACAATGCTGGTGGTGGGCCCGTGTCATAGTGGGGATGGTGACATGATGGCCCAGGACGAGTGCCTTGTGGCTGTCAGGGAAATATGGGATGGACAGTCCTGGTGTGGGGCTGGTAAAGCCCCAGGCAGGGAGACTTCCCATGCTGACAGAAGGTAGATGCTCCATTTGTTGATACTTCTGTCTTTGACTGCCACAGACCCAGACAGAGCTACAACCAAATTATGGTACATGCCAGTCTTCTCCCTCCTCCAGTACTCAGCTGAAGAGCACTGCAAATTGTACTAGGACATGAACCTAAGCTTAAGTAAACATCCATAGCTTCATTCTGTACCACATCATGGTCCTACAGGTGGCTGGAGAGTTTCCACAACTGTGGATGAAGGGAGCTCTACACCACCCACCATCTCTGTACCCTGTCATGGTCCTAGATGCAGCTGGAAGGGCACCAGAGCTATGGACAAAGGGAGTTCCATGCTACCCCCCCTTTCCTGTGTGAAACTTCTCTGTATCTAACCTCCTTACAAACATGCAAAGGAAAACTAGAATTCACCTTGTGAAAAAGACAAGTCTAGAACTTCATCAGCATTATTTGTCTTAATTAAAATCTGCAATGGAAGCATCTATGTACTATATACTAGCACCAAAATATCTGCCTTATCTATTTCCTGCTGATTTCCTAGATATTTGTTCTCTCAGACAGAGCAACAGCAATTTATTAATATTTATTCTTAAGCCCTGAGGACAGATTTACACTTCTCAGGAGGGAATGCATATATATGGATTTATGTATATGTGTGTATATATAGATATTCATTTGCATATATATATTAGGTGCATATTATACGCATAAAGGGAAAGTCACCATAAGGAAACAATGCCAGATTTTGAAGACAACTCACCTAACAACTATGAAATGACTGTACCTGCAGCCCTAACTCTGCCTGCTGTATATGTGGATCCATTAGATGAAAGCATGCAGAGAATGAGAAAGACTCCATGGTCTGAGGCAGTGGAGATAGTTGTGCCTGTTTATTGAAAGAGAAGATTTCTTTTTCTTTTACTCTTTAATTTTTACCTTATTGATTTTTTGCTTTTTCTGTTTGATGAATATTGATTGTACTCATGCAGTGTTGCACTCATACTAGCACTTTTTTCTCTCTTTTTTATTCACTGCGGTAATTTACTTGGGGTATGAAAACTGCTGAGTGTCACAGAATCACAGTATCACAGAACTTGGAAGGCACCCATTAAGATCACCCAGTCCCTCCCCAGAGAAGGGTCAAATACAGCAGATTGAGTGTGCCCTCAGCAAGTCAGCAGTATCTGCTGATACACCAGAGGGTTGCGCTGATACACCAGAGGGACCCCAACAAGCTGGAGAAATGGGCTGACAGAAACCTCCTGAAGTTCAACAAGAAGTCCTGCACCTGAGGAAAAACAACCCCGTGAACCAGTGTGTGCTGTGGGCCACCCAGATGGAAAGTTTCTCTGCAGAGAAGGACATGGGGGTCCTGGTGGACACCAGATGGAACATGATCCAGCAATGTGCCCTTGCAGCAAAGAACAGCGATGGTATTCTGGGCTGCATTAGGGAAAGTCTTGCCAGCAAGTCGAGAGAGTTGATCCTGCCCCTTTATTCAGCTTTGCTGAGGCCACACCTGGAGTACTATGTCCAGCTTTGTGTTCCTCACTACTACAAGGAACCTACTGTATTGTCCCATCAGCAGATAAACGGTGGTTAACATCTCTCACAAGGACAATCTTGAGGCTTCTTCCAGTTGTTTGAAAAAGGTTCTCAGCAGAGTCATCACCTGTCTCCAGGTGGAGCTCTGTGCATTCCTGCTTCTCTCACACATCAAGGGCAACTCTTCCTCCTCATCAACCCACCCTGCCCTTATTTAGAGCTGATACCCCTCCACTGCAGCACTCCATTCATGTGAGCCGTCCTGTCACTTGTCTGTGGTTGCACCAAAACCACAGCCCTGCTTGCTCCCCGTGCTGCTGGGTGTAGGCATTTGGGATCCGGCTTTTCTTGTGCTGATTTCCTAGGAAGGGCATGAGAGCTTCCCCCCCTTACACCCTCTTTTGTTATTTCCAAGGTGTCCCCTGTCCATATCACCCTGCACCCTTTGCTTAAAAATCATAGAATCACAGAAGGGTTTGGGTTAGAAGGGGTCTTAAAGATTATCTAGTTCCAAATCCCCTGCCATGGGCAGTGATGCCACCCAGGTTGCTCAGAGTCCCATGCATCCTAGTTGTGAACTCCAGGGATGGAATACAAAGCCAATCCACAACCCCTGCACTTCACTGTCCGCCTTCTCTTCCTTCTCTTCAGCTCCCCTCCTCCTCTCCCAGCAATTCCCAGTGTAAATCCCTACACACCAGCTTGGCCAGCCTGCGGACAACGATGGCTCTGCTGCCCTGTCCAGGTGGATCCTGTCCTTTCTTGACAGCCCGCCATCTCCGCAGCCGAATCTCCGCCGCCAACACCGTCTGTCGGAACCGCAAGCCCCTTGCCCCCTTCCTGAGCTCCCCATCCTTGAGGGGGGACCGCCGGGACGCCCCCGGGACCCCCCAGGCGGGCGGCGCAGGGCGGGCGGGGCCAAGCGGGCTGAGGGGGCCGCCGGCTCCCTCTCCTGGCCCCGCGGCGGCACGGCGGGACATGGGCCCTGCTCTGCCCACAGGCAAAAAAACCCTCCAGATTTGAGGGGTTTTACCGAGGCATTCGTATTCCCCATTAACCCCTGGCTTCCCGAAACAGAGCGCCTTTTCTCTGCATGTGTTAATTCAACACAGATAGACTTAGCGCTGAGTGTCTCCTGATTCCTGAAGGGGAAAAAAACTGCTGAGTCGGGCACTCTGAGCAAGTGGGAAAATTGGGTTCAAAACCTCTCATGAGGAAGAAACAAATGATTCCTTGTCCTGTGTTTTCTTGATACGTGTGCTAAACACCAAGCTCTAATGGGAATGGGAACAGCTTCTGCATTTAATGAGACTAAACCTGCATTGTTATTATACTGGCCTGAGATTAAGCTCCTGATTCTGCATCACAAGTGGAGAGAGGCAATATTCAGTCTTAAGGAATTGTCAGGGATTTAGAAAGGGCTGGCAACTCAGAGGAAAAAAACATGTAAATAAAATATATCACCTTTTTTTTATCAAATCATGGAAAATTTGGAGAGACTCAAATGTGACAGCAGTCTGCAATTGTCTCAAAAAAAGTCAGTAGTGTTTTCATCTAGCTCTACTGTAACTGTAACAGTGTTGCTGAGCAGCAGGTAACTGGACATTATTTGGTGCATTGACTCCATGACCTTTATAAAACTTATGCAAACAAGAAGACCAATAGTGAATTTATGACAAAAGATTAGGGGGTTTGTCTATAGGGAAAATTCAAGAAAGATTCACTCTTTTAAGTGGATTATCAAAACCTCATTAAGCTTTGAGAATCCCCTTATTCAGTATTAAATTGTCTTTACACTTACACTGAGTGAGTTTTAACACTTTAAATTCACACCTTTAGTGTATTTGGATTGATTTTCCTCAGTGTCCCTGTTTAGAAAGATCCTGAACAATTGGATCTTAGGCAGTTTGCAGCAACACAAAAGACTTTAAGATTCATCCTCTTGATCCAGAACCGAGGTCATTACTGTCACTGTGGTGAGGAATCTTTCCTGTACTGTCTGCACTGTAGTATCAGATCCTGTCTAGAGATGAAGACTTAAAAGCAAGATTTAGACCTCCATATGAAAGTTAAGGTAACAAGTGCCAGTACAAGAGCAAATGGCCTCAAGTTGTGCCAGGGGAGGTTTAGATTGGATATTAGGAAAAATTTCTTCACTGAAAGGGTAGCCATACATTGGAACAGGCTCCCCAGGGAAGTGATGGAATCATCATCCCTAAAGTGTTAAAAAACACATGGATATGGCACTTGAAGATATGGTTTAGTGGTGACCACAGCGGTGCTGGCTTAATGGCTGGACTCAATCTTAGTGGTCTTTTCCAACATTAATGATTCTAAGCCTATTGAAGTTAGTCACTGTCCTGAACTTCTTTGTAAATATAGGAGAATGCCAGTATCAAAGTCTACAGGAACACTCTCTACTTATGGTTGCACTGACCGCATGAGTCTTCATTGCAATTGTTGAAGCCGCCATAGAAGTTCAGCCTCTGGGGACTCAGTTCGACTGCCTGAACTTATGTCTCACAAGACAATTGATGTTGAGACTTATTCAACATATTCACATGAGAACAGCAGATAAGATGGACATATCCTGAATGAAAAAAAACACTAGGGCCCCCCAGATGAAACTAGATACTGATGTTTAGTTAAGCAAAATGCACCCTAAGTCTTCTGTACTAGAAACAGCTGATCATTGTTTCACCTTTATTGACCACAATGGCAGGTCAGACACATCCTGTAACTTCAAACAAATACATTCACAGGCCTTAATTTTGAACTTAATTAGAGTTCAAATTAGTGGTTTTGGTCTTGGTTTTGGTTGTTTTCTGTTTGTTTGTTTGTTTTTTTAATTCTGATCTGAGTCAGATGTTTGATATGCATTCAGCTGAATTTCACATATAGCAGGGTTTTAGGTAAGACACAGGCACCCATATCCCCTGAACTTGTGTGACCAAGTAAGGATATGTCAGTCTCAGTCATGAGGAAGAATCTTATGAATTTTGTGTCTGCAGAGCTAAGCAACTTGTAACCTTATTCTTAACATGAACTAATTTTAGGCACTCACATCCCAGTATAGATGGAATTGCAGTGGGCTGGATCTTCTCTGGCATATCTGTCTTTCAGACTGGCACAAAGGACATAGGACTGCTTCTGACAATCTCTGCTCACTCATTTTTCCATTGCTGGAATTTTGTGGGTGAATAAAGTTTCCTACGAAAAAAAAAAAAGAAAAAAAAAACTGAGTGATTTTCTACTAGCCTGTTGCTCAGATATACTCTTATGTCCTACATAAGCAAATTCCTACATGGATAATACCAGTGAGAAAAAAAAGAGCAAATAGATTTTCTTAAAGGACAGTCTTGTCCTGTGAGTTCTTTTCAGATAACTCAGCTTTTTCTTCAGGGACAAAACCAAATAAATTTCATGTCCCCTAATAGTTTTGGGAACAGTGGAAAAAATAGTGGAAGAGGTGGGACTGGAGTGGCACTCTTCTCTTGTAACTTCCACCGATGCCTTGATTTTATGACAAGCTGAAAAACTCAGATGTGCCGTTACTCGTCTGGTCTGGGATAGGAAAAAATACTGGGAGCAGGAAGGCGCCCTGTGTGTGCGCGCCCGGGCGGAGCGGGAGGGGGGCGGCAGAGGGCGCACGGCCCCGGAGCATCGCTCGGGGGCTCCGCCGGGGGGGCAGCCCCGGAGAGCTGAATGCTGGACAAATCTGCGAGCATCCCAGCCCCGAACAGTTGCGATCCTTGGCTGCCGTCCCAACAGCCCTTCCGTGCAGGCAGACTTTCGCTCGAGCTGCCGAGCGGCGCTCGCGCAGATCAGGTTTCAAAATTGGGATCTAATTTTAAATGAGATGTCAAAAACCGGGACTGACAAACAGTGGGAAAGACTGTTAAGGGGCAGACCACAGGTAATCTCTGTGAACAGCTCGGCAGCCATGCTGACAGCTGGGAACGGGAACCCCGGAGCGCTAACGTGAGATCTCAGACTGCTCCCCTGACCTCGGACAAACTGCTCGGGGCTTCTTCCTTCAGGTGTTGAGCTCCTCCTGAAATGCTGCTGAACAGTTTGACAGGATCAGTGGAAGTCAGGAATGTTATTTCATTCTCGTGAAGCACTCGGTAACCTATGGGAGCCGTTTTCCTTCCTCACTTTCTCTACATATGAAAGAACTCACCTTATGGAATAAAAAAAACCAGGACTACAGAGCAAAGTACTGTAGTACTCCCTCATGAAATGATGCATTTCAGTAGCATCACTGCATTTGACTAGGGCTCTTGTGTTTTCTTTTTCTTGCTCTTTTTGGAACATTACAGACCCTTGAAAAAGTCTCCAAGCCAGAAGCAGAGAAGTCTGGCTGTGCAGAACGGAAGAAAAGTGGCTAAAACAGCCAGGCAGACACTGTCTTGGAAATACAAAAAGTATATATAAAAGCACTGAATTAAAATAAGCAGTGTCCACTGTGTCCAGATTAAATGGTCTGGATAAATGCAATCACTAGACAGACATAACAGCACCAGCTCAGATGAAGCCAAATCGTCTCCTGTTTAGAAACTCGGGTAGCAATCTTCAGCTGGACAGCTAGGCAGCAGTAACAGGAAAACTCATTTGTCAAGGATGAACTAAGGATTTGTCTTTACTCACCTTTTTAATTTTTCATTTTTTCTCTCTCTTTCTGTTGTGGTGGTGGTTTTTTGTTTTGTTTTGTTGTTTGTTTGGTTTTTTTTAGATAAAGAGTTAGGAAAAAGTACGACAGCAGAGACAGTCTGCTTTACCGGACTACCTGAAGAGTGGTTGTTTGAAGGCTTCTACTTGAGTCCTAAAGCAGGGAAGGCAATAACATAGTGCAATGGGATGTAGGTTTTTGACGAAGAAATATTTCTCATTATCTGTGAAATTTTTCAATAGTCAATGCTTTTAATTTTAAAAAGGACATTTTCTGTCTGACTGAAGAAGATGCAGACATTGTAGAAGAAACTAAAAAGATCCAATTAAGAACCAATTTCCTCTATATCCTCAGCTCATTTCAGATTGCCACTGTCAGTGTCTTTCCTCACCTCATTCCCTCCTAGACATGAAACCAAAACCCAGATTTCCCTCACACATGATTTCCCACAGTACATTCAACAGTATTTTGGTCCACTCTTTACTACCAGATTATTTGGTTATTTCTGATCTATCCTGGTTGTTTTTTCTTCTTTCTTTGTGTATGATGAGCGTTTCTGTCATTCTGCATGCCTGAAATGGATGTTGACTTCCAGATCATTCCATAAGTCAGGGAATAGAAATCTGGGCTCAGACTGCAATCCGAGAAGGACTCTTTATATGTACAGATTTTCCCATTGTCTTCATCTATAACACTATGCAGCACCAACACACTACGAGTGCAACCAACTCATAGGTTTTAAGTTCACACATGTTAGGGTGACTTGCTGAATTAGAGATCGAAGTATTTGGCATTTTATAGATTATTAGACTATCTAGAGGTAGAAACTATTAGCAAATAGTTAAAAAGAAAAGATAATCGATGATGCTTTCATTAGAGAGAGAAAAAAAAAAAGAGAAGGTGTTATCAGTGCCAATCAAGGTTGAAGACTGAAATCTTGAGCAATTCTGAAGTGAGGAATTTGTTTTCAATCCTTTCCTTCTAGCAGTATTATAGAGACTGAAATCCAGGTCCCTGATTAACCCCTGAGTAAAGAATAACCTTCACCTAGAGAGCTCTACTTTCAAAAGAGTTGGCCCCTGTAACAAGAGCCTGTTCAATTATTCTTCTTCAAAGAGTGCAGGCAACCAAGAATGTCAGCTTCATAGAAGGAGCTATAATTTTGAAGCAACTTCCTGTTTGTCGAACTTTTTTTTTTAATCTTGGTGTTGTAAATGAAAGGAAACGTCACAAAGGAGATTTTTCTTTTTTTTTTGTTCCATATTACATTTTGCAGTTGCAGAAGCTTACAAATGAAGATTGTTTTCTGTTGTTGTTTATAGATTAAAAGTGAGCAGACTCTTTATGCATACGTAGCTACCAAATACCTGATAAATTCAGATCTGCCAGATAATATATCACAGTGTTCTGGTTCAAAATCAAATAATGACCTCCACTTAAAAAAAAAAGTAAAGAAAAGCCGAAACCAAGAAAGGAACCCAAAATCACACACAGAAGAAAAAGACACACAGCTGGTGGGTTTAGACATGAAGTATCTCCCTGCAAGAAGTCAGCCTGTCAAAATCTCTCTCTCTTGGCAAGGTCCCAGAAGGGGAGTATTTTCACAAAGATGAAAAGAGTGTTAAATGCTAACATTCTTCCAGATTGGATACGCATTCTTTCTTATACATATTTTTGTTATGAAACAAATGCATTTTGGTAAAATTAGGAATGTGTTTCAGTGTTTCCTCCTCTACTGTATATTTTGTGTGATAATATGGCACTGATTTCCTATCTAATTTAAACCAGTTTAAAATAACTGGTAACATCTAGTAGCTTTCTATTCTTCCAACCTTTATTTTCTCTTCAGTGTGTTTTAATGCAGAGAGGGGAGTTGGCTGAGGTTATTTACTTTTTGTTACTTTGTTTTAGAATAAGAAGACAAGGGCTTTGACCTTCTCCCTTCTGTTCATGACTTCCTCACCATCATCAAGCTTTTGTCCCAAATTCTGTGGCAGAAAGAAAGGTTTAGATTTAAACTCTGATGCTTTATGGTCTGAGATTCAGTTCTTGAAGGATAATAAAAGTCTTTATCAAATGATATGCTGGTTTCTGCAAACATTCCTTCAGTATTGGGAAGCTAGAAGATACATGTACTCTTTCTTTGTCAGCCCTTATATTTTACAACATTTTTGATTTGGGGGGCCAAAATTAGTGTTTCACTAGATATCAAAACAAAGCAAAACAAAACCAACAACAGGAAGAACAAAAGAAGAGAAAAGGAAAAAAAAAAAGAAAATAAGAAAACCAAATCTATAATCTCCTCCCCAAATACATGCTCTTCAGAACTTCAGAACAAATGGGTAGGTGAACAGTATGCACATGAACAGACACTTTCACAAATATCCCTGTAAACCTAAACCGTGCTCTTTGGGGTGTACAGGAGCTGTGCAATAAGGGCAAGCTTAATCTCAGAGGCTGAAAAGCTGCAGCCTGATAACATTAAACATGCTCAGGTAGTACTGGATACACATAATATGCAGATATCAGGTACTACTCTCATTAGAAGACTGGATCTTTGTCTTGTCTTTTAAATTAATTTTTTTGTTTTCTAGCATAATAGCCTTTTTCAAATGCTTATGCTTTCCAGGAAAATAGGTTATTTTATTCAGCCTAATGTGTTTTCCTAATTCCCGTTTTTCCTACATGATTATTGCCATTTTAAATAAAGCAGTCTTCACAAGATAGTGTCAATTAGACAATCAAGCTTTTACAGATCACAAACACTAGGCTATAGAAATAGGTAGGTGGAACATGGTTTGGAAAAGAAAATACACTAAATTAATGAAATTAATGTGATTTTTTACCCTCCCATCTCTATCTAGAAAACAATATATGTGCTTTGTTTTAAACACATTCTAACACTCAATTCCTAATCTGAGAAGGAAAACCCACCCTCTACTGTGGGTAAGCTTCCACTCCAAGCAAAGCATCCACCAAAGCAATTGTAGCTGACATTCCCTCAGGATCACTCCTAGCATGTGCAGCCTGCGAGTTTCCTTGGAAACTGCCATGCAGCAAGCATGAGATTATGGCACATGACTGCTAAACTGTAAAGCTTTAGCCAGGAAAATAAAGGAATACAAGAATGCGAAACAGGACGGCAATCTACCTCTCAAGGACAGTAACTGCTGATTTTTAACCTGAGGCTTCTAGTAGCCAACAGATTGATTCTATGTAGTCATAAAAGATAAGGAACTAAAGCAAATCTGTCATTTATAAGCTTATGCTCATTCCATAACAGCCTGGTTTTCTACTAGGAGGGGGTAAAACTGAAAAGCAACCTGAAAAATCACATCTCCAAAGACCTTCTACAAGAAGTCAGCTGTGAGGCCTTACGACATTTTCCTTAGGCTGAGCTAATCTGGATAAACTACCACATAGAGCCACTTTTTAAAAGAGGCATTCCCTCTCCTGATTATATGGTTATACACTGTTTATACAGTGCTGAAGATTAGACCGTGAGAATGGCCACAGTGGTCCAGCCAAGTAGCTACCAAACTCACCAGCCTGTATCTGACAGAGTCTGTAATAAATAAACTGAAGAAGAACATAAGTACAAAGGAAAAATGTGATTCTTTGTATTCAGGCACTTTTTAGCCCTTGCATTGAAAACAGTGACCAATTGTTATCTATTCACCTTCTTTCTACTAATGATTTTACAGCTCCTCTATCAGATTCCCCTCCAGTCATCCCAGTTTGAGGCCAGAGAGCACTAGACTCATTGTTTTACAGTGCACTTTTACATGCAGTTTGTCTGTGGTGATGTCAGCTTGGAACATGCATTTTCTTGTAGCTTTATTAGGCGAGACTGATTACCTGGGTCCTCAAATATATAATTTAGCCTGGGGGCTTTGTAGTCTCCATATGAATTTGACCCAGGATATACAGGTCACAGGAAAGCTTAATGATATGGGTATTTAGATGTTCTATGGGAGCCCAACTTTGTTGTTGCCATCCCCTCGCAGCAGTAGTTATTACGCTCGGCCTCAAATTCATTCATATTAACTTATACTGACTTCAAAGGTTCTGATTTAAATCCCACCTCCCCTCGCTGATTCTGGGAATCTCCTGCATCCCTCCAGACCCTGCCAGGAGCCTGTGGCTCTGGAGCTGCTGGGGCACCCACCCAGAGCCATCTGGCGTCTGCCCGTGGTCCTCGGGGGCACCGCTCACTGAAGGACAGCTGCCCAAAACAAATGGCGACCTCTGTCATCTGGGCCATCAATTGTTACAACATCTGGCAGCTGGCTTTCTTATGAGAACTGACATTTGGTTGCTTTGGACCAAGGATTTTAAGATCCATGGGCCAAAGTAGAAAATGGGGCAGATCCCAATTTTTTATTTTTTTTAATAAGTACTTCAAATGTTTTGCAGTCTTTTGGAATAGCAAGAGAAAAAACTCAAAGCAAATCATAAAATTATTGCAGTGAGAGAATCCTTTTGATAAATTTTTGCTGGTCTTATCCCATTCCTGCCTTGAATGAATATTTTGCTGCAGCTGCAAAAGCTTCTCTAAATTCTGTTACAGAGACTCTTCCACATGTCAGTGGTGCATTTAACCAAATGTAGTGACTAGAATTATTGTCTCCACTGAATGTTGGTGCTTGGCCATGTGAGCTTCTATCCAACTTTACATCTGCACCCATGTATACAATAGCAGCAAGCTGGTCTGACTCCCTGTGCTCCCTCTGTCTTCTCATAACTTTTCTTCACAAGCTAAATACAACAAAAAAATCAGGGTGCCTTTAAATTTGAAATATTTCAATGTGCTAAAAAGTGTCTTTGGTCTTTTGCTGCATTCACAAAACAATTTGAAAAAAAAAGAATTGAGAAGAGGGATATCCTTGAAATATTGGCAAAGCTAGTAGTGAACTTTGGAAAATTGCATTCAGGTATTGTGTACATTTTTATTGTGTTACTTCAGTCTCACAGATGGCTGCAAATAAAATAAATGTTTAACATAAAATATTTATTTTAAGCTACAAACATTGTCTTTAAAAGATTCCTTCCTTAAACTCTAGGGTTTCGACAGAACACAGAAAAAAAAGCAAATGACTATCAAATAAGCAACTAAAATAAACTTTAAAAAAATAATCTTTCAAAATGAGAAATAAATATTATTAACCACGAAGTAAAAGAAAACAAAATAAAATATAAATGTGACCAACATGTAGATATAAAGAAACATAGAGGTTATTAAATTGTATAGGAACAAATTTATTATTTAAAATCTACTAACTGCAATAGCTAATGCAGACTTTTAGATCTAATTGAACTAATCAGCATGAGCAGATACTAAGGTGCAGTGGCTGCACTGATTTATTAAAACACAAACCTTCAAATAGTTAATTCCAGAGGAACAAAAAAAAAAAATCTAAGTGCAAATACTTATATTTCTCTGTGTTGAGGTTTCATCTGGGCTTCCTGTGAAAAATGGAGACGGAAAACAATACTGTCGAGCTACACAGCCCCATTTCAAGTACCTCGCTGCAGCAGTCAATGACGGAGTCTGAAATGGAGTTAGGCTTGTTTAGCATGCCTGCAGGGTCACGCGGAGTGACCCGGTCCCCTCTGGTTTCACTTAAAGCTCAGATTTTCTCCATGAAGATAACGTGTTCCTCTGATATTTAGTTACCTGGTCTCCAGAAAGACCTCATTTTTCATGGTGTGATTTTTAACCTTTGTTTAAGATGTCTTTTTTTTAACGTAAACTCTTTTAACCTGATATATTTCCTTGAAGAACATGTGTTGCAAAGAAAATGTTTGGTTATTGAAACATCTTAACAAATCAAAGTTCACTGTAGTTTTAGCTTGCTAGGCTATAAAGGGGTGTTAAGGCAATCATTAAGTGTTCTTGCTTTAATTTCTTTTGATATTTTGTGCTATAAACATATGAATATTCATATAGATAAACTGATTCTGTATGTTCTTATTCTGAGAGCTTTTGTACTGAAATAAATCATGAGCTAGCACTTCCATGGCTTTTTATTTAATTCAAAACATTTGATTCGTGATAAACTGGCAAACAATTTTTAATAGATTAAATTATGACAGAAATTGTCATGAAAAATGCCAGCAAACAGCTCAATTGCCTTCTGAGTGCAAAATGCTCCAAAGTATTGTTTGTATACTGAAGGCTTTTTGAGGGAACTGGAAAATTATTTTTTTTTGCCAACTTCCCTGGCTTAAATTTGTATCAGGTGGGGTATAGGTTGGCACTGGGAGAGGACCTGGCTGAGTGCATTTGGTTGAGAACTTGCTTCTGTTTGTCTGACAGGCACAAAGGCACACTGGATGCAAATGTCTGTGCAAGTACTTTCTGCTTATCAGGAATGGCAAGTCCCAGACCACCTCCCTGTCCAAGTGCCCCCTTAAGAGGCCTGATTGGCATGTGAGGAATGCGAGGATTAGTGATGTAAACTGCAGCAGATCCGAAGTTTAAGGAGGGCAGAATCTATTTAAATATGTCACTGGGAGTTTGGAGTTTGCATTTTCCTATTTCACTTTTTTCAGTGTTGTCTTCCTAAACCTCCTGACTAGTACTTTGAAAACCTTGCTTGCTCTCCCAGTCACAGGAACAGTCTGCCCCTGCACTGCTCCTTAGCATCCCTATTTTGTCCATCCATCTATGCCTTATCTCTCAATCTGCTTACTTGTTTTTATTTTTAAGAGAGGGAGGGTATGGTGTGTAGTTGACATTGTAAAGCAGATATTTTGGGCATTGGGCCTATACTTGAGAAATGACAAACAATTCAGAGCATCAGTGCCTGCACAAACATGAAGCCCTTTGACCACAGAACCCTACCAAATCCCTTCCATTTGCAAAGTCCCTCCCTGAAAAAAGCACAACTGGTGAAATCAATGCAGCTACTCATCACCTCTGAGATCATGGTTTTACATGAGGATTTTGCTGGTGGGAAGTCAGTTTAAGAAGTCTCATCCCGTTTTTTTCCTCTCACCTGCTCATTCCTTTCTCTGCCACCCCACCTCTTGTGTGGGAAGCTTATCAGTCCTTCAGCAAGGCTAATTCATTCATTGGTGTTGCTGCTGACAGCTGGAGTGATACAAGTTAATAAACAAAGAAAAGCAACACCTGAGGAAGGGTGGGAAAGAGTGTTAGCTTAGATCATTCCACTGAACCATTTTTTAGTATAGTCACCCAGACAGTTCAATTGCCACATCTGAGTACCAGCACAGGTGGAGAAGACTCTTTTAAACTAGCATTGCAACTTGAAAAATTATAATGTGGAGTCTCAGCTTGGTTTCTTGGGTGTGTGGAGTATTATACATTCAGGAATCACGTTACACTTGACTGAGAGGCAACCAAATCTGTTGCACAACTACTGCTTTGGGGAATATGAGATAACAAATTCTGATAAAACCTGTATGTAGATGTTGAGACTTGTGCAAGGGCTGATTCCTCACTTTCTGCTCTCAGGAACATCGAGATAAGGCAGATTTTATATTCTACTTACATAGGCAGCTGTGATCCTCCCCATCTGAAAATGGGTGCCAGAAAACCAGAAAAAAGTTAGAGAGAAGCAAAAAGGATAACCAAAGGAGTACAAAGGCTTCCACGGAGGCAAGAACAAAATAAACCAGGTGACATCACTGTGGAAAGCGAACAATTCCATAGGGGTAGGAGAAGTGCCTATGAAATTATGAGTGTTGTTGAGGTGGTACATAAGGATGGTTTGCTCACCATTTCATCTCAGTAAAGGAACAGTGACCCACAAAACAAGTAAGATGTAAGCTGAATACAAACAAAAAGAGGCATTTTTTCACATTGTATGTAAATAAGGTGGGGAACTTGCTACTGCAGGATGTTATTGCTGCTCAAAGCTTGCTTAGATTCAAGAAGAGAATGAACAAGGAAGACAAATCCAGGAATGGAAACACCTAGAAAGCAAACTTGGCACAGGAGGCCCCTGAGGTTCAACTGGTGGAAGCTGTTTGGGGAAATGTCAGTGTTTGCCTCCACCTTCCTCTATACTGCCCCAGGCACCCACCTCATCACTGCCAGAGATGGGGTAACAGGCTGGGTGGGTTTAGACCTGATTCAACATATCTGTTCTGATATTCTGCAACACTATAAAGCTGTCTAAATCTGGAGCTGGCCTTGTGTTTCTACATGTTGTTATGTTCCTTCATGGGCAAGGCAGCATGATGACTTTATAGTCTATCTACAAAAGTGTAATGTGGAGCTGTATCCACATCCCAAGTTGGTGAGCAGAGAGGGGTGTTTCCCTGTGCCTGGAGCCAATATAGATGGGAACCAGGGAATCTGGAAGTGTAGTCCTTATCCTTCCCCATACAGGAAGAACTTTTAGGGAGTAAGATAACAGTCCGGGGCTCCGTTCTGTGACTGACTGGGAGCTAAGGGCATTTGATGCTTTTTACGAGGTACCATACACACCAGCTAATCCATCCAAAAAGCTACTATTTGTGGTGGTGTGGTTGGTTCCAGCTATAAACTCTCCAGTGCTTGACAACTTGTGTTTATAAAATACAGATTCTTTAGAGCTTATTTGATGAGACAATTTCTCACAAAGAACATTTTGTGACCTAAAAATCAATATATTTAATAAACGTACAGAGACACTAATTGTCTTAGTCTATCAAGACTGGTAAAGTAATGAAGAAATGGATACATACAGGCGTTTGGCTAAAGCTTTGGTTTGAATTCCTATAGAAGGAAGAATTAGAAGAAAAGGCTTATGTGCATCTGTATTTTCCTTTTAATAATCTCGTCATGTTTAATGTTACAATATTACATAGTTCTTATTTTGCATAAATACATGATGATTATAATTGTATAACCTTGGCAACATAGTGTCCTCTTGAGGCAGCCTGAAATAGAAGGGAAATATAGATTACACTACACTTTATACTAACTGCTGTTTTGGGAATAATATTTTATTATGTTTTATTTCCTTTCCATAAAATTCAAAGAAAATGAAGGTAATTTGGGTTCTACAAAACCAATGATAAGTTGGTGGAGGGAATTCCTAAATCACACTCAGGTACACAGGTGTAGGCAAAGATGGGCAAGAAGATTGGGCTATACTCATGAACACCTTGGATCTGACTTTTTGAACCTGGAGGTTTGAGATTTCAAGCAGAACTTGTTTAAAAATTATAATCGTATCAAAATTGTGAGGCCAGATCTCAGACACAGGAAGAAAGTGTATGCTGTAGCTTACTACTGGGTGGAAAATGACACATGGGGCAAAGGAAGTACTAAAAATAAAGCGTCCAGTTGTTCATTAGTTTATACGACCTGAGAATGTGGCCCAGGGAGTCTCTCAGGCTGGCCATTAGGGCCATTGTAAAAGCCATTAGGACTAGCCTATGATGTCAGTGATAAGCTCAGCTTTCATTTAATAACACAAAATAAAGGCTTTTTTCATGGTGGAGATAGAATCTCAGCCAGTTTGCCTGCCACTGAAAGAAAACAAAACCAAAAACCTTTCATATAGGGAGGCAACTTACTATTTTTTGACACTAAATTGACTCTTACTCTATTATCTAGGGCAGACTGAAATGTCATTTCTCATAACCAAGCCAGTACTCATTTTTTTAGAAGTGTTTTCTGTTTGGTGCCTCCTCAGAAGCAGGATAAAAATTGCTCCGCAGAGCAATGGTACTATATACCCTAGACATGCAAATTATGAGTTTTGCTTATGTAAGGAGGAAAGGGCTAAGCCCTTTACTATAGCATAAAAAGGATAAAGCTAAACAGATTGTTCAATGAATCAGTGAAATAATTTCTGAAGAATCCCACATGAATAAGCCTTTGCAGCTAAGGAAGGGTATAGCTTCAGCTTCACCATCGAAGGGCTGGTGTTTTATTCTCTGGCATGGAAAGTGAAAGAGTGTTTCATTAGCATGTGAGCCCATTAATCTTGCATTTGGCATATGAACTCCCTTGTGATTTGAACATCTGCCTGGAAGGTACCTCTCTGATTAGAACAGATATGTTATTATAGAATTAAAATAAATATCAAATCATGTTTCTGTCTTTCAGCTTGCTTTCTTCATATTACCTGTGTTAAAGTAATCATGGATAAAACTTGTCAGTTCCCAAAGCTGCTAATGTTTCATTAAGAAGGCATACAGTAATAAGGTAATTCAATACTAGTCTATGGGACAGGGTTATATTGCTGCTCAGTCATGGGAATATCAGATACCACTGGCAAAACCCTTGCCTGCAGCTTACAACACAGGTATCCAGGTATCTTTAAATAGGAAACTTCTGTTTAATTCCTTACTATTTAGTGTAACAGTTCCTTCAGTGCCATTAAAGATGACACTTGTAGCCTAAAAAGTGGTGATTGAGAAGTTTGGGAGGATTTTGTTCTGCAGGCTAGCCTCAAATGGTTACAAATAAAATATCTGGATTCTGGCTGGAACTGGTTTGACTCATCAAAGGACAAATCAGAGACTGGCCACCAGATCTCCCATGAATGAGTACTGGCAGCTTCGGTGGGCATCTCCTATTTGACCATAAATTTACTGAATGGTTGTCAGCAATTACTTTGAAAAGACACAGACTAACTGGAGCCTGTATGAGATTGCAGTGATTGGTCAAGATAAAAATTACACTGCCTCCAGTTGCCAGAGTGGCTTCCTGCATGCACAAGTTTTTGTGAAAACTGCAGCCCTTTACTACAGTCTGTGAGGACTTTACAAGCAAATATAAGCAAAGATGGAACTCCAGAAAAAGTGAAAGCATCTCTCTGTGATGTCTTTTTGAACAGAAGGAGCATCACCTCATAAGGGAAAGTCATCTAAGGGGAAGGATGTGTCAGAAGCTGCAACCTCAGCTACACTGGAAGACCAGAGACGAGGCTGAATCATGGAATAAAAGACGGTTTGTGCATATAAGCCTGAACCGTCACCTGCACACCCACCGAGCTTGAGTCATTCATCCCAGGTAGACACTGACACTACCTATTCAAGAAGGCAAGGATACTAACAGCAACAGTGTGCTAATACTGTTCTATCTCTTATATTTCACATATAGCATATTCAATTTCTCTTCCTCTCTGAGTCATGACCCTCAGATGAGATAGACAGAAGATTCATGATGCATCAGCAAGATGCTTTTGTAGAATGAGACAGAAGAGAGTGCAAAATGTATTATGTTTTCAGGCTTTTGTGCCTGTCCCACAAAAGCAAAAGGAGATGAGAAGCATGAAGAGGAGAAGAGGAGGAAATACACTTCTTACACTCCCAAATAAAAAATCATAGTTGTTGGCTTTATGAGTGACAAGAAGGAGAAATTATTATTTGTAGGATTTTAGTATGACATTTGATAGATATAAACATCTGTGTATGCTATGGGCAGTATGAGAATCCATCACTAATCCTGGTCATGGTTTGAAATGAACTCATACAGGCATTTTTTATTCTAGAAGTAGAGTAAGGAAAAATATCTTTATTGGTGCACAAAATGAGAAAAGAAATGATCAAACTTAAAAGGAAAAACCATTGGTGATCTCCTGTCTTCATAAGGAGAAAAGTAAATAAGATATTTGGCAGGTAACACACCACATACATTTTGTTTCAGAGGAAAATCTATCAGATATGATTCAGATTTCCCAAGCAGGCAGGCATGCCTGTTTCAGCTGATGTTTCTGAGATAATACATCTAATTGTATGGACTGACTGGGCTATAGCGCTTCCAGCCATGGAAGGAAGGTGCCATACATGCAATCTGTTTGAGTTTCTAACTTTTTTTTAGCCAGTGGGAAGGAGAGAGGATGTCCTGCATTTTCTACTCATTCTATTCATTCAGAAATTCATTTAGTCCTAAGGATCTTAAAATTTATTCCTCTCTTTTGGGGGGATTTCTGCAAAATTAGAATGCACTCGGAGATGAAGGACATATTCTCTGTACAGTTCAGTCACAATTTTACAGCCTTACTTACTGCATGAAACAACCCATATTAAATAACGCACACTCCTAATGTGGAGACCTAAGATCTGCTCTAACTTGCCAGTTGTGACACTTGGCCATGACAACAATTATCAGCATCACTGGTATTGGTATTTGTGCTAGTATCAAATCACAAAAATAGCAAAAAGCTCCTCTGGTGACAGTCAAAACATATGTCTCACTTTTTTTATGATGGACACCCAATTTGCCTTGTTGTTGTTTGGAATTAATATTAATAGCAACAATAATATTAATAATTCAAAGTGTCAGCAAAGTGCTAGTTGCTTTAAAAGTGTATGGGGACAGGCAGTTTATAATCTGAAGAAATCAGAGACAGATAGCTAGTATTACTGAACAAAGTTTAATAGCATAAGCAGAACGATATGCTTGCCTGATCCCCATTCCTCTCCCATGCACAAAACCTTCTCTTTTTAGGGAGATATTTCAGGCAGTAGTGTTCCAAGATTGGATGTCTCAGAAATAGAATATGTGCCAATTATGATAAATTTTTTATCCATATTTAAAAGTAATTTAAAGGAAATGGTGACACTTAAATGCATCTAGGTGATTAAACCATAGTCTGTAGACAACTGATATTAGTAGAGAAAGTCTTTTATTAATTTTAGTGGAGTTCAGACCATGATATTTAATCCATTTTGTATATTTGTCTCATTTATCCCATGAGTGAATATGAGTTGAAAAAAGAGATTTGATATAAGTGAAAAAAGGCCCAGTGAAGGTGTATCTCAGATTCTTTGTGAAAGGAAGAAAAAAGATTGTCCATGTAGTATTAGAACTATCTAAGAAGAAGTAAAATATCTCACTGTTTCCTTGTTCTTCTCTTTTCTTAGACCTTTCCCCTTTTCTGGGTAAGGACTGTATTTTCACCTGTACCGTAGAAGCATTTAACACATTGTGGATTTTTCTGAAATCCAAGTAATAACTAAAGATGTTGCATCATTCTGCTATCTTATGAGTAGCTCCAAAGAACCAGTAAAGGAACCACAGAACATTATTATGAGAATTTTTCTGGTAGCTTTTAGAGCCTTTAGAGTTACTCTGCGATTTGATAATGAACTCTAAAGGACATTTGGTTTCATTTGTTTTTAGGATTTCTTTCACACAGCTGTTGCTACAGTCTGATAATTCTAGAAACATGTAGGAATCAACAAACCTGTTGATTTAATAAGTCTTAGTAGATAAGTTGGACAGTTAATTACAGACTGGACAGATAGAGCAATACAATATGTGAGCTACACCTTCCTGTGAGGTTCTTCAATACTAGATACAACAGAACCCAATTTTGTGTGAGGACCTCAGGGCATGGTTGAAATACAAGAAACGTGAAAGTGTGGGGTGGGTTGACCTTGGCTGGACACCAGGTGCCCACCCAACCACTCTATCACCCCCCTTCCCAGCTGGACAGGGGAGAGAGTAAGGTGGAGAAACAACTGGTGGATTGGGCTAAGGCAGTTTATTAAAGCAGAAGCCAGGTGAAAGCTTGCCCCGCAAAAGCAAAGCAAAAGATAAGACAGTTTATTCTCTACTTCCCGTGAGCAGCGATGGTCGGACACTGCTGAGAAGCAGGGCTTCAGCACGCACAACAGTTCCTTAGCAGGCAGCCATTGGAGACAATGAATGCCCCCCTTCCTGCTCCTTGCTTTAGCTTTTTTATCTGAGCTGACATCATATGGTATGGAATACCCCTTGGTCAGTTTGGGTCAGCTGGCCTACTTGGGTCCCCTCCCAGGATCTTGCTCTCGATTTGGGAAAGAATGTTACAGTGCTGATGCTGTGCTCAGCAGTGGCCAAAACACCGGTGTGTTATCAACACCCTTCTAGCTGCCAATACAAAACACAGCACTGTGAGGGCTACTGTGGGGAAATGAACTCCAGGTCAGCCAGACCCAATAAAAAGTGCAATTTTGAGTTCTTTGAAACTCCTATGAGAAACTCCCCTAGATGCTTCTTTCTGCAGAGTTATGGAAAGCTGAAGGTTGAGTTTCCTTGAATTTGCAATTTCTGAATTCTTGTTCTGTTTAAACGCGAGTGGAACAGGCAGATTTCAATGAAGCTGGAGAAGTCCCTGCACTGCCTTTTAAACAATCAGCCTATACATGATGCTAACCTAGAATTGTCCCCAGTTAATGTATAAACAGAAAAGAAAAGCACTTACCAGAAAGCAATACAGGGACAAGATCTCCAGCTGCTTGCTTCTGATGGCTTTTCAGTAAACCCAACCAGCTCCATCCCTAACTTGGGCACCTCAGAGAAGTACTGAAGGTCAGGTTGAAAGATTCCAAGTTTAGGAACAACAAACCGTTCAAAAACTTCTCAGGCAACAATGCCACCTTTCCCATCTTTGTGAAAAAGTTTCTGAAGCAACAGAGTTCAGGGAATAGAGAAGGATATATTATCACCTGAGATGTTCTGGGAAGACTTTGTAAGTGTAGCTCTTCTGAGACCTTGCAGACATATAAGCCTTGAGGTCACAGCTCAAAGGATATGTGGTTTTCACTTGGAGCAACTAGCATATTGCCTTACTCTAAAGCAAAACTACTGGAAAGACATGGCTTAATATTTTTGTACAGTCAGTTAGGCAACATGAGTGAGGTATGGTGTAACATTGGTGATCTTGTCTTGTGGTGAAACTGCAGTGTTTCATTTTCACAGTGTCCTTATTCTTGGACACTTCAATCATGTTAATGAGCCTCAAATGAAAACCTACCTGTCTTTGACAGTAAAGTCTACACATGTATGTGTCAGCAGTAGCCACAGACAACAACTGTCGAGTCTCAGATTTTTTGAAACCTAGCAAGATTTCATTGGCAATGTTACTCAGGTAAAAAAGATATTTAAAAAGTCATTGCAGGAAACTAAAATTTATTATCCCTAGGAAACCCACAGAAATGGTGATAAGAAGCGTAGGAACTGAGTTATCTTGAATTATATCTCAAAACTGTTCCTCCTCAATCTTTCCCTTTCTCTACTGTTTCGCTGCCATGGTCATACATCCCGCATACATACATACAGACTGGAGGTAGCAGTTTGTGCAAAGGACCTTACCCGCATCCTGTTTGGGTCTATCTTCTCTGGCAGAACATAAGGGGGATCGCCTTGACTACAGCAAGAACTGTTACTCTTATAAGAGAAAAATGTCTGATCTCAAAGCTTTCTGAATATCTAATGTTTCTGTAGCTACACCTGCACTGCTTAGGATGTTTGTACTAGCTCTTGATCCTCAAATGTGATTCTGAAGACTCATGTCCATGTACATTAATGGTCACTGTTCCAAGAGCAAATGGCTTGCATCTAAACTGTGTACTACTTGAGACAGATTTCTGCTAGCCCACCTGTGGGGGTTTTGTTTGTTTTGGTTCTATGGTTGTCTGACTTTTTGTTTGTTTTCCCAGCTCAAAATGCTTGTAATAATGTGAGAAGTGCTTTACAGCCCAACAGAGCAAATGTTCTCATAATTGCCACTAACTTTCATCCCAGAAAAGTCTAACTACTTTACTCAGACAGAGAGCTTAGGTGTGAAATTGTACATACACAGAGCGTATAATGAAGAGATTGGGACTTGGAATAAATGAGGGAGCTGACTTTTATGATAGTGTAGACACACATGCACTTAAAAGATATAAAATGGATCTTGTAGAAATATCTAAATAAACCCAAGTAGATATTTGGCTTGAATCACAGATACGTTTATGGGTTTTCTTTTACAAACTGCTTATATCTTGGTCCAAAAAATACTTCCTCTGAGACAACAGTCTTTCTACATTCCTTGCTCTATTGGACTATCTCAAAGGCAACTCTTGGGCACAATCTGTAATATAGGAAATTCCATTTAAATGTAAGAAAAATGTTTTTTATTGGAAGCATGATCAAACACTGGTAAAGGTTGCCTAGAGAGGCAGTGGGGTTTCCATCCTTGAGAATATTCAAAACCTAATCTAATCTGCTGTAGGTGACCCTGCTTTGAGCAGGGGTATGGTTTTATCGTTCTGTGATTTTTTTTTTCTTGAGAAAATTCAGTTTTTTCATAGTCCAAGGCTCATAAACTTCTTAATATAAACAGTGGTCAAAATGTGTTGGTTTATGCCTTTAAGCTACTCTGAGGTTCAAACAGACCAATACTTAAAACAGCAGGAAAAGAATAAAACTGAGCAGCTTAATGGGTCTTTTCCCATCTTCTTTTGGTTACTTATTAACTCCCATATTCTGTATCCAGAACAGTAATTCACCAATTAAGCTACACTTAGTCTAGATGGTCCGTGTCAGTGTTTCTACTAATGGAAATAAAACAAAGAAATTACATTACTAATTGTACACATGCATTGCAGTTCTTCTCTATATTCTGTCCTGCAGTACAGGTAAATGTCCGTGAACATTCCTGTGTTATGCACTGATTTGTCCTCTGATGAACTAAGAGTGAATGTGTATTGTCAAACTCCGCATGAAATATTTTAATTGCTATGAATAGCTATTCTTTTTGTTGTTGTTGTTCTTATAAACTCTGGAGTAGCACTGATATCATGCAGTGGAGTTATGGTATTTTTAACACATTGGAAAACTTTCATTTCTGAAAAACTTCTAAATATGACCTACTTATTTAATTTCCCTAAGATAAATGTGTTGTGTCTACAAATTATGGATTTGACAAATGATCAAGAAGCATTTTGTATTGATCCAGATGGATTGAACAACTCATAATACAGAAATAGAAAAGTAGTTTTAATTTTCCCAGAATTTTAAAGACATTCTGATGCAAATTCAGATTTTATAGACCTAAAGACACATAAAATCATTATTAATTTTAAAATATTTAAAATAGCTTTCTCTTAGATCTGCACAGGTTGAGGATCAGGTCTGCCCCAGCATACAGAGAATGGCAAAGGTGAACCAGAGTAAGTGGTGTAGCTAGAGTGAGAAGGACAAGACTTTCCTCACAGGTAGCAGAAGTGTTGAGTTGAGAGGAGCTGTAACAGCTAAATGAATTTATTTGCAGTTCAGATATTCTTTCACAGAATCTTTTAGTATATGGCAAACTAATTGCAAAATTGAAGCCTTATTTTAACTCTGAATTCCGGGAAACATTTCTTTTCCTCATTCCCATCTGATCCTTTTGAAACAGTTTGATTGCTGTCCAGTGGTGAAAGGTCCCAGTGGTGGGATCATTCATTTCATGTGTCTTCAGGATGCAGAGAAACACTTAAGTATTAATCACCCTTGTCTTTAAGGCAAGAGTTGAATGTATTCTACTAATGGCTTAGTAAGTCCAAAGGCACTAATTTTCTACAGCAATTAAATTAAATGAATAATGAACTACATTTATTGGGGTTCTTTCTGCTCTTATGCTTATTTTCCCTCAAGCTACTTCATTGATTTCCACAAAGATATTCCTGATTTATTTAGTCTTTGTTCTGATTGTTGACCCTGCTAAAAAGAGAATTAATTAATGTCATATACAGTGGAGAATCACTGCCTATCAAATTGAATTGACGTCAGCATCTCCTTTCACCTTGAGTGCAAAACTGTCAAAGAATCAAAATAAATTCTGAGCACTTTCAAGTCGCTCCATTTTCAAAGCAGTGACCCTTCTGAATCCAGAACAGAGCCATCTATTTTACTTTTTACCATGTTTTTTTTTTTTTAAAGTATTTTAATTTCTAAAACATTTTCTTTAAAACTTTCTTTAAAATGACAGTATGATAACAACAGGCAAAACCAATCCTTGTATTATACTTGATTAAAAGTTTTAAACTTGCTGTCACCTTGATAGAAAAACAATGAAAACTGCTGACTACGCACTTACATTTCTTTGATTGCAACAAACTATACTTTCTGCTCCTAAAACTTTTTCATTAGGTACATAACTGATACGGCACATTCATCATCAGTCCTCACACTTTCTGGAGGAAAACATGCAACTGGATTTCTCTTTAGATTTAAGTACAGACACACTGAATGACAAACATTTTTTAATATGCCATAATAGGCAATCATGCATTCATGAAACCTTCTTGACAAAACTTGATAATTGTGTGCTCATTGGAATCCTGTTACTGGATTTTTTTAAAAAAATGGCAAAGCAACACTTTCAAAAACCTTCAGAGTCTTCATTAATGATGTGTGTTTTTTTTCCTGTGAAAATACCTTCTTTTTCTTTATTTCTTGTTGCAGCACGTGTAGAATTTTGGATGACAAATAATTCCCATCCAGTGTTTTGCTAGCAGTTACCAGACTTATAGCAAGGCACAAATTCTGCCCTTGTGCTGTTCAGTAAAAAGAGAACTTGTATTAAGCATGGTGAAAGGCTCTGTGAGCAAAATGAGATTAAAATAATGGGAAATACAGTTCCAAATGGATGACTTGTATTTATGCAGATTATCCCCTAATAGATGACAGAGTGTAATTTGCACTTTTTACTAGGAAAGACTGGAAGGAGAAGAAAGTAAAAAACAAAATAACTGACCTCTGGATGAAAATTTCTAACCACTGCTTGCTACAGTGATTGAGGACTTTAGCTCACTTTTTCATTCTGATCCTATTTTGCTTTTGCACCTACTCATTCAATAGGCCTTGTATGTAGCTTGTTGCACACTTCAGCATATATAGTCCAGTGGAAGACTGTGTTTGAAAACCTAAGTAAATTCCCGTACTAAAGCCTTGATCAGGCAGATTTGTAAGGCTAAGAAATATCTTTTTACTTCTTTCAACTAAAACCAAACTAAATTTTATCAAAAGTTGTCTGTAAATACGATTGGTCACATTTAGGAAAAGAAAAAATAGCTAAAATTAGGGGCACTAGTTTCAAATTTTGAAAAAATCATAGTGTACAGTAGGTCTGAAACACAAAGAGCTTCAACCTGCCCTCAGTGAAGTAATATGGGATAATCCAGAAACATAGAAATATTTGTGTCATTAATGACATTCTGACATTATCATAATGGTAATATGCTGGTGCATCATCTTGGAATTTGTGCCTGAGGTTCAGATAATGGAGGAAGTAGCATTAACATTGTCGAAATGAGCACTGCATCTAGTCACTAATGAAAAATAATGTTAATCATACATGACTTCATAGAAGTTTATGTAAATATTCTTTTTTGCTCTAAGAGTCATTTTACAGTGGTTTGGTTTTTTCCTTTTTCCAATCCTTCATCTATTCTGAGTTCTCTCTCTTTAGTCAGCCCATTTTAACAAACTTTTTGTTAGAACTAGTTGTAGATAAAAATTGCATATCAGAAATTATTGATTAAAGCTTGGAAAAAATCTTAGTCTTACATAAACGTATGTCCAGACCACAAATATTTTCAACCTATAAATTCTGTATTAAAAGAAAGGTAAAGTAGATGATTTATATATCTGTTTTCCTGGCATGTCAGGCTCTTTGGTCAGATCTTTCATGTAATCTCATGATTTCAGAGGGCAAAAAGTACCTCATGGAGGTCAAGATCCTGCAGCCTCACTGCATGCTGTAGTTGGTATGACTCATGGGGAAGGAAAAAAAGTCGATCATAAATGTGTCCTCAAGTCTCTGAAGCAGAACACATAAAGATATTTAACATAAAAGGGACATGCAAAAAAACCACCCTATTTTTCTTTTTGTTTTTCAATATAAAAATCTGCTATACAGAACTAACATGGGCTTTGAAACTTAGTCAACAAACAGCTTAACATCAAAAAGGATGCCAACAAAGTGTTTTCAGACAAAAATCCACAAGTACATATAATATTAATCTTTGCCCGGACTCCTTCTAAAGCCTGATTCCTCTTTAATGCTGACTGCATTCTGGGCTGGTGCTGGATATTGTCCTTGACACCATGATCTTCTTGCACAAAAATTAAAGTACTGCTAACTAAGCTGTATTTTGTAGGCAAAATGGAAGTAACTAGTAGTGCCTACAGTTTATTCAAGAAAATTATAAGATAAAATTTTCTCAAGGAAAAGAAATCCACATTCCCTAATCCAGTTCAACAGCCTGCTTTTTTCTTTGGGACCATATTAGTCATTACAATTTTATCTCACCTCATTTCTGTGACCAAATACTGAAGCAGGAACCAAAAGGAACAAAAATGAGAATACATGAATTTATTCCCAACATAAACATTAAAAAGACAGGGATTACATCATTTTGGCAGAATAATAATGATCAAAATGGTTAATTCCTTTCCTTATCATTACCCTTTGAGTAGATTCTGTAATTTTCCATTTTTTGGCAGCCCATTTTTTTTAATGCATATTTGAACAAATGCCAACTTGTTCCTCCTCTCCGGATTCTGCCTGGGATCATGGTATGTCATGTCCATGGAGACAAGAGGGCTGCCCTGTCCTAGATTAATGAAGCTTTGTGCTCTAACAGAAAATTTCAAAATGAGAAAAATCGTCAGCCCTATATAAATTTTCCTTTGTTTTTAGTGTTTCTTAGTTTTTTCCCACTAAACAGGGATTAGAAGAACACTAGGAATGTTATTTAGCATCCTTCAAAAATACCAAGGTAATTTTTGAGTCTCAGGTAAAATATGCCTGAAGACATTAAGTTCTTGGAGATTAATTTTATCAGTCAGCCAAGCACCAAATTGAAACATACCCAGCAAACATGAGAAAAAGGATATAGTGTACACCCAAAGTCAAAATCAATTTTTCATTACTCAGTGCTGATTCACTGACAATCTTAGGGGGAAAAAATTATATGTATTATATATATAATGTGTGTGTGTGTATGTGTCTTCAATTAGAAATGGTTCTAAGGTTAGAAATTCCAGGTCAAACCTAGAAAAAAGAAGTATCAGAGAAAACTACTGAACTATCAAGTCACTGGAATTAGGTTGAACTCACCTTGTTTTGTTCCCACAGATCAGCTTCACTGAGCATCTCATCTGCTGGGGTACTGGCTCTTTTGGAATAGTAGCTTTCTTTGTTTCTCTACAGAAAAGTTATGCAAGGTTTGCTTTTGTACCGAGAAGATGAAAAACAATATCACTTTAGAACAATTTTTCAATCTGAGTAAACCCAGTTCTGTTAACTCAGCTTCAATAAAATCATCTCTGCTGTTTCTCATATTTAATCTTGTGCAAGTCAAAAACCACCTCAGAAGAATCTATAAGAGAGACAAGTAAGAGATCAAAGGCAATGTGAACTAAGACCAATGCTACACCTATTCTTACAGAATGACAAGGTGAAGTATAAAGAGTGAGTGAAAGAGTAAAAAAAATGAAATAAAAAGGGAAAAGTTGTAGAAGACATGAATGCATAAAGAGAAGAGGCAAGATATAAAATTTAAAAAGGGAAAAACACAGACTTTTGGATTTGTACTTTTGTGTAATCAGATATTTGTCTTCAAGTTTTCAAACAGAACTGCCATGAGAATAATTATATGTTACTATCACTATCAAATATAATAATTCATGAGAGATGGTAGAGAGACATTATACTTTCTTCTCTCACATGAAGTAATAGCAGAAAGCAATTGAGAAAACAGGAATACAAAAAGAGCTTATTCCTGAGGATTTTCACTCACAACTGTTCTTCATAGCAAGGATAGGGAGAATGAAAGACTTGTGGTGAAAATAACTAACTTCTAATGTGTCTAAGGCAGTATGGTTTTGCATTATAAGACCTGGAAGCATTTTTTTGCTACACTTTTTAAAAAAGACTGATTTGTAGAATCAATAAATACTTCAGCCACTACCTTCCTGCATTTGCTCTGAGAGTTCTTTGCAATTTTCTGGCATAAATGGGCCTTAATCCCACAATTTCCCCAGCAATTTCCCAGTCCCCTTACTCATTACAGCCAGAAAATTGTTATCTCATCATCTTCATCAGATTCTTTTACACAGACACTAACATATGGTAGGACAGAACACTTGCAAGTTTCAATCATCTTCACGTTCAGGCTGACAACTAGCAAATGATTCATATTATGTCTTAGCCTTTCTGATCTTTTCCAAATGCCTTTTCATTCACTCTATTTAAAAAAAAGGAAAAAAAAAAAAAGAGAAAGAAAGAAAGACCCAAATCAGAAAACTTGCTTTAATATGAACTGTTCCAGTCCAAAATCTTTTTTAATCTCCAAATTTTCCATCTCAAATTCAAAGATTATCTTTTTACTTACATATTTTTTCTAATATCCGTACTTTCAGTTCTGACTAAAATGAGCCTATTTGGTGGTTTATTTTACTTTCTTCTGCTGCTGCACTTAAAGTTTCTTGACTCACTGTATTTGAATTAAGATACTTAATTTCTAGGTATTATTTAATTGTCTAAATTACAGTACATCAGCATATGAGGAACATGCATACATGTATGTGTGGCACATTGGAGGTACAGAGAGGGGCTTACAGCAGAAGGTGCAGCCTCTATTTCAACCATCTTAGTCCACAAGGTTATTGCAGGAGGTCGAGATTGCAAGATATTATATTCTTCATTAAGACACTAGCTGCTTTGTTATGCAAACTGAAGGTTGAGAGATTTCAATTAATGATGATTGTGAGGTCTACTAATATTGACTGCTGCCTCTACTATCGATCTGGAGTGCTAGTAAAATTCCTTTAGCCTACCATGCCATGCAAGTTTTTGAGAAGTGGCTGCATTCTCCTCCTCCTGCTGAACTGCACACTCCCGCATCTCATTAAAATTAATGATGATTTTGTGTCCAATGACGGCACGTTGACTTGCAGTTTTCTGGCTTTGTGGGTAATTTTCCCTACCATGCCTCCTGCAATTATTTCTTACCTAAATAATTCATTGCCATCTTACAAAAGTAATGAGCATACTTATTTCTTTTTAACTGATGTTGCAAATGGAAAAGAAAAAAACTAATAAAAAGGAAAAAGGAAAATGCAGTGTTTTCTGCTTATATAGGATGTTTTGGTTTTCCACATAACAGACTGGTTGTAGCTGGGTTGCTGTGTATTGGTCTTGAGCACATCCCTAACCAACCCTCCCCCAATTTACTACACATCTATAGATTTCATGAAGAGAAGGGTTTTGGGTGTCCAATATTGACGACCCTGTGTGAGTTATTTTGTAGTTTGAAGCAGAGGACTGCAACTAAGTAAGGCTGGAATTTTGGAAGACTTGAGAGGCATTAACAAAAATAAACCCATTCAAATAGAAGAACATTTGTAACAGAGTGAGCCAAAAAAGAAAAAGAAAAAGATATCTATTTCTATTTTTATAAATACTTTTAAAATATATAATTGTAAAGCATTCACACAGAACATTTCCATCAAGGAACAGATATGCTCTAGGCAGGACCTGCAACTCTTGGGAGTCATTTCTCACGTTGCAGTAGTCTGGCTCTGACACAACTGATTCTTTAAAAAGAAGATTAACTTAAAATTTCTACCTTTTTTTTTTTTACAATTCTTACAAAATTTACCAAATCTGTTTGCCCATAGATGCACATGTTCTTTTGTAGAATTCTGCTTCTTTTCATGCCATTTGCATGAGACATGGTTAGTCTTTTCACAGGAGACTGTGGCCACAAAAGGGGACACTAGTACTGGTACCAGACCTATCAGAGAATAACTGACCAGGGAGATCCTCAGGAATTGTCCTTACTACCCCTTCATTGCTGCTGTTCCTGGTCATAGAATCATAGAATCCTTTGGGTTGGAAAAGATGTCTTCTAAGGTCATCAAGTCAACCATTAACCTCACACTGTCAAGCCCCCTACTACACTATGTCCCCAAGTGCCACATCTACTTGTATTTTAAACACCTTCAGAGAAGGTGACTGAACCACAGACCCCACCAATCTCAGGAGAAAAGCTCTAAAAGCCTAGAGATATACAGGGTTTGCCCAGCTCACAGCTAAAAGCAAAATCAAACAGAAAGATCTGTGTAAAACATGTTCTCTAAAGACAAATTGCCTTTTTCAACCACAAAACGACAATCAGGTATGGATTAGAAGATTCTTCAAAGCAATCGTAAGCAGGAAGGGCTTTGGAGTAGTTTTACCCTCTTAAGACACTTCTACTGGTAGAACAGATGCTACTTCTCAGCACAGAACTGTCCTGTATTATCAAGCAAAAAGTCTTATGTTTTTCATAGGTAGCGAGGAATCCATCAAGCTAGGAATTACACAGTCCTTAATCATACAATGGAAGGAGCTCTCCAGATATATGTTTCCAGTAGATATTACATATTTGGATGGAAGCTACCTGGCCTCATTCTCCTACCTTTTTCATCTGATTCCAAGAACACTTCAGAGCCTTAATGTGGAATTTCTCTTGGATTCAGTGGGAGTTGCATAAGTACAAGGAACTCTCTGTATAGGACTGCATTATCAGACCATCCTCAGCAGTGACACCACTGTAACAGAAAGAAAAACAGATTAAGAGCAGAGAGCTAGAGAAGACAACAAGTAAGAATTTCTTCATAGTTTAGCTTGCTTTCCTTGAAAATTTTAGAATCCTCAACTTGATTCCAAGATCTTAGAACTGTGGGGTTTTTCAGTCTGAATTCTGTATTAAGTTTTCTTTTTTGCTTTTGCTTTTGCTGAAAATCCTGGTGTATTTTGTCATTTTTGCTCTAAAGATTGTTTCTGGATCTAAACCATTGTTTTCTTAAATTTTGCAACAATAAGTTTGATGTAGGTCCCAAAATTTGAAACCCAAAATTTGCTCAGCTTAAATCTGGAATGTATTTTTTCAGCTGAGAAGTTGAAAACAAAGCCTAGAGAGTCAAGATTTTACAATGGGATTATAGCTAGAAGCACTACATGGTGCACAAGAAGGAGGATCTGAACCCATGTCTAATTTTTAACAAACCCAGTGACTCACACATTAGTTATTAAGGACACATTCTTTTCCACGATTCTTCAGTGTCTGTATCTCATTTGGACACAGAAAGAAAGGTAATCATCCTATTTCTTCAAGACACAGAAAGATTATTTGGCAGAACTTGAACAGAAAGATCTCAGAAAGTTTTTTTATTTTAAGTTCCTTTCTGTTCCTTTTCCAATAAGGGCACATGGGAATTTTGCAAGCTCTGAAAATTAAAGTAGTTTTGTTAAGAAGCACAGATGTTAAGGTCCTCTCATTCTGAAGATGATAATTATTTTTCAAACATTCCTCGGAAAATTGTCTTCTAGGTTGTTTAATTGGGAAGAAAACAACTTTACTCATTAAATTATACTTTAAAGAAATTTTATTTCTGAATCTGCCCTTCTTCTTCCTCTAATTCTCATTGCAGTCAGTGAAAATCATATTGCTTGTTGTTAAATACCTGGATGAAGTTTGTCTCTCAAGGACTGTATTTTTCATTTTCATAGCCTGTCCTTGTAGGTATGAATGTTCTGCAGAAGTCTCCATGACTTAATGGGCTGCATAATTTATCTGGCCAGAATTTTTTATTTTTTTTTTTTTACCAAGTATACAAGCATATGGCTCTTCTCTGGAGACGTTCTTGGCCTTTTAAGGTTGTTCTGACTGATGTGCTCCAGAGACTCTTTCTCAGATGAGATCCACAGGAGACCCTCACTCCTGAAGATGGTAGTCTTTATAGCAATGGTTCCTTTTGCACCTTGCAGCAGAACTTTGAAGCCAGTATGGGGAACAAAATGTGAATTTTCTAGCATTTTTGAAACGTGATTCAGGAAAGCATTAATTTAAGTGGATGCCAAGGTTGAATTCCTGCCAAAGTAAACAGATGGTCCTGGGGGAACCTGGTTCTGCACAGGACATTCCCAAAGATCACACCATGTGCCTGAGAGCATTGTCCAAACACTTGTTAAACTCTTACAAGTTTGATGCTGTGGCCACTTCCCTGAGGAACCTGTTCCAGCACCCAACCACCCTCTGGGTAAAGAACCTTTTTCTGACATCCTCCCTGACTCAGCTTTATGTCATTCCCTCAGGTCCTGTCACTGTTCACCACAGAGATCAGTGCCTTCCCCTCCCCTTCCCCTCACAAGAAACTTGTAGACTCCAATGAGGTCTCCCCTCAGTCTCCGCTTCTCCAGGCTGAACAGACCAAGTGACTTCAGCTGCTCCTCATATGGCTTCCCCTCAAGGCCCTTCACCATCTCTGTTGCCCTCCTTTGGACACTCTCTAACAACTTAATATCTTTCTTGTATTGCAGTGCCCAAACCTGCACACAATATTCAAGGTGAGGCCACCCCAGTGCAGAGCAGAGCGGGACAATCCCCTCCTCAACCTGCTGGCAATGCTTTGCCTGATGCCCCCCAGGACACGGTTGTCCCTCCTGGCTGCCAGGGCACTGCTGACTCATATTCAACTTGCCATTGACCAGGACTCCCATGATGAAAGATGGTAGAGGAACTCTACACTGAATGTAGTGTTGAGCATCAGTGAATATCAATTCCTTTGCTTTAAGAAAACATAAGTAACTTACTGAAGATTTCCCACACTTTACTGTGCTGAGGGGTACAAAATATCTCCCACAGCAAGACAGATAGGAGATAAGAAATTACTAGATTTTTCTTTCACATCTTCCTATTCAGAATCTAACAATCACAGAATCATCTTCATAACAAAGAGACTGAGCCTTGAGTGCTCTTTAAGTCATCTCCTGTTTCCAGAGCTACTCAGAAAACTGTAGAAAATACATTATTTCCTTATCAACAATCTTTTTATGTAGAGGAAGGCAAAGCATCTTTCCTCCAAAATTTCAGTTTCAAGCATGCTGATAATCCCATTCTTTCCTTTTCCATCAGGGAAAAAAAGTACCTATTCCTCCCAGGTGAATTTTTACAGCCTGTCAGGACAACACTATAAACTTTTTTTTCATACAAGAATCCCACTGTGTCTTGTAGACATAAATACACTCTATCTCAGAAGATCCCTATGTCAAATAGGGACTGTATAACTGTATATGTGTGCTGTTTTGAGATGTGAAATTTGAGACACTGGTATTACTCTATTTCTTCTACTCACAAAGAATTTGTAATGCAATTGACTGACGTGCTTCCTCTCCCAAGCCTGTTATTCAACCTCAACATGGAAACAGTTCTCCAAAGACCATGAGCACCGTATCTTAAATCTGAATTACTTAATATGCATGCACATCTAGGCAAGAGTTTTCTTGCAGCCTTTCAGGTATGGCATAAGAGATGCATTTCATTTTCCTGAGTTTCATTTGCAGAAACTCAGGAGAAGGGGAGATAGCATCTGACTGTCAGCAGGGCACAACATGGATGCCAGTCTCCACATTCAGATTATGCCAATTTTGCAGGGTCAGAAGATGTTCCCTGTACTGAGGATGACAGAATGGACTAATGGTGGGCTACAAATCCAGTCCTTTTTGCAGCTGTCTGAGAAACATAGTCCTACCCATTAAAAGAGAAGATAGTGCAATGAAGCTGTGCTGCTACATGCTGTCCTAAAGCTGTCTGGGTATAAGTTGCCAGCCCCTGATGAAGGCATCATTCCCTTACTCAAGCCTCTTAATCAGTAATGCTTTGTAAAATAGTAGCGATTTTTTGGTTAGGAAGAAGTTTTCCCTGGTCTCAGGTGAGCTGTATTTTTGTTTTTTTCTTCTTCATTATGGTCAGCTAGTTGAATAACAGCTAATTCCCACACTAAAGGAACACAAAAAAAATCTTAAAGAAAAGCAAATAATTTGACACTGCCTTTTTTTATTCCTTTTCAAGGGAGAAAATTCAGTGCAAGATCAACAGCCATCCTGTGTATTCAGGCAAGGTAGTAAGGAGCAACTGTATTGTCATGAATTTTGTGGTGGTAAATTCTTCTATATTATTTTCCCCAAGATTAGGGCAAAGCTGTCTTTCATTCTAATTTAGTTTGGTTTACTTATGAAATTGATTTCCATATTTCTTTGCTTTACTTCTTAAAAAAAAAAAAAGAAAAAAAAAACAAAAACAAAAACAAAAAAACCCTCCCGAAATCTAAGGACTACATTGTTTACCTTAAAAAAAATAATCAGACTCCTATGAGCACCTCAATATCCACCAGCTGCTGTGCTGATATACCCTGAAAAGGCTTTTCCAGCTTCCTAAGAAGTGGTCCCATTTGAACACCTCTCAGAAGCACCGCAGCCCAGGGAGCCAGGTGCACAGGAGGTTGAGAAAGTCTTCATGCAGGGAGCTGGTAGGCAAAATACACTAATGCTGGTCTGTCAAAAAATGTAAGCAGATAATGTGGGTAATAGGCTAATGCCAGTCCAGCCCAGCACTGCAATGGTTCTTGACTTTAACTGCATATTAATAAAAAATCCCCAAACTCTTCTACTCTGAGACCACTGTGGTGTTGCAGTACTCAGGGCAGTGAGACCCCTGAAACACCTTGGCCTTATCCATGCCTGGGATACAGGCCACATATTGCCTGTCTGTGCTGCCCTTACCCAAGACAATTTTACCTGCATGGTGTCCTTGATCCATGAATAGTATAGTGGACAAACTGAAGAGAGGATCATTTCTCTGCTTTCCTCTTCGAACAGAGCTATGAAGGGTACGCAGGTTCTGCAAGTGGAGGAATGATGTGATGAGGGAGAGCTAAAGGAGTCACTGCAGGATGAAAAGGAGCACCATCTTCCTACAGGTCACTGTACCACCATGCTTTATGTTTCTACCATGTTCTGAAGTCCTTCAGGGAGAACTTCCAGCCCCAAGCGCTGTGTTTATACAGGTAAACAAAACAAGGCAGGGATAGAGGTTTAAGCAGTGATGAGTAATTTTCTGTAACTCTTTAATTTTAAGCATATTCTCTTGAATGATTTTAACCCATACCAACAAGCATTGTCCGCATTGTTACCTGGTCATGGGTCACATTATAGTTCAGGCTGTAAGAAAAAGAAATAATTTTACCAGAAGGCTAAGAATGAGAGGACCCTTACCGGTAAGAGTTACAGAATTTTCTATGGCATGCCCTAAAACCACAGTTGCCTGTAGTGAAAGCTATGCATTTAGGATCAATAAATCTGTATACCTTGCATTCAGGAGTTCTGAAAGAATTGATCCAGCCCTCTCTAGAACACTACAATTATCTTAAAATAACTTTTGAGACAGTAATACTGATGCCAGGACAAACCCAGTGCTGAGTGAATATTTCAAAAAGGATAAATGAGCAGGTTCAGGTGATTACATGTCTGTCAAATCAGCATTGATCTTTGACAAAGTAATGGAAAATCTGCTATGGGGATTGATTCATAAAGAATTAGTGCAAGGAAATACAACTAACTCCAATAAAGATCAGAAGGAGATGTGATCAAACTCACTTGATGACTTTTTCAGATTAGACAGGAAGTGTGGTTTGTAAAGGCAAAAAGGCTGATGGAATAAACCTATGTCCAGGAATGTGACTGCATGACATTTTATTTGCCAATAAATTCAGGATTATATAAAATTGAGTTGGCATGCCATATAGATTGGAAACAAGCTATTGATCAGCGTTAAATTGTAATCTTACATGAAGAATTATTATTAAGCAATTATGTTACTTCTGGGAGATTTACACTACTTAAAACATTCCTCGACACAGTCTGTGTAATAAATTTAAAAATCATTACTAATGAAGTTTGCAAATGTCATCAAAATAAGGGTAGTAAAGAAGAGAAAAAAGAAAAAAGTAACCCAGTAATTGTTTAGCTAGTTAGGAGCAATGCAGTTATATAAGAATGACTCAGAAAGAACTTGGGAGTCACCAAGGACAACCAGCTGAACGTGATCTCTGAAAGTAACCTGCTGACTAAAAAAGTTAGTACTGTCCCTCAGATAACTGGGGAGTATCCATTAGAATTACTCAGCGCTGGAGCCACAGTTGTGGAAAAGTGTGTTAATAATTTGTGAAACGGAAAGATTTGAGGAAATGTCATGAGAATGCTAGAAAAGATTGGAAAATTCATCTTGTTTTTCATACCATGTAAATTGGTCCAATAGTGGATAATACTTTCCTGTATGAACGTTTCCTCTGTTATATATGAGACCATCATAGCATCAACACTACATTAATACAATCATAGAATCGTAGAATGATTTCATTGGAAGTGACCTTAAAGATCTTCTAGTTCCAATGCCCCATCCGTGGGCAGGAAACACCTTCAACTAGACCAGAGTGCTCAGAGCTCCATCCAACCTGGCCTTGGACACTCCCAGGGCTGGGGCATCATAATCTCTCTAGGCAACCTGCTCCAGTGCCTCACAACCCTCAGAGTAAAGAATTCCTTCCTAACATCTAAACCTACTTTCTTTCAATTTGAAGCCATTCCCCCTTGTCCTATCGCTACATGCCCTTGCAAAAAGTCTCCACCTTTCTTACAGGCTCCCTTCAAGTACTGGAAGGCCACAATTAGGTCACCCCAAAGCCTTCTCTTCTCTAGGTTGAACAGACCCAGTTGTCTCAGCCTGTCTTTGTCAGAGAGGTGCTCCAGCCATCAGATCATCTTCGTGGCCCTGCTCTGGACTCAGTCCAGCAGATCCCTGTCCTTCTTACCTTGGGGGCCCCAGAGCTGGGCTCAGGACTCCAAGTGGAGTCTCATGACAGCAGAGTAGACTTAGAGTGAAAAAAAGTTCAATCTGCTCAGTTTTACAAAGAAATGTAGTTTACCCAAGAGAAGCATTAGATATCTTTACTCCAGAAACATCTTTGTGGGGAGCAAAACTTTGGCAATGTTGAGAAAGGATAGGGTAAGCAACCCAATATCTGGAAGGCATAAACAGGCAAATTGAGGGCAGTCCTTGTTGCCTGCCTTGTGGTTATTGGAAGAGACGACTGCAGTGGTCCTTCAGACCTTAAACCCTACCAATCTATACAGAACTATGCTTTCAGTGTAGCAGGGATGCCAGGAAGCCCAATTCTGATGTAATTGCTGCAAGTCTTCACAAAATACAACATATGGTTTCTCCATAATCAAGAGTTTATATCCCTGCTCTCAGATTATACTTCAGACCCTGTTGCATTGTCATGGTATGTCACAATATAATATCAGTGTCTACTGTGGCTCATCTCTCCAAATATACTGTTAATCTGTTATTTACACTATTCAAGGAAAGTGATGAACAGAGACATTTAGTCTATTTAAGCCAATCTTTATTCACACTCTCTTAGCCTGAGATAATGGTGACCCAATAATGGTATTTTAATAGCTTTTAAAAAATGTTTGAGTATGAGCTGAAAGGTTATTCTTTTTGTAATATAAAGTGTTATGTTGTTGGGGGAAAAATACTGACTATTAACTCTGCATACTTGAATAAGAACCTGCCTGCATAATTCAACATTCTTTGACAATACAGTTGCTGTCTTCACTGATTGTATTTCAGTGCAATTTCTAGAATACCTGTAGGCAATTTATACCTAAATGGCTGTGTTGGGCAAACTAATACTCTGTCTAATAGTCAGTCCAGGTTATTATCATACAATCTTTACTTGTTTGTACTATGTCACCTAGAGGTTTCACTTGAAATGAGAGAATCATTGTTGTAGGAACCGCCTTTCCCAGACAGTTTGTGGCTTAACAGTTGAGACAGACGAATGCACTTCATCTATAGTAATGAGGATTTTGCAGAGCAATTTTCTTTCTGTTATGCTTGATTAAACCTATTATACCTCTACTGACACTTGTGCAACCCCATTACTCTTTGTGGGTTTACACAGGTATAACAGGTTGGACCTCTAACAGGAATTAATTCTGTGATTTCTGCATAAGAACAAGTAGGACTCAACTCACTCTTTCTTAGCTGTATTAGCTCAGCAGGATGGACAGTAGTGAAAATTACCTGCAATGAAGCTGTATTTTTTGTTCTAAATTACAGGGATGTGAGTAGGTATGAAGAGGGAAGAGATGTCTGCCGAACTGAAAAATGCTTTGTTATACCTTCAAATTTAAAAGTAGACTTTAAACAGCAGGAGAATGCTTCAAAAAAAGTGTAGTTAGACTGAGTAACATAAAGTGTAAACAAAATTGCTTCTAGTAGATTGAGTGTATCAGTTGGCTAATCTAAGTAAGTAGAACTGGTGTTACAGGCATGGTTTGAACTAAGGGATCTGTTAAATCTATAAATGGATATTTCAAGATCTACTTTATTACTGAACCTGAGAAAGCTACTTTCTTCCTTGTAAAGACACTGTTTGTAGCTAGGGAATATATATATATATAATTCACTGCCTATTTCTGCTCACACAAATGTCAAGTGCAAACCCTTCAACTACTTTCTATGGGACAAATAGCAAATGAACAATGTTTACTTATGTAGGATTATATATGTAAGAATAAATGTGGATTTTTAAAAATCTGTATCTCACACTTCCAAATCCTTGTGTGTAAGAACTTAATAAACAAGTCTTAGGGCATCATCACCCTAAGGCAAATATTTAACCAGTATCATTGACCTATATTAGCTTTACTAAAAAAATCGCTTTTGAGCTGTTATTGTACATAATCACTTGTCCTACTTTGGAATAGGCTTACGGACAATACACTAGCACAAGACACATAGCAATGTGTGTCCACTCAAAGTTTATTCAATGTGAGCAGCACAAAAATTCCCATATTGAATTCATACTGAATTTGACTGTAAAGGTCAATGTTACTTA
>NW_016690245.1:4190498-4347236 GCF_001604755.1 Lepidothrix coronata
TCTTTCTGCAAAGTTAGCAGCATTTCTGTTGAAAAGAGCTTTTCAATAGGGAATCAACTGACATGAATAGGTATTTTGCTATTGATTACAATATAACTAAAATTTCTACAGCATATTCTGGAGCACATTTTCCAGTTTAATTTCATGCAAAATGAATTCAGCTTGGCATTCAGAAACCTCTGGGACTACTGGGAGATGTATTTCAAAAGTACTTCCCTGATTTGAACTAAATTGATACACCAGATACTCCAGAAGGATGTGCTGCCATCCAACCAGATGTGGAATGGCTGGGCAGTTGGGCAGAGAAGAGCCTGATGAAGTTGAAGGAAGGCAAATGCAGTGTTCTGCACTGGAAGAGAAACTACCTCAGGCACCAGTATAGGCTTGGGGTGACTTGTGGAAAGTAGCTCTGTGGAGAAGGACCAAGGGGTCCTGGTGGACAACCAGCTGTCCATGAGCCAGCTATGTTCCCCTGTGGGCAAGTAGACCAAAGGTATCCTGGGCTGCTTTAGGTAGAGCATTGCCAGCAGGTCAAGGGAGGTGATCCTGACCCTCTACTCTGCCCCAATGAGGCCACAGCTGAACTACTATCTCCAGTTCTGGGGTCCTCAGTACAAGCAAGACATGGAGCTCCTGAATCGGATCCAGAGAAGGACAAGGAACTGGAGAATCTCCCTTATGAGGACAGGCTGAGGGAGCTGGGCCTGTTCAGCCTGGAGAAGAGACAACTGAGAGGAGACCTTATCAGTGCATACAAACATCTTAAAGGCAGGTGTCAAGGGGACAGGCCAGACTCTTTTAAGTGATGCCCAGCAACAGGTCAAGGGACGCCAGCCAAAAACTGAAACACAAGAAGTTCCATATAACCATGAGGAGAAATTTCTTTACTTTGAGGGTGACCAAGCCCTGGAACAGATTGCCCAGAGAGGTCATGGTGTTTTCTTCACAGCAGATATTGAAGACTCACCGGGACATGATCCTGTGCAACATGCTCTAGGCAAACCTGCTTTAGTAGGGGGGGTGGACTAGATGATCTTCAGTGGCTTAACCATTCTGTGATTCTGTAATACACTGAAATGTACTCACAGCATCCCTACTCCAAGAAAGTTTCTGGTCTCAATTAAAAGGAGGAAGTGAAGGAACACACAGAAAATGAAAAATAAAAAAAAGACTGAGGCATCAAAGAATACTAAAATGTGGTTTTCAAGTTCATCTCAAGTTTAGAAATTAAGGAATTTGTTCTTGTTCATCAACATTCATATGTCAGTTGTTGCAGTAGAAACATAGCTGAAAAACAAAATCATTACTTCACTCACATATATCAGCTCAAATTGACCAAAAATGTTCATAAAGAAACTATTGAAATTTGTAACATGTTTTAGGAAAGAAGGCTGAAACAAATTAAAGTATAAGCATTTAATTTTAAAACTGTACAAAGTGAAATTGTTAAAAATATATTCTAGAAAAATGAAATTTTGTTTTGAAATATATCTATACCACTTTTTAAACATCTATTAAAAATATTTTTGGTTAGGTATAAGACATACTCTCTTAGATCTGTAAGAATTTTTACTTTTTTTTTTAAGCATTTATTATTGTCAATACCAGTCTTTTCATTCAGCTAAAAAAACAACCACAAATTGTCAGATTTTTTTCCCCTGTCATTTTTCATTGTGATAATTCATACTACTTGGTAAAACCAAGAGTTAGAAACACATAAATAACTCAAAAAGAAAAACAGGGCATGGTTATGACAGAGCAGTGGTTGCAGCAGTGTTTTTATTGTGTACAACAGCTTTGCAATGAGGGTGAAACGAAAAATCCAAGGATGAAATAAAGCTAATCAAAATTGTCTACAACTGATTTTTTATTATATTGTTAAAAGATTTCTGGCTTAACGCTCGGTATTAATGTACAGTTCACTTTATGTTATATAAAAGGCAAAATATTTTCCAGGATACCAGGGTACAACAGCACAGTTTTTTGGCAGATAAACATGCCCTTATTTGTTCTTTTATTTTTTCCTTTTTTATTTTTTTAGGAGAACTTACTATTAGACAAATCATGTTCCCTTTTATCTGGTTCTTCTTCTCCTATATGAGTGATTCATTCTGATGGGAAGTTTCAAACAACAAGTAAAATATGATAAACAATATCCATCACCACATAGGGAGCTTGGCTAAAAGCTTTCTGTCACTATTAATAATGCTGTTTGGGTTTCAGTCTCCCCATTTATTGCATTAGTTGCAGATGTAAAATACTGCAAAAAGTAAACAACTTTCAGTAGGTGTTACCTGTGAAAATTTGACCTCTAAATGAGGATGCTTTAAACTTTCTCTAGATAGTAATGTGAATAATCTGAAAGACAAACCTCAGGGGGAGTGCATACACAACAAAAATATTAATATAATTAGCTCAAATTGTTTCTATTGTGTCATATTATATGACAAGATGCCTCACCCTATACCACTAACACACGAAAATATCACTTGTTGCCTCCTAAATTTATATAATTTTATAAACGAAGTTATATTATTTGACTAATTTTATGCCTATTTCCTCTTACAGAGGCTTTAAGCCACAGACAGTTAAAGTTTTCCTATACAGATTTAAAAATTGTAAACAAGTACAGAAGACATTATTATTATTATTATTCACAAGCTAACCTGGTTTGGGGAAGAAAAAATTTTAAAAAATATGCTTAATTTTAGGCAAATAAACATGCCCATTGTGGTATAATAGTTCTTTAAGTGAAGTGCATTCTAATGTGCTCTGGTGAAGTGGGACCAGTCTGACTCCCACAGACATGTAAAATAACTAGAATCCACATTCTGCACTAACGTGAAATCTCAAAAATTTCCGCACAGTCTTTAGCCATTTCTTACTCAGCCGTGTATAGAGTATTGCAAATAATGAGATTTTTTTTCGTTTTCGTTTGTTGGCATATATGTAAAACTTCACACAGCTTTTAACATGTTTTTCTCCAATTATCTAAGACAAGAATGATAGGAGAAAAATAAATATATTTTTAAACTTTTTTCATAGTGTTAGATAATCAAATAAATTATTTACATTAATTTTAGTGCTTTTAAGCTGTGGTAGGATTTTCCATTTACATAAACTTCAGAGGGAAAAAGGTTGATTTTTTGAAGGTTAAAAATAATTCAGACAAACTAATGACTGGATTTCATGGATAGGTTTAGTACTACTAAATTTATTTTTTTTTTTTTGGTAAATAAGTTGTGCATCTAATAAAATATGCTTCTCTGTTAGTAGGCCTGCAGATTTCCAAAATGTGTTGCTATATAACAACATAGCTTAAGAATTATTGTATAATTCTTTCATAATTTTAATGGATAGAAGTTATGTTTCCTATGAATATGACTATCTCAAATCCATATGGCTGAAGAGGGGAAAAAAATCCAAACAAACTTAAGACATTCCTATAATATCTAAAACTGTAGGTATTCTTAATTTGTCTTGAAAGAGATCATAACAAACCAAAGATAACCTTAATATGCTGCTACTTCTTTCCTGCGGAAACTTTCTTTAGCAATTAATATTAATTTATTATCAAGTATTTGGGGAAATTAAATATCCATTTTAATTAGCAGTTACAGGACTGTTCCTGGCTATTTTAATCTGGAACATTAATGCTGGACCACTTTCACACTGCGCTTTCAGCAGTCTCGCTCCCTCTATCTCACTCACATATTCATGTGTATATAAAGCTAAAAAGATGCACCAGAATTAATTCCTTTCTACAATTTAACTGAATTAAAACTGCTGATGTGTCTTTTGGTAGCACATGTTAGCACTAACCTAGGAGTGAGTGGGGATGATGTCACTAAACTTCCCTCTAATATGTCTATATATTTATCTGTGTGTGCGGATTTGTGTGCATATCAGTATATAGTAATAAAATTGAGACAAGAATTTTAATTCATACAAAACTGCATAAAGCAAACCTAGAGCCACAGAAACTGTATTACTACAGAAACCCTCCGTTATTTCAGTATTTTAGACATTAGTTAAAATTTGCCTTGTTATGTTTCCACAGAATTATAGAGTTGAATGGACTTTAAAGATGATATAGCTCCAACCCCCCCTGCCATGGGTAGAGACACCTTCCACTAGATCAGGTACCAATAAGCCCCATCCAACCTGGCCTCTGGTAACAATTTTTTTCACCTTGTTACTGGAGTCTGTGTTTTAACTAACAGCTAGACTTCTTTTTGGATGTTAAATTAACACTAAATGATTCAAATTCCCTGGTAAAACTCATATCACAAGCTCAAAAGCCTGGGTCTGATAGTGCAAATCTACAGTAAAGTGTTAGTGAATGTGGAGAAAAAAAATATGTATGTTCTTGCCTTGAGGCCAGATGGCATCCTATCTAGTGTTCTGTGTTGTTTATCAATCCCATTTCTTCCGTATCATCTTTGTGATACACATACTTTGTGTATGAATGGAAGAAATAGGTCATACAGACTCCCCTTAGCTAATATTTCACACTTCTTCATACCCAGTTACACAGAGAGATCTGGAGACCCCAGCTCTAATTTGAAGATATTTGAATATCATATATTTGATAAGAAATATATATGTCAATCTGATGCAAAATTTAATTCTTCGTTAGAGCACAGCTGGCCTTAGATGGAGAGTAAGTATTTTTAAATAGGTGTTTCTGCAGAATCTCAACACCTCACAATAGTAAAGGACCTCAGTCTCAGAATCCCCTTCACAAGGTGCTGAGACACTATTTTCTTTGTGATACTTAGAGGACGATGGAGGTTTTAATCCCTGTAGTCACAGGAAAGGTTAATATCAGTATGAGCAGCTGGATACAGTTGGTAGAAATACTGTGTAGAGTATGATTTAGATGTAGAATCAGGTGCAGTTGGTAAGATGCTCTTACTCTAATGGAGAATCCTGAGAAACAAGGCAGGGGAATGTGTATTTCTGAGGCACTGAATGAAATTTCAGTAATGGTGATTGTAATGGAGGACATAACACGCTGACAAAAAATAACATCAAAGTAAAGTCTTTCTCCAGAAATGTATATCCATAATATGTAAAGAAACATGATACAATAAAATTAAACAATACTTCTTTGGGTAAAAACACCTGTGGTAGATTGGACAAAATATATTCTGAGAATAGTGGGAAATTGATAGGAGTCTATTATTGATCCCAGAATCTAATCTGGACATGAGAAAAGATTGTTGTGCTGTTGTTGGAAAGACCCGCATAACAGAGAATTATCCTGTTGTGAGGAATAAACGTCATTCTGGCAAAAATAGTATTGATACCTCCATCTGAATAAGAATTGTTGTTAACTAGCAAAGCCTTCAGTGTGCAGTATTTAATTGGTTTTAAAAAGAACAATAAAAAAAGGATTAAAAAGAAATAATGCAGCTAAAATTCTTTAAAGTTACTTTTTCAAAAAGACAGAACTTCATCTAAACTAACGACAGCCAGGAGTACTTCTGAGCTTCCGAATGTGGAAATAGGCCTTGGCCACCTCCCAAGCAAATGAGGGCAAAACCTTGGCACGCCTCTGCTCCCTTTCCTTGCTGAACTTTGATTTCGAGGAGAAGGAAATCTGGGCCCATGAGTCAGGAGGGAGAGCCACCTCACTCTGACACTGTGCCCTATCTGAGGATCAAGCAACTGGGACTGCAGGCACTGCGCCGGGTGCGCAAGCTGCTGAGTTTGGATGCAACCCAAGGTAACTATTTAGGGAGACCAACTGAACTAAGAAACTCAGGGATTAGATTTTGGAGGCAGCCTGGAATGTCTCCATGTCAAACATGCTAAAACTATCTGGAATCTGTATGCCAGGCAATGAGAAAAAAAATGTTGTACGAGAACTTTCCAGACCTAACTGGAAGAATAACCATCTTGAAAATGACGTTAAGTATAAGTAGGGAGTCTACAAGGAATGGAAAAAATTACTGATGACCAAAGAAAACTATGACTTTTAAGTCAAGAAATGCAGGTCTAAGTGAGACTTGGCAAGAGTGGGACTAGGTAAAACTCAAACTGAATCTGACCTCATAAAGGAAATCAGGCAAAATAGTTAAAGTTTTCTTCAGGTATGTGCTTAGATGAAGAAAAAAGCAGGAAGTTGAAAAACTGCAGTGAGGATAAGGTACACATGAAATATTTTATTTCAGTCAGTTGATATTTGGCTAAAAAAAATCTAAATATTATTTCAATTTTCAATAAGATCGGTATTACACACTAGGAAGAAAATAGGAAAGGAGACACCTGCAAGCAAAGTGACTATTATAGCAAAATAGTTTATTAAACTCAAATTGAGGTTTCTCAGATAACCTACAAATTTCACAAATTTGGAAAAATAGGTGAGTGAAACCCAAATTCCTATAGCAATTGTCTGGAATAAACCTATCAACCAGGTGACAGTCTGCGTAACAGGAATACACAAATGCGGTGTCTGCATTAAGACTCATCATCCTAGCACCTACAGAATCCTTTAGCCTGACCTCAGCAATGCAAATTTTGGTGAAATTAGACCTGAAGGCTTCAAGGACCTTGCAATATTGTTTTATCATAGGTAAATTATGCTTCACTACATATTGATGTTTATTTTGGACTTTTTTTCACAGGTAATGTGAACACTAACTGCAAAAACAGACTGCTGAAAAAACTGGGATTTGTAGAGAAGCAGTATGATACAGAAGGAACTGCCTATAAAGTTACCAGCACTGGGCTGAGAGATGAAGTGTGGGACTAGATGAAAGCTACTGAAAAACCTCCTGAAGTGTGTGTGTGTGTATTAATCTTGTATAATATTTCCAGAATGACTAAGAGACAAAAATATGAGCATACTGGTAAAGGAAATGAATTAAAGGGACACTTGGGGTATTCACAGAGACTGAGTTAACTCCAGTGGAAGTAATTTCTCTATAGGATCTTCCTGTGGCAAATGACAGATGAACTCCACCAAATACAATTCATACAAGGTAATGAAACTTTGCTACAACTTGACTCCTAGATAAGCTATTCTCCTCCTCTTGGCTACATAGGCAGCCTAGGAAGACTAACCTTGATATACCAGAGCTAAACTAAAGCTGGTCTCTGCACACACCCCTTCTGTCGCTACGTTTTCCTTTTGTGCCCTCCACTTACATTGCCAGTACATTATTAGATTATTATACAGGAAAAGCAAAATGACCTTGAAGACTCTAGTAATAGAAATAGGATGAATTTCAATAGCACAAAATTCAATAGCTACGTTGTTTTTGTAAACTGGGAGACCACTTTTAAATAACCAATGGGAGGAAGACCTGGGAGATCAACAGGATGGCATCTTAACAAATGTAATCTTGAGATACATAGGTAGAAGTATTTACACAGCAGCAGACATTTGTAAGATGTTCTCCAAAACACTGCATACAAGTCTGGATATTCACATTGCAAAAGAAAAATAGAAGTAGAAATAGGATAAAACTGGTTTATGAGAAAATCGAGAAGGCAGAGAAGCAGTTATTTCAAAAGAGCCTAAAATTTTGGTTTATTCACCCGAGCAAAACAAATTTTGAGGCAAGAAGTGATTGCCATGTATAAACATATTAGGGAAGTAAACAGCAAGGAAAAGAAGACACTATTCAAACTAAAAGACATTACTGGTAAAGGAAGTAAATGTTATGGAATAGCTATTAATAGCTTTAGGATAGAAAATGGTGTCTGACCATTAGAACATTGAGATTCACAAGCCAAATTCTGAGAGAGGTGTAGGAAAGAAAATGTAAAGCTATTTTTGAGGGGGCAACTAGACACTTCATGAAATGGGGGTATGTGGTAATGCCCATCATAAAGGGAGGACTCCTGCATGCAGGTCACCCCAGCCCAAAGTTGCTCTTTGTTGCTAGACCCCCTCTCAGTTTTAAAGTGACAATGGGACTTGCTCCAGCTGAGACAGGAAATTTGGTGAGACTAGAAATGAAACTTGATCTTGAGACCCTCATTCCTGATATAAAAGAGATTTGACAGAACTAACGTGAGTAATCCCAAGTGTTTCTGAGAATCTTTCTGGGTCTGCAGAGCCTTTCAGCAATGGTAAGCACAGATACAGCGACAAATCCCCCCAAGTTTCCAGCACATGCTCTGGCTTTCAACATATCTGTACTGCTCACCAAGTAGCACTACTCACTGTAACTTATTTTATCAATAAATTCTCTAGTCCATGAAAGGATTGATCTGTATAAATCTTATGATTATTTTACTAAGAATTTCCCAGATCTGACTGCTCCCATAACAGACATGATATATACTAACAGTGCAGAGAACTAAGAAAGCTTTGGGCCCTAATGACTTGAACTGAAGAATTTTTCATACTTCTGCCTTGAAAGAAAACAGAGAAAAAATTCCTTAAAAATAATTAAGCCTTATAATTTTGGTTTGGTTTTAATTAATTATAATTAAGACATAAAATCCCTATGGCCTTTGTAATTTTTTTATTAATATGTAAGAAATTATCTTTGATTGTTCCAGGTGAATAATACCACAATTGTTTCATTTTCTTATGGTTGTAGACTGCTAGGCAAGTTGGCTTCTTGCCAATAGTAAGTATTTTTATATTGCTGCAGCCTCAGAGTGGCAGAACAAATCAAGCTTCAAATTTTAATGTTACTCAGTTTGTTACTTCAATTTAAATTTCTTGTATTGCATGTTTTGTGGGGTTTTTTCCTTGGCTACCTTTTAGACAGCTCTTAGAAGTAATTCAGATTTTTTTTACCTTAAGCTGCATTGACATAAATACCACATACAGCATATATAGAAGAAGATTTGAAAATGTGAAATATTTGCAGAGGGAAAAAAAATCCCACATAAATGTATTAATTATATCTCCACCAAAACTGTTTTCTTATGTAACTACTATCCCATAGCCTAGCTTGATTTCTTATAGTTCATTGACCCATTTGGTAAATTCATAGACAAACTTTGGCAGAGGTGTAACTTGATAATTAAAAAGTATGTTATCTCTTGCCAGCTTGTTATAGCCAAGTGTAAGCTGAACGCTAGCTTTCCCTAATCCCATCAACCCAGTCTGTAGGAAGGGTCAGGGGTCAGTAACTGCTTCTAAAAACACTGTTCAATTGAATCCAAACAAGCTCTTACCTACTAAGCAGCTGCTCACAAACAATTCAGAATCTGTCCTCATTACCAATTGTTAGGGGCTCCTGTTGCAAGAAAAGCCCTATTTTGAATAGGCCTCTAATGCACCAGTAAGTCTTCATCTGATAGGCTAAGATCTAAAGTCAGCAAATTTTTTTACTTTTTTTTTTCCTTCTAGCACAAAGAGAAAAAAATTAGAAACCAGCTATTACTGGCTGCTATATCTACTGGCTCTGGCAGGAAGTAAGATGTTGATTTTCAAAACACAGTGTTATACATCAAGGTTTCTGGTGAAAAGAAAGTGTAAATATAATAATATATGGAATACTGTGAAAGGCATAGACTATTTTTTCAGTGATAGAACAAAAAAAATTCTCTGAGCTGGGAAAAAGAACTTTAGAAAGCCATCTAAGGAAACTGTATTGAAAAAATTTTAGTCACTGTTGAAGATGGGAGTAGCATCATTATGAAACTGTATTCAAATATTTTAGTCACTGTTGAAGATGAGAGTAATATCATTATGATCTGTGGTCAGATCTAATTTTTCTAATTATCTGAAGGAGGCTGGTCCTGGTGCCAGAACTTGCAGACTTATTTTGTTCTAATGTGTTACATACCTAGTAAGCTGGAAATGGTTTTGGAAGCAATAGGTGAAGATGTTAGAGATCTGAAAACTTGTAGAAGGGTAAAATTTTACTTACAGTATAGTTTGTTGCCAGGTGCAAAAGCAAAGTTGTTTCCTAATTTGAACATGCACAGATTTATTCCTGGAAGTTTGCTGATGTTTGAATCTTCTTTTATTAAAAATGAAAAAAAAATATTTCAAATATTTTTATTATTTGCAAGAGGTCACATCCTAAAACTGTGGTGTATAGGGTACCTCCACATGTGTAAACTGGAAGCCTCGATGTAGTCTCATTGGTTTCAGAAGGGGAAGAATCAAACCCTCTCTGACTGCTCTTGTTTTTTATGTTGTAGATACAGTTGGTTTTTTTGAAATATTTTTTAGACAGCCTTGACAAAGACCATCATAAGCTCACAAGTGAGGGCCTATGTAGGGGTAACTCATCAGCACCAAACCTCTAGTATGGCTCAGTCCTGACACCAGCTTAGTAATAATGCCTGCATGCTGGTGGCTCAGAGAATGAGGATGTGGTTCCAGACTCCTGAGATTTCCAGTCTCTTCCTCTTATTCCTGAGGTCAGTAGCTTATACAAGTCTGATTTGCAAAGCATCTTCTCTCTCTTTCTCTCCTTAAGATCGGCCTGCCTGGTCAGGAAAGTGAAGTGCACAGCAAGATAAAAATTTAGGAAAATTTTCTGACTGAGGTGCAGAGCTCTATTTCAGTAACACGTACAAAGAGCTAAGGTGACCCCTTTATGCCGCTGTGAAGTTACATGATAGTCCTCTAATTTTATATTGCAGTTCTGGAAGGTACGAAGATCATGTTTCTTTTTCTGTGCTGCTTCTTTTTTTGCTTTCTACTGTGAAGATCACAGTTTATCATGGGAGGAGTTGATTTTCATTACTCTTGGTGTTTCATATGGAGAAAAAAATATTTTAGGTCACTTTACCAAGATAGTGTTAAGAAAAGATAGTTGTTTTGCAGAGCAAGGAAACAACTCTTGTGAATATTCTTGCAGCAATTGCTGCACAAATTTGAATTGCACATCAGACACAGTACAAATATTAGCTTTCAAATACATGCAACTTAATAAACGATAAGTTAAATTACTGTAGAAATAGACATTATTATAAATATGCCACCAAACCATATTTTTAGTTTTACTTGAAGCCTTAAGGATATACAAATTCCATTTAAGCGATATGAAAGTCTCTGACTTCCAGAGGCAGCAGTCACAGGCAGTACATAAGAGGACCCAGTATATTAGGAAAATATACCTAATAGTTTAAACAGGAAAAAATGAAGATTAAGATGAGACTCACTGTTTTCCAGCAGTTATGGCTATGCCTGTATGCACTGCTGGGTTGGTTGTCTGCTCGTTCAAATTACTCCAGCCTCCACAGAACACTTTCTATGAGTTCATTCTATGGGACTCATTAATGGTTATTTTTCTAAGGGCCTTGGATGTTGTCTTTTTTTATACACTCCCTCAAGAGCAGAGATGAGTGAGAGTGATGCCAAGGTCTGAGCTTCTCTCTATGCTGTTTTATCACTGTCCAGCCTGCCTTGCTGACTCCCCTCTGACGCATGGGCAATACACTCATTATCCGTTTTGGCTGGTAAGCAGGCAGGCATTCAGCTATTCCTTCAGAAATTAATTTGCCCAGTGGACTATGCTTCCAGACCAAGAATACCATAATGAAATCCAAATGACCACACTGCTAACTTTGAAAACATCAGGGCTAGCAAGTCAGTCTTTGCGAAGCAAGTTGGTAGCCTCAACACATTTCTCAAGGGTAAGTATTTATATACCCAAAATACTATACAAAATTGGCATGCTTTTGAGGCTCAGGATGAAGGGGCTGGGACTATCCTCTCTCCCTGTAATTGTGGAGTTGCAGTTTGCTTCTGCTCCCCACTTGCTCACCTGCCCTTATGCAGAGGGATGGGAAATGGTTTAAGCCATGGAGCACTTAGCCCCACAGTGTCTATCAGAGAAATTTCCTACAATAGTGATGTTGCATTTATGAACTGGTTCCTGCTTGCATTCTCCCTGAAAGATACAAATTTTTACTTGATCTTACCTACTTGAAAAAATCTGCAGAACAATTTTTTATTGTTGACCAGGAAAGTGACTGAGATTCAAGAATTCATGGGATTATTTTCTAGAAAAAAATTATTATTGGGATCTATTTCCTTTCTTATTTTCTTTTCTTGTTTTTCTTTTGCCATGGGTTATTAAATGTGACTACATTCCCTATTCTTAATTGTCCCCTTGGAAATATTTATTCAAACTATATTTTCAGTCACCTAGTATAAGTCCAGAGTAGCTCCAGTGAATTCAGAGGAAGAAGACCAGATTTTTATTAGTACGACTAAGAAGAAAATTAGACTTAGGCTTCTTGTATACTGTTCCACTGTCTATAGAAAAAATTATTATTAAAATACAAGTTGACGTTCTCCGAGATTTTGTTTTCATAAATTAATATCCCAACAAACCTAGTCAGTTAAAAAAACAACCAACCAATCAACCAAACTCCCCCAAAAATAAAAAAAAATAAAAACCCACAAAGCAACAACAAAAACCAAACCAAAACCACCACCACCCCGGAGAACCTATCCCAGTTTATTTTCCTGCCTCTGTTAATCTCTTTTCTCTGAATGTTTCTCTTTTTTTTTTATTTTCAGTCCTAAATAACAGCAACTTGCCAACAGCATGGACTTGATTTAAAACTACCAATGACAGTCTAAGTCCCCCTAAAAAAGGGTTAACCATAGGCTGCACACTAATGTATCTGCTTAAAAAAATAAGTCTTTAAATCATTTTATGTTTAAGAGAATTTCTTTTCACCCTTCCCCCTTTAATAAAAAAAAAAGAAAAAGTGAGACCATCTTAGCTGTAAGAGCAAGTTTATTCAGGTGGTATGAATCAGACAGGGCTCACTGATGCAAACTATAGCCTCAGAAAGCACAGCAGGCTCTGAGCCTCACAGGGCTGCCCCACGAAAAGAAGCATAACAAAAACCAGAGAAGAACAGACCTGCAGTAATCTCCTTGCCCTGGCTAGAAAACAGGGGTGAAGGAAAGCTGCCCTCTCATTATGGTTTTGGTCTCAAGGTTAGAATTAGACCCTTAGGGTAAGCAGCTGTCAATTAGAGATAACTCCAACCAATGCTGTCTGAAATCTTGGACTTATCTCCTAGCAACTTCCCTTCTTTCAGGACAGCAACCCTCAGCTCTGCCTTCAGCTCAAGAGTCATCCTGAAGACAGTGAAATAACCTTTTCAATTTGGGCAGATGCATAAAAAATCCAGCTTCCAGAGCCTGCATGAAGCCCCCGTGACATTTGACTGAAGCCGGATTTTAAACTAGGTTGATTATATATTTGCTTTGTTTTCTGTGTTGCAGATGTTGAGGTGATTTTGCTGAAAGAATGTTCTCAGATAACGCTTACAAATTCAGTGGGTTTTAGGCACATGGTGGTTTGCTGAGAGACACAGGGTTATCGTGTTCGTGCATCTGCTGGTGCATCTCTCCTTCCCACTGCCTTTTACACCAGGAGAAATTTGCCAAGAGTGGTGAATGAGGAGTGGCCATGGTTACAGCAGCAGCTCTGGAGTCCTCTCTGGCATGGCAGGGTGTGCAGAGCAACAACAAGCATAAATCCTATTAAGAAGACCAAGAGGTTATGCATAATTTTTGCAGGGATCATGACTGAATTTGAGGGGCAAATTTAAAAGATTACACAAGGCACCTCTACCTCTATTTTCAAGGTTTGCCATTCATTAGATTTTATTTTAGATCCATAGCATTCCTTTTTCTAACCAGGCAAAGGGTCTAAAAGGAGACAGGGAGAAGGGGATCAGGGAGAGGAGGAGCAGGGAAACAGAAAAGGAGTGCTCACAGAAAAATAAGGGGGGGACACACACACAACAAGGATGAAGCTCATCTTTGATTCAGTTGAGGTCTGTATTCACAAAGAGATCACTCAGAAATTTTGTACAAATGGCAGGAGCAGAATGTGAGCGCAATGAGGGGCCTAATGCAGGCACTTGTCCTGTAATCAAAGATTCAGCTCAACATGAGTCCTTTGTGAGACAACAGCATCATTCTCCACCCGGGCTAACCCCTGAATGCAGAGCAGCTCTCTCAAGCAAGGCAGGCAGGATGAGCTTCGCATTTCTTTGTCCTCTTTGGAAAATATGATCTTTTTTTTTCCTATTCCTCATTTGCCTCTCTTCTAAAGAAAACATTTTTTGATATGCCTGTAGTGAGCCAGAGGATGTTTGCGTGAGTGGAAGCGCTCTCAGGGTGAGGAGAGAAGCAGATGGGCTGACATGGTGGAGCGAGGGCAGCTCCAGCCTGCGTTTGGGGAGAGTGTGCAGAAAAATGGCTGACATCTCCCTGCTGGCGAACGCATGATGGGCGTCCTCCTCTGCGTAAGCACAATTCCCCCTTCCTCAGACTTTAGCAGCCCTACATAGATGAAACGTACAGGGATTCCTTTTTTTCCTTCTTAAAGGCATTGGGCAGTAGAATTTCTCAATCTTTTAAAACATTTTTATTAAAAAAAATGTTTTACGATTTTGTTAAAATGAAACAGAGAATTTCAGTTTGGGTAAATAGACTTTTTCAGTTGGGTTGCATTAGAAATCCCTTTTTGAGTTGCAAACAGTGTTTCTTTAGATATATTTTTAATGTCATTGTAGAAAATTTTGTTTAGAAAATATAAAGTAATATTTGTCTGATTCCTGATATTTTTGCTCAGTCTGAATATTACCTGATGTGGTGGGTGTAATCTATTTTTTTTCAGAATTTGGCTCTTGAAAACGGGAAACAAGATGTAGAAAGTAAGTAAGATTTACAATCCTTAAAGCTTTACACAGAAACAATACAAAGAAACACAATTAAAGAATTGCCACTCAGAAAGTGAATACAAAACTAAGCATCCCAGTTGAATATTTTGTAATTCTGGGGTTACAGCCATATGCAGCAGCGTAAACCAACACGCCATTGTGGCAGGGACACATGTCCCAAATTCTTAGGAATTCCATTAATTCTTTGCTTTCTTGAATTGTTAAGTGCTTATCTCTATAGAGAACTGACTCCTACCTCTAGCACTGCTAAAGGTGTTTGTTCAAAAGGCTACTCAGCAATGGGTCAAGCCTACATTCCTCATTGATATCAGAGGGAGTCTTGGAAGCAAAAAACAGAGTGTTTAAATTTCAGATAGACTTATTTTAGACACAAATATTGTATGAAATAATCAGAAATGCCAATATTACTATTTTAGCATACAATGTAAAGTTTAAAATATTTCTGAACACCTAGTGACGAAGTAAAAACGGAAAACATAGTTTCAAATAAAAGACTTCTTGGTATAAAATTAAATGTAAAAGATAGAAAATATTACTGGTAAGGTAATACTATTGTTAATTTAACTGAAAATATGTTTGCAATATCTGTTTGATACATAGCATCATCTTTTTTCTTGATTCTCCAAGGCATTGTTGTGATTCACCTGAGCTCTGTATGTGTGTGAGTGTGTGTGTGTGAATATTTGTCTGGGTATGTATCCCTCAGGTACCTTGCAGCTGAAGATTTTGGAAACCTAAATTGTGTGTTTTTCTGTCTAGTTGTGTATGTAATTGAATTCACCTACATTTTCATATCCCATATATCCAAAACACAGTGAAAGTCCAGTTGCACAGTTATAATGTAAGGCTTTATCGGATTATTATTTAATATATTTATTTTATACTTGTGAAAAATGGGCAAATATAAATCCCCAACAGATTCTTTTGTCTTTTTTTTTCATATGGCATATGTGTGTTTTCAATTTTCTATTATAAATTTGTGACATTATATAGGATTGCAAAAAGTTTTGCATTTTCAAACTAGGCCTGGCTTTAATTCCGGGCATGATGTAATCACTACCATACCCCTTCTTGGGGAATCAAACCAGCAAGAGCCCTGCAGCTCTGTGGCCCTGCCAGGCTGCCCTGGGATCCGCTCTCAGAGCTCCCAGTGTGATTCAGCACTCTGCTCCTATTCAGGGACAGAATAAGAATGTGCTTAAGTGCTTTGTGCTTTGAAAACATGCTTAAATGCTTTGTTGAATTGAGAACTAATTAAATGACTGAAAGTTCAAACTTAATATCTCAGTGTAAAGAATGTGTGAATTTTCCCACAGGAAAGAATAGCATGCTCTGAAAATATGGCTAAAAAAATTTTGGTTTCTTCCTTGGGTTTGGTTTGTTCTGTTGTATTTGTTGGTGTTTTGTTTTTTTTTCCCTTTCATTAGGAAATAGAGTATAGGGCTTTTCCTTCAAAATAATTTAAAATATTCTTTAAAACGTGAGCAAGAAAAATTGTAAGCAAAATAAAAATTTGTATTTTTGCTGAATTAACTTTGTAGTTGAAGCTAGGTTTTATTTCTGAAATCTAGAAAATGCTACTTTGTTGGGTTTTTTTTAAATTTCTCTTTTCACAAATGTTAATTTTTAGTTGGTTTTGTGTTTTTATTTTTTTTCCCTAAGTGCCTCACAGAAGGTTGGCAAAGTTCCAGAATAACAGCTGGAAGTGAGAAGGAATGAAAAAGTATATCACAGAAATTCAAATGAGAAATACGATATACATTTTTAATGGGTATGGTTATCATTCATTTGAACAAATTATAAATGAGGGATTGTTTTTTAGATTGCCAGATGTCTTCAGCTCAGCGCTGGATGCCTTTCCAATAGACAAATACAAGCGATTAACTTCACAGAATGTCTGTGAGTTGAAATTCAGACAAAGATAAAATGATACATTCTGGCCTTCAGAACTCAAAGCATTGGAGATGGGGACCCTGGACATAAGCTTGTTTGCAGTATGTGTAAAAAAGGTACTTCATTTCATGTCCTGAAGAATGACAATTTTTCTTTTTAAAGTGGTTTTTTTTTTTCTCTCTATTGGTTATGTTCAAGAAACCATATACATAACATCAGAAAGGGTGACTTAAGATCAGATCTATTGACATAATTAACTTATTTGCAAACAGTTTAATGTATTTTTGTCTGAGCCTGCCTTCTTGCACACACCAAAACTACCCTTATTCAACTCCTTGTGAATTAGGGTGTACAGCAAATAAAGGAACAATCATCTAGTCCAAACATATTTGCATTCTTAATATGGTGCACACATTCAGGCAAGCGGCAATTTGCATGAGGACCATGAGCCAAATTCAGTTCTGACAGTAGTAGGCATAACTTTATTCAAACCAGACAAGCAGCGGGCATTTACAAGGGGCAAGAATAGGTGCTCTGTGTTTGCTGCATGTCCATACTCCAGCATAATGCATTGCTGTTGCTCAAAACTTCACATTTTTCTTAGACCAGAGGTTATCAAAACCAAGTGCAAGTTTCATCTACAAGTTTGGATATGTATGCAGTAGCTGGCAAGATATACATCTTGCTTTTACACCTAGATTTCAGTGTGAATAATAATCATACTTTAAAAAATTATTATTTTTGCAGGCTTTCATAACTGGAATTAGATGAGAAGAATTATGCCAGGATACCTCTGGCCACCCTCAAAGCATCCTTGTAAATTCAGTCACAAGCATAAGCAGCTTCATTCTGTCCAAAGAATTAGCATTTTTTTAAGTGCTCATTTTCCAAGTATTCTTACTAATACTTTAATGGCTGTTGTATACCCCAGTGCTGTGGAGCTGACTGATGTGTCTTGCTGTGTTTCAGCGAATGTTGTGAGGAATCTACAGCAATTAGCTGCTCATGCCTCTGCTTTCCTGTTTTGTGCCTTCCCTTTCATGTATCAGATGTTTGTAAGTTTTCCATTAGACATTTCCTGCTTCTAATAGATGTTTGTGAGGCTTTTGCTTTGAGCTATCAGGGCTCCAATTTGTGCTGAGATGTTTGGTTTTGTTTTAGGGTTGAGAGGTCTTTGTACTCCTTTCTTCCTAGAAAACATTATAATCTGGAAAAAATAAATAAATTGTACTTTGCAAAAAGTGAATATGACTCCTTCATCTAAATGGCATGGTTTGCACATGTGTCTTTTGTCAGCAGATCACTCCTAAAATAAAAGCACTTAAACTGCAGTTTCTGCCAACTTATCAGACACCAAATGGTGACAACATATATGTATTGTAGTTCCTAAAGGCAGCTTTGTACTCCAGTGTTTTCATCTTCTTTGCCCCGCTTTTTTTTTCTCTTTTTAATTTGAAACGGTGACTGATTTCTTTTTCTTTTTCCACCAGCTTGATGTGCTGTACACTACAAGTAAGTAGCTTTAGCTGCTTTTGAAAGAAGAAAATACTTCTTAAAAAGTGTTTCGAATGAGTGTTGCCCAATGTGAAGTGGCTGTCAAAATTAACAGGAAAGGCATAATTGATTCCCTAGCAGTCATACACGAAAACTAGCTTAAATTTTACAAAACCACTTCTGACGTGTTTAAATGCTTAAATAAATGTGGTGCTGATCTTTTAATCCCCTCTTCCATGTTTTAACAGTGGAGCAGTGTACCCAGGCACCAAGGCAGCCCCAGCCTCTCGGAGGGTGTTTTTGCAGCCAGACACTATCTGCCATCCCTCCATTCACATGGTACCAAGGTTTCTGGATATGTATTTTTCTTATCGAGTCACCAAACCAATGCAGCATCAAAGGAAGCTGTCAATTCACAGCACGTCACCCACGCTTTGAACTTAGGAACTAGTCAAACCTTTCGGAGTTTTATTTATTAAGGTCAGAACTGGGTTTGAATTGTCAATGAGGGCAGGAGAGTGGTGAGGGGAGCAAAGGATGGCTGCTGACTCAAGAAACCTGCTGGGACTTTGTGGCCCACTGCTAGGCAACAGCCCATCCCCACCACAGCAAACATACGACCACAAAATGAATGACCTCATCTACAAATCAGCTATTTGATATGCAGATCGGACTGCTGGCCTCTGCCATAACACAGCACTGCACGGACAGCAGGTGCAGTAGGAACAAGTACATGGCCTCTTCATGTTTTAAAAGGCAGGGCTAGCTTGTGCTCACCCACTCCCTCTGGCACTTTGCAATTCCTGAAGCTCTATTGCCTTCATTTTTTATTTAGACCCTCCATTTAAAGAAAACATGGCGATTCCTTTCTGCTCCCCTCAGTGCCCAGCCTCAGGCCTAGAGAGGAAGGGGCAGGGCTAAGAAACTGCACCAGTAGCCTTTATGATTCTTCAAGAATTTGAACACACAACCTGAAAAATCAAAGGGCATTTTAGGAAGGAATTGTGATTTCTGAGGTTTTTGCCTTCTCAGATGTCATATCCTTGCAAATTACTATCAAAGTGTGGGGTCTTGTTGTTTCTTTTTCAAAATGGAGACGCTCTTTGTGCAGATAGTGCGTGTGGAAGATGACATTTCTCCCTGTGTGTGCATACTCTCCTTTAATTGCATGGAGGGTGCTGTTTGCATCCTACAGTAAGTGAACTACAAGCAGTTTTGAGGACAGACTCACAAAAAAAATAAACACACCATTTTGAAACAGAATTAAAGTATTTTTCAGCTATATGTTAAAAAGAATAAAGAGCTGCTGCTACTCTGGACTATGAAACAGCACTGAGCCTCTTAGTGGGCCTCAAAGAGCAATAAAACACAGTGTAATATAATTTGTATTGTCTGTGGTTGCAGGTTGAAAGCTGTAAACTATTACAGCTTTATAGCTATGCTGCTGGTATTAACTAAATGAAAGGGCGATTTGTTCTAAAACTGTAGTTTGTATGATAGCAAATCTTAAATTCATCAGGACCAATTGATGAAAGAGGAGATAAAAATACTCCGGAGCCAATAGAGACAAAGCCCTAATGCAAACAAAACAAAAGTTTGGTGTGGTGCCTGACCCCTTCAAGCTTCTGCCTCATACTTCTTGGGGGCAGAATTGATCATCCCTGAGACTACAAGGTATATTCAGCTAACGGGGCTGAAGGAAGCCTTGGGCTGCTTATTACAGGAAGCTATGAAAAAATAGATATTTACATTATTGTGTCTAGATCATTCTGGCACTCTAAAGAAAGATTCTGAATTTGCTGGACCGTAAGAGCTCCTTCTTTTTACTCCCTTAAAAGAGTTTTTGTTGAAAAATGCACCTTCGAGTGGTAAAGACAGTGATTTAAAGAGCCAATCTTACAACACCGTGTCTTTCACCTGAAGGCTGTGAAAATGTTTAGATTTTTGTCTGAAACCCTGGAATTTCCTGTTAAAGAAAAATTGGTTTTTTCTGCTTGTACCCAGTTGCAATGCTTTAGCTTGATTCAGGCTTGAATTTAAACATAGATGAAATGCATGTCATTATACTTGCTCAAGCCCACGAATTATTTGTTAGATAATTCTGCAGCTGGTTCCTTGTAACCCTCAGCTTCTACATAAGCCATTAGTTGCTGGTAAAGAGGATAGGGTCTGACTGGTCACAGACTCTTTGTCACTATGAACTTCTGTCAGGCTTATGTGGGACAAACACTTTTAATTTTAGTTCAGAATACATATCAAGTTAGAGCACTCAAATATTTGCTTAAAACTGACTAATCTGCAAGTTGTTTTTTACTAAAAACTCACAGGAATGGTCACAGTGAATGAATGCTAATAGGAAGGATGCAAAAGGAAATGAGACTGGACACTGAAAAGGAATGATGATGACACAATTGTCCCATTTTCTTTCAAACAGGTTTTGCTGCTAGAATACGTTTGGATGTCTGACTTTCAAACCAATGCCTCAAGGTCCCCAAAATGTTGTCTTCAGGGCCTGGTTCAGTACAGAGCCATAGTGCTACCAGTCTCCACATTTGTCTCCTGCCTGACAGAGAGCAAAGCCAGCAATTCAAAACAGTATGTGGTTTGATATCAGGGAGTTTGAACAGTTTCTTGATGACTGAGCAGGCCCAGAAGAGGACATAGACCTGCCCTCCTGATGTAGTGCAGGGGAGCAGCAGGCAATGGAAGGGGGGAGGGGGCCTGTCCTCTCTCCTGTTGCAGCTCTGCAGTATTGGCACAGTTCTGTGAGATTATGGTGGTGCTCCTGCCTTCTTCTGTTTCTCTGAGGACAACCCATGTAGCTTACCTGGGAGAGTGTGGGCCATTGTAGGCATTCTCAGTACCTCTTGTCCAGGAGGCTGATGCACATTTTGTTACTCAGGGAGACATATATGGGAAAATTGACTGGCAAAGTCTGTTTTCTCAAAGTGGGGTCCCAAAAAAATCCTCAAATCTGTAAACTTCCATGTGCTTTAAAGTCCTTAAACAATCTCTGTTGCAACTTCTCAGATATTTGGCTAGATGGCTACTTGAATGTATTTTATGTTTTGAAAGTATTTGCTGTTGAGAGCATTAACCTCCATGCTCTGCTGGTGACCATACGGCAGTGCAGGGCTGGTAACTGAGGAGCCCCTCCAGGACTCCAGCATGTGCTGACACCTCTGAAGTCTTGGGGTATATCCCAGGCATCTTTCACTCCCATCTATGGCTCAGCTTACTAATAGATGCTCCACAGAGAGCATCCTATGTCTGGCACAGGTGCAAAGATATCACAGAAACGTGAGTTTGGGTTGGAATGGACCTTAAAGATCATTTTGTTCCAACCCCCTGCCATGAGGAGGGACACCTTACACTAGACCAGTTTGCTCAAAGCCCCATCCAATCTGGCCTTAAACATTTTCAGGGATAGGAGGATATCATTAATTCCTATATTTGTAAGGACATGCCATAAGACAGGAAGATTTCCAACTGAAGGCAATTTGTTCTGAGTGATAAACATTGGAAAACTTTTGACTGCTGTAAACACAGGACTTTCTTGTTGTGGTATTAATAGCAAAGAAATGTCAAGAAGCCAGAGTGGGTGACAGAGAGCACAGTCTTGGTGAGACCTGGATGTGACCATCCATCCAACCCTGGGACTGGCAGGGCTCGGTGGCACATCTGCAGGCTTTCCCACTACCCAGTGCCAGAGAATGATCTAAAGCATTTTCACATAATATTTGAATGAGGTTTTAAATAAAGATGCCAATAGTGTGTACAGATCACAAAAGGCAAAGCTGCTGGTATGCAAGCAATTTGGGATGAGCACTGGATGTTTGGATGGACTGCTTGGGTGATAGCTAGCAACTGAAGAGTGATTTCTGAGCCAGCTTAGTGACATCTGTTCACATTTCTTGCGGAGTGCAGGCTTCCCTCCCCTGTGACAAGGCCAGGCACATTCCTTCTGTCCTGCCTGACAGCACAGAAGTGGTGGTGGCTGCTGCTGTCCCTGACCCGGGGCCCCGAAGGGGCAGAGTCTACTGGTGTGAAGCTGCTGCTGGGACAATGTGAAAGGGTGAGATTATTCTGATATGCAAACAGGGAGCCTGCCTTGAAGTCAGGGAGAAGAACAAGGGTGCTAGTGGAAGGAGGACAACAGATCCCAGTGTTAAGACTGCTCTTGCTGAATTCATCCCACTAAAGAACAAAGCAAGGAGAGCCTTGCAAGAATTTGATCCACCAAGAAAGGCTGCTACAGTGTTAACCCTTCATGGTGAGACACTTGGGATGTAACCTAACTGGAATGTCACTGGAAGTGGCAGATTGCTACACTTTACAGGTGAGCAATGCCACAGGCTCTGGAAAGGGATCACTGGCTCTAACATATTGGCCTCTGCTTTTGCACCTGATTTTTTGAGGGGAGGTGTTAAAGAAAAATTGGCAGGTCTGTGGCATTGAAAGAGTTATTACAAACCAGAGGATAAAATGTCAATGATGCCTGATGCAGAGAAATGTGCAGCATTAGCAGATATGTGCTGCTGATCTAGTAGCTGCTAGCCCTCTCTGTTTCACTATGTGATATTTCTGGGTTTCAGTAACCAGCCCCATAGGAGGTCTTCCTTGACACTTTTAATCAAATAGTGGCATTTGGCTCCTGGCCAAAGAAAGGAAGCAAGCAGAGCTACTGGCCTTCAGGAAGGGTTTGGGTAGGGATTGCATCGGAGCTGGCAAGCACGCAAAGGCAGCGCACAGGCTCCACCTGCACTGTACTGGTAGGATGTGTTAGCCTTTTTGTGCCAAGGCAGCCTTTCCACACATTTTCTAATCCCACTAGAGGAGATAGATTGCATTCAGGAAAGACACAATTTCCATATCCTTTGAATGTGATTGTGTGAGGCCAAGTACCATGTCTTCTACTGTGCCTATAGGTCTCCATTCAGAAAAACAGCAGCGTTTCATGGTTCCTCTGTGCTCACTCTCCCCTGGCTGCGCTCCCCACCTGCGGATACTCTGCTGACAGTTCCATCCTTTCTAGCCAATACACTCGGGACACTGCAGCCACGGTCCTAGCTTGTTTCTGCAGTCCCAGGATCAGTGGCAGCCCAGCTCTGCACAACTCACAGCCAAAATTTTTGGTGGTGCAGTTGTACTGAATTTTGCCAGTGGAGTGTGACTTTGAGATTAGAAATTACTGGACTGTAAATGCCTTGCACCATCGTCTGCACTCATCCACCGTGATATTCCTGCTGCTTGTGTCATCCCTGTTTCTAATTCTGAACTATAAAGGTCACTCCAAGGCTCCATCTGTGCTGGATGTGATTTGCTGCTATTGCAATAGTTTTTGCAAGTACATAGCACTGACACCCCATGCTGGTAAACGTCGAACATCTAAATTTACACCGGAGGTTTTGCCAATCACCCCCTGATAAACAGGGAGTTTTGTGTGTGTGTGTGTGTGTGTGTGTGTGTGTGTGTGTGCATGTGTGTGCTTCTCTTTCACTTCATTCTCACATACAAAACTTTCAAGAATAAACTAAATTTAAGTTGTAGCTGAATAATTGTAGACAGCAATACAAAACTTTGCTCCTAGGCCTGAAAGTACTTGAATTTATTTTTGTGATGCTCCTTCTGCAGATTATATTGCCCTTTTTTTCTCTTTTTTTTTTTTCCCTTCCCCCAGGAAGACCCATATCGTAACAGTTTAACAGAGGAAATTCACTCTGCCTCTGCTTTCCTGCTTGGTGTATATTTAAATAATTGCTACATTATAAAAAGCTAAATTGCATTCCCACCAGTTGTCCCTCAGACCAAACCTTCAAGGATATGCTAAACAATAATGACTGCAACTACAGTAAACTCAAAAGGCCTTGAGATCCCTTCAAAGATAAGATGTCTTGCTGTTTCCCTTCCATACCCGGGCACTTTCATGCAGATTAGCAAGCAGCATGCATACAGACCACATAGGCAGAGCAATGCTTGGAGTGGGGTGAGTTTGGCCCTCTGCGAATGTAGGAAAGAAAAATGTAAAAATCGAAAGATAATGCTCCAGTGCTGAGCCAGGGTAACTCAGCTGGGGCCAGGAGTGCTGAGCGGGATACGCTGTGTCGCCCATGACCTGGCAGCCATTAGCGTTTCACATATTCCCCCCTCGGCCACAAATCACCAGACAGCTGCTCTTCTCCACATGTCACCTTGTGTCCTGCACAGCTCTGACCTATGACTTTCCCACGGCTGGTGGCTCTGGTCCAGGATTGTCCAGTGTGTGGGCAGGAAGAGAGGCTGACAGCGGGGTACAGGCATAGGAGGCAGGCGGGGGGGGGCAGGTAGCAGGGCAGGCAGAGGGGGCAGGCAGCACAGGCAGCGGGGCAGGCAGCAGGGGCTGCAGAGCAGGAAAGGGGGCTGACAGGGGGCCGGCGAGCGGGGCCAGGGAGAGCGGACAGGCAGAGGGGGAAGGTAGGGTGTTCAGGCAGCAGGGTACAGGCAGAGGAGCAGGCAGTGAGACAGGCAGTGGCCCCTCGCTGGCTGACGGCAGATGGGGAGGGCAGGAGCCGGGATTAGCGAGTCCTCCTCACCTCCCCACCCCTTCCCCGGCCCCAGCTGGCTGTTTAAAAAGAAAGCCATAAACCCATTAGTACAAAGACAAATGAATCTCATACCCTGAGGCATTCCTTCATTCAGAACTGGCCTTAACCACTTTTCCAACCTCCCTCTCTTAAAACCCACTGTCTTTTGGGTTTTCTTCTATAATAGCAGAGTTCGGCAAAATGCTTGACAATAGAGCCAGTTAGGAGGTTTTTAGTAAAATTTTATAACCTCACTTTCTATATGTGCAGGTATATATATATTCATATATGCACGTGTATAAATCCCTGCCAGCATGTATATGTCCAAATATATGCTCAGATATGTCTTCCACATTATTTATATAGATACTTTTTTTTAATTCAATGTAAGTTAGGCATATATAGTGTCAATTAACATTGGAAACTGGATGTATGCTATAGCTAAATTTAACATTATATGATTTTATGTGTCCTTTACATTAATGCTAAACACATTTGAGCCTGTGGATCTTCAGCCAATGTGAATTATTTCCCTTTGCAGCTATATGGGATGTAGAAAATGATGTGGCAATACTGTAGTAACTATAGGGGACTTGCCACAGCAGAATGTTGGGAAGTGCTCAGAGGAAATGACAAGTGAAAATATAAATAAGGTTTTATGGAGGTTTTTGTTTGTTTATGTGTTTGTTTGTTTTCCAATAAAAGAAACTGCCCTAGATATAGATGAGACAGTACAGAGGAAACTGCTCTGTAAATTATATAAATAGTAATCCATTTAAAAGTTGCAAATAAAGTTTTCTAAAAATGAATCCAGCTAAATTAAATATGGCTGAATAATACTTCAGATCTTCTGGAACTGTGCATAATTGAATGTGTAACTGAACTGCTAAGATAAATGCTAAGGGACACTGCTTAAGTCTCTTGCTTTTTAACTTTCTGTCATGATCAACTACTTCCTATTCAGCTGTAATTTGCAATTTCCTGCCGTTGATTATATACATATATGTATAGAATCGTGTTAACTAGCCCATAGTTTAAAAATGTGTATTTAAGCTGAGTGGAAGAGTTAAGCATCTTTTGTATTAATTTGATCTGACTTCTTCTTGGCAACTCACATCTCTTCCCACTGGTTTTATCACCTTTTGATTTTTCAGAGTTTTTCTTGGAGTGCTTTACTTTCCACATGTAAATAACATTATGTTCTGCATGTGGTAGAGAGTATTCTTGAATCACACATGGGACTTTCAACCAAAATTGTATGGATTACAGTTTAAAATAATTTTAAAGTAGTAGTCCTATTTAGTATACTCTGACCACTGAAGCTGAGCAGTCATTGGCATGACTGCACAGTCCATCCCTTCAGAAAAGGCAGTAGAACCAAGTGTTAATGCTTGATAGTGACTGGTTAGGCTTTACGAATATGGCTATCTACTCCATTAAAATCAGGTGCAGCCATAAAGACTTCTTTAAATCACATCTCTTTCTTAATCAAGGCTCACATCATAGTCATTAAAGTTATAGATTAGTAAAAATTTTGCCCTTAAGTCAAAATCCTTTTATTTGGTTTATGTAATTTATAAAATTCTAGCAGGGCAAGGACACATTATTCTCCTATGTTAAACCTATGCAAAGGTAGATTAAATTAGTTTTGCTTTATGTCATGTTTCTTGTCATGAATAATCCTGCAGTCAGAGGTGACAGACACGTGACATAAACACGTTTAACGTGACTGGAGGCTTTTCAATCAGCTGGTGCACAAAGAGGCACAAATGCTGTTGAGGTAAAAGAGTTCTCTGAGTAAGGATATGATTTGCCAATGCAGTTAAGTTATCTAGAAGTCTAAGTTTTGATGAAAGACTTCTAAATCTCTTTCGTGTTTTGGAAAATTTGACCTATATCCCTTAATCTTCTATTGATGTCTCCAGCTGCATGTTTGAAGCAGAGGACATGCCAAGTTGATTATGTTTTCTAAAACAACCTAACTTTTCAATGTGAAAGAAGCCAAAGAGGGCAGTGCAGCACAAGGCGACAAGCTTCAAGCCTCAGAATACTCACAGATTAGCAAAAAATGCTTTTGTAAACAGCATTTTGCAGAGACCTCAGCTGTTAATTGTTATTGTAATGCACCACATTTTAATTGAGTTAATTGGCACAAAATGTTTGTCTCTATTGACTGAGATAAAATGTTAAAAGTCCTTTGATGGCAATTGGAATTACAGTAGGCAACCTTGACAATAGAAGTCAATGTTTTACAATGTGTTGCTGTTTAGACGTGTTTGTTTGGGGGATGAAGCATAATGTTGCTTATCTCCGAGGTATCCATTTTGCCTTGGGAAAAAGCGTCCCAAAGCACTACTGCAGATTTTTTTTTGTTCCAGCTGACTGTATAGAGAAGTGAAAGACAGGCCATCTCAGGTTAATTCCACTGCTGCAAGGAAGGCCCATTTCAAACTCTTAGCAGAGGCCAAGGCTTTCACAAGAACACTCTGGGCTTGACTTTGCCTATCACCCATAGCTGTGTGCCTGCACACACTCTCCAAGAGACAAACAAACTTGGGGAGGCAGCACGATGATCAGTAAACAACCAGGTCCATTCCTTAGCAGACAGCCAGGTCCATCCCTCAGAAGATACAGTTCCATCCCTCCTCTTGCTGCTAAGGCATTGCCATGTGGTGCTGGGAAACCACCAAAGAGACATGAGAGAGGAAAATAAAAAAAAAGGAGTTCACACAGTGGGATCCAGAACTGAGAGTCCCAAGGCCAAATGGGAATTTAGCCAGAGGCCATGAGGTACTGCCTGGATCCTAAGTCTCAGTGCTGCTGAGAAAAGTTCTACTGATCTCTTTGGAGGAGTACGATGCCTTCTAGCTCCCAGATTTCTTCCACTGTGGTTGAAAGAAGTCTTTATGGTCATTTTAGCTCAGTTCCTATGTGTGCACCCAGTGAAGGCCCTCAAGTGAAAAATAAGGCAAATCAGTCTTCAGCAAAGACCAGGGCAGCTCCTGACCCTCTGCAGAAGAATGTTCCTGAACGGTGAAGTGAAGAACCAGGTGGTTGTTGCCAGGGTCTAGTCACGCCTGAGTGCAGATGCCACCCCACTGGGTCAGACCAGCAGCTGCAGGCAGGGAGGGAATGACGTATGCTATGAGCAGGCAAGGTCAAATCTCCTTCTCCTCCTTCTCAAGACAGCACTCAAAGCTGGTGGTGCCCACTGCCACTGGTGATTACACACATCCTCTGCTGACAGCAGGCAACTGCACCAAGTCTGGGAAACTCAAGCCAAAATGTAGCTGTGCCTTTCCCTTTTTATTATGGTATATCATTTTATCAGCCAGGGGAGTTCAGTTCTCTTCAAAGTTATTGTTATAATTTAACTTCCAGGAACACAGTACCCGACTTTGCTTAGACAGAAGCTTCTCAGCAGCACTTTAGTATCAGAGAACGCTGGAACACAGCCACGGGTCAGAAAACGCTGCCCAGGAAAGAGGGTGATGAAAGTACCGACACTTTTGTTTAAACAATTTGCCTTCCTTTTCCCCTCGAGGAATAGTTTATAAATCGTATACCTGTCAAAGCGGTGCCAACACACTAGTTAGACAAATTTCTATTTTTGACATGAGCATGTGTTTGGCTGCACTTCCAATTGCTGGCTGGAGCTGCCTGATTATGCGATACATCCAGACAGAGCATCTCTGCATTCCAGCGACCACTGGCTGTGACTGGGCAGGTCACCCATTCAAACTGGAAGTGCTGAGGCCTGATTCTTAGTCCCTTGTTAATTAAGCATTAGGAAACAGCTGAAGTTTGGGTTTTTTGGGTTTTGGGATCTGTTATTTTTTTTCTGCTGCTGACAGCTTGCAAAAACTCTTCCAGCAGACTGGAGGGAAGGAGTGGACCTGAGCAATATAGTGAGGCTGAGGTTCCTGCAAGCAACAAGCACAAAACGGGTCTATGTGGCTAGACAGTCCAATTCCTCTTATTGATGGTGAGAGATGGAGAAGCTCTGAGGTTACTCTCATTATATTTTTTTTTTGGAGTAGTTGCTTTTCATTACATACATTTCACATAGTCCATCTAAGGTCAGGTCTGTTGGTTCACACACTACCATTTTCAAGAGCAGAAGGAAATAAACAGAAAATTGCCATAAAGCCATCAAAACAACTTTCAGGAAACAAAATCCACATAAAATGTTTTCATAAGTTTGTCTGAATCACTTACATCTCTTCTGTCTCTTATTCATTATTATACCCTAGTTGAACTTTTTTGAAAGAGGCACCTGGTGACATACTTCTTTGTGTTAGCTGGTGTAGCATCCAATAAATGAAGTGGTTTAGTAAGCAGAGTGCCTACCAGGCCATCAGTAGTAAATCCACAAAGGGTTAATGAAGCCTGAAACTACAGTCACTTTTGTGTGATGGCCTCTCTGCAAACACTTCAAAGGAGACATCTCTCTGGTGTGAGCTACAAAGAAATCACTCCAATGGAGACAATGATCTACATCAGGGGAGCAGGGGCAAGCTGGGAAATGATGGTGGGAGCAAAAACAGGGTGGAACACCAGGATTTCTGTTTTAACATGATTTGGGGTTTTAGCCTCTTTCCTTCTACAAAACTCTGTCTTCCCACAGCAATCTAACGTGGAGAACTTTATCTGGGAAACAAACTTGTTAATTCTTGCTTTTAAGTTTGATTCACATGTTTATCTGTCCCTTGGAAAAGGTCTGGTCTTCTTTCAGGGTTTGTGGTTTTTGGTGTTTTTTATGTCTTTGAGTTAAGATGGAATAATTTTTCCACCAGCAGAGTAAATGGCAGTTCCATAGGCAGTTGCCTAGGATGCTTGTGCTTTGAAGTTACTTAGAGAAATTAGATGTGTGATACAATTGGCTTTCACTCATATTGTAGGATACTATGAAGGTGCAAAAGGATGGGTCTGCATGACCTGGTCAGTTGTAAAAGTCAGTGCAGATACAAGCTCAGCTTCTTATACAGCTTATTCATTGGCTGTTTTCAACTATTCTTCTCTTCACCAATACTTTGTATGTGGACTATATACAGTATTGCTTGCTTTTTATTTTTTTTTTTTTTTAGTAGCCTGTGTTGCTACATGATTGTAATGATTCCTTATTGCACATTACTGCAGAGGGGAAAGGTTTACATGCAGCTAATTGTACAGGAATCGCCATGAAGCTTTGCAAAAATTAAATTAATCAGACATTGTAGCAGGACAGTTACTTGAGAGTATTTGAATGTTAAAGGCTACCACAGAAAACAGAAGGGCAGTCAGCTAACTGGGTGAACTTGCATTGGCAAAGGGAGGTAAGAGAAAGAAGAGATGGTTTTGCAAATATGTACCAAGAACAGAGAAATGCAACAGAGAAAATATGTTAAATTGTCAAAAAAAGGAGGCGATAAGATTTTGTCAGTTGAGACTTCGGGCTCTTTGGAACAGAGGCTGTTCTCACATGTAGTATTTTTATGTATTTATAAAGCAGGTTCTGAACTCAGACAAAGGTCTTTTCAAAATCTCACCTATCTGCATCTTTATTTATCTAAATACCCTTCATAAAAGGACCCAAAGTCATGTGGATTTAAAACCACCTCAAGTCTATAATAAAGAGTGATGATAGATGGCAGAAAAATGAGCTGCAGCAGGTAGATATGCTGTGACCAGAGGGACTGGTCTGTTCTTGTTTTGCATCCACATTAATTAGCAAGAAGTGGGAGTAAATAGCATCTTAATAGAGAAATATTACAAAGGGACTTTGAGAAGTTGTAGGGATTAATTAGATAATCTTCATAAGACATTTAAAATATGAGTGCTTCTTTGCATCCTTTCACTTAATTAAACTTTTATTTCATCTAACAAAAGCTCACTAGAAAGAACTGGTATTTTTATCAGTCAAATAAGAGTGCAAAAATTTAATTTATGCCTTTTTTTTTCTTTCATTTTCAATGTACATAGCGGATGTGTCTCTGTGGGTATATGTTTGTGTGTATATACGTGCATATATGAGAGCAATAAAATATGTGTGGAAGTATATGCATTCACACAATAACCCTACTGGGAGAGAATTAAGAACAGTATTCTTAAAAAAAAAAATGTTTCCGTCATCTCTTTTTTATATTCACAGGTGCAGTAAGAGAGTTGAAGAATGGACATGTGCAAGTGAAAACACTCACTTTACAGTGCTCACTCCTCTTTATTAGAATCAGTATAGGAAAGAAAAAAATAAAAATCTATTGTTCACTTTCACTTTGATCATCATACCTATCATTTTACACACCACATGCTTTCCTCTTCCAAGGGCATATATTGCATTTATTCTGCAGCTGCAGTATATTGATTTTGGACTGCTGACTTCAGTGCAGATGAGTGACAAACTAAATAAGCTGCTGGGTGACAGATAAGTAACCATGTTTAATCTCTTCACTCTGAAATGAAATCCCGTAACTCATTTCAACAAATTGGGTTTCAATAGTTTTGGTACTCAGTCAAGAGAATACAATCATATTAATATTTTTTCTTGTTAAAGACCAGTAGTAGAATAGAAGCTTTCACAGAAAGTGTTGCAGTTTTGCATTCTACCTCTACCAAAGCATACACAGGATTGTTCCAGATTTACACTTACACATCTCTGTAATTCCAGCTGATAATTTTAATTAGATGTAAATATTCATCTGCATTTCTTTTGCATTGTATTTTTTGATCAATAACTGAGTAGATTATTACTCCTCTTTCACAGCTGTAGTGTTTCCTAATTCTTCATCCACTGAATGAACAACAGACTGCTCAATGTCCTAATACAGTACTCTGAGTTTAAAATATAGATGTCAGACATACTTTCTTGAATAAATTACTATTATTATTAACAATAATAATAGTTGCTGTTTTGTTGCTGTTGCTGTTATCATCACTTTATATATTTTCTATAAATATAATTATTATATCATTATATATAATTTTTTCAAAATTTTGTATTATTATTTTCTTAGGTCTCCCAGCAATAAGAATAACGCAGTTACTTGTAAGTAGTGTTAAACAGTGTGAGGTTTACAACATACATGGTGAAACCTAGAGTCAGTAAAAAGTGAGGTTTTTTAAGTACAATACTTAACCCAAAACCTCATTGAGACGAAAGTATTGTAAGGCTGAAAAGTTCTCCTCTTTCTTGGCACAGCTGGGCAACACACCAAGTAGACCTTACAAACTGTAACATAACACAATGGTACCACGTGAATATTGCAACATACATATTCCAAGGCAACTGAGAGCAAAATATATTCCATAACATCACTGCTTATGCAAGGTCATGTATTGCAAACCGATAGACCTGTTGAAGCCAGGCTGAGTCTGCAGGGGAGATGTGACTGTAATGGGACCAGGCATACTCAAGCTCATTTTTTCCCAACTGTGATGGCACCAGGGAAGTCCTCCAACAACCTGACATTTCTGATGCAACAGAATTATTACTGTCAAACTTGAACTGACTGAAGAACAGATTAGAGATACGCATAGGCCCTGGCCTTGCCCCTGAGTTGCAGCAAAGGAAGACTATTGCCAGCTGAATGTTTTTTAATGAAGAGGAACAGCCATAGATCTCTTGCTTGAAGATGTTTGTATAAAGAGCTATTTTAAATGCCTTTTAAAACATGATAACAGTTTTGGAGTATTGCTGAGATCTTTCATACAGAAATTCAGTAAAAGAATAAAATTACCTAAGAAAAAAATTTCCACCTGTAGTTTGGAATATGTGCAGTCCAATAATGTGGCCGATACCTGACCAAATAGGATGGGGTGCAAGGAGAAAATGTATGCTTCTGAATGACTTTTTCAACAAAACCCAGCAAAATGGGATTTAAAAAATGGTAGATAAACAGTAATTAGCCAGGGTTTTTTCCCACTTTATGTGCTAATGGGTAAGCAAGTTTCAGCACAGAAAGGGTGTTTGAAAACTTCTCATTAGGCAAACGTGCAGGGTTTTTAACATTTTCTGGTTAAGCAGAATATCAGTTGTCTAAGCTGAGGCAATGGCAAGCAGTTTAAAAAATGATCAAGCATTCCAATAACTTCTGGGTAAGCTTGAGTTTGTTCTTTAAGAAAGACACTCTGATAACAGCACAGTTTGGACAATTAAAATACAGTAAAGTTCACAGCAGAGGTGACTGCCTGTTTGAAAAGTGCTGCAGCACACAATTTATGACATCCTTTATTTTAACACTGCTCAATATATCCTGTAAAGGCTTTAATGTGCTTAAGCCAGTTTATTCCTTTGTTAATGGTCTGTGATTGCAATCAGGCATGCCCTATAGACAGCTTCACACTTCCGTGTGAAGTATTATTTGATAAAAAACCTAATCAATAAATCTAATTTCTTCTCTTGCCAGATACAGTTACATAATGTGTTTCCAATTTGGGCCTGGATCAGTTTCCTGGAATACTGAATAACCTGTGAGAATTTGCAAGCTTCATACTAAGTTGGCATTCAAAATTGCTATGACTGGACTCTAGACCTTGCTTGGTAAAAAGGAAATAGAACTGTCCTTGAAACAACCTCATCTTTCCTCAAGTTTTTAAGGATAATTGAAAAGGTTATAGAACCAAATGAGGAAAGCAAATGTAATGCAGAGTGTAGCTTTCAGAGTTTCCTTTCTAACCATGGGTTTCATATGACATCATATATTATACAGCTGCAGAAAAATAATCCAAATAAATACTATGATTTGGTCTAAGATTGAGTGACTTCTAGAAGATGGATAGTTGGATAGCACTTTATTTCAAAGAGTGTGGATTATGACAAAATTTTTCTTACAAAAATACTACTGTAAATCTTATAAATCTTCCAAACTTTGGGGAAACGTATTAGCCCGAATCTTCATAGAATAGATACCTTGCAGAAATGAGAGCTGCTAAAAAATGAAAATTCATTCCAATGGGAGTTGCTTCTTTCAATAAATGTGTTGAATGGAAATCAACCCTTTAGACTCATCTTCTGATTAGTACTGCATCTCTTCTGCATCATGAGATCTTCTAAATTGCATTTCACTTTTCTTTCCAGATGAATGACAGGAGTCATGCTGGCAGAGGACTGTGACACCACATTTCGAGTCCAGCCATAAGGATTTCAAGCACTACCCAAGGGAAACGTGGTATTCTTCATTTTTAGCACATACACCTGGGTCTGTACTTGTAGTTTTTTCTAACGACTGCCTACTGTAAAAATACAGAAATAGTCTTCTGGCCAGACAGATTGGCTGCTGGCAGCCCCTGGGGGACCCAGCACTGGCAGCCCACATTGGGCTGCCTCAAGGCTGTACCTGGGGAATGCAGGCGCCTCAGTTCTGATGGAGGGATTAGACTTCTTAAAATTAGATATTTTATCAGATCAACTGAGAAAGAAATAGAAATAAATATCAGAAAAGGGTGATGTATCTTACACTTAAATAGGTACCTCAGACAGCTTGGATTAGTGAATGTCCAGGGAAGCCTGTTCGGTCTTAGCTGGCTTTCAGAGGAAATCAGCCTGGAGTTAAGTAATTTTTAATCTTTCCATGTAGGCAAGACCTCGATCATCTATCTTAATCTTCATTCAAACAATCAGCACATAGGGAAATGCTGAAAGAGACTTTTTTGAAATTGTGGTGGTGGTGTTGTAGCAGCAGGAGTAGTAGTAATTGTTGTTATAACTGTTACAGGCACATTGTTGCAGAATATTGCCATCATAATCTCATACAGGGATTAACACCAAAGTCCATAAAAGATGAACAAAATGTATCACTGCTGTGCCTAGGGCTAAAGAAAACACATGTCTGTGGTACTATTTGAAGAGTTCTGTGCTTTGCATTTTGACATTGTTCAAATGAGGGTTTATTGTGAGGTTAATTGTGAGGTAATGAATCATCAAGACTAACACTCAGTTAGAACCATATTTCAACCAGAAGTGTTCAGCAGATCAGTGTGTCTTCAACACACAGCAGACACCCATGTCCAGGGCACGTAACTGAAGTGGGGAACCCTACACAAAGCTGTTTCCGTCTGCGAGCTTAGTAGCTGGCTGGAAGTTTGAGGGTCTTGAAGGTTATTCCCAATGGAGGAAGTTATTGATGCTACTCTGCCAACAAAAATATACACAGTTCTTTTCTCTTCAAAAACATACAGTTTCAAAAAACTAGGGGCCATTTCCTTGCCAAAGCTTAAAACCTCTTTTCTTAGAATCCTCCAAAGACTCTTGCAGGGTCCTTCTTGCGGATAATGTTATTGGGAATAATCAGGAAATCTTGGTGATTCCTCTGCAGGCTATTTCTGAGCTCAGATTTACAGCTTGATTTTTATCTCTTGCATACACATATTTACACACACACACAACCATTCATCCTGCTGAAGAGTGAAAATCCCAGGGAAGTACAGTATATTTTATTCTGCCTGAGGTAAAGGTCTGAACCAATACTTTAGGTTTGGAAAATATTGTTATTTCATTCACCTGCATCCATAAAAGGACTTAGTGGAACTTAAATGAAAGGTAGTGAAGAGTCTTTCAATAAAATTTTAGCCATTCTATAGCAATATTAAATGTATTTCTTCATAGCAGTCTTCAGAGGCCATTCGAGTGGAACGACTCATCATTTTGGACTATATTTGCTCCTACATCTTTTTCAGAAGACAAACTGCACTTTTGGGTGATGAATGCTTGCTTATTAGAGTGAAACGGTGCTGTAAAGCTCTAGCAGCTAGCTGCTTAAATATCACACGGGGATGGAATTTTTCTAGATGAAAGCCTGAGATTTTCCGCGGATTACATTATTTGTCCTTGGGAGGTTCAAATAGACTGGGAAGAGTTTCTATTCAACATGATAAAAAGATCAGAATTTATAAAGATCAAGGGTCTCCTCAGAAATTTTGTATTTCAAGATATGGAACACACCACAGTTAAATTCACTCAGTAGATATCGCCACTAGTGTCAGAGCACTTAAAACAGGAGAAAAAGCATCCCTCTGCAGTCAAGTAAATTATAAGTATAATCTAATCAATCACATTATTTTGCAACAAACCCAGTCAATTTTAAAGAGAAAAATAACTTCCTGGTGTTTATGCATAACATTTTGCATCCAAACGGCCAGTCTTTAGACCATTGTACAAGTGATATAGAATAAAAAAATGTATTTCTACAACAAGTTTAATTTTTGCTGACTTTAGAAATTAAGATTGTGTTTCTAATTCAGACTTATTCTTTACTGATGATAGAATTTTTGCAAGCCCAGGTTACTTACAGCCTGTCCTTCCTGGAAAACTTTGTTTTCTGATTCAGTTCAATTTTATTTTACAATAATCCTTATACCACCCTCATTTCATAATACTGTGCAGCTACATTATACCACTGACAAATATATTTATAGAATGCTATAGGGTGGTAACCAAAGCCTTCTGAGGATAGTTCAGATACTCAGCATAATTTTCAATTTATGCAAAATTTCTATTCAAGAATACTATATATTTTCCAGCTATCTATTGATTTCTTTGGTACCTTTCCACAGTAGAGGATTTGACTGGTAAGATATAAAAGATGGACTACAAACAATGGTTAGGTATGCAGTGCAAAAGAATGGCATAGAAATACTCACTTTGGTTTAAAGTGATGACATTAGAGTTAGATCTTTACAGAGAAATCAAACTTTTGTCATTCCTTATATAAACTCACTGTATGCACTAACAGTTCTCCACTTTAGCAAGACAGATGATAAAAGAAACTATTTCTTGTTAGATATTTTTGGGGGAAGATAGTTTGCACGGCCAATACATAACTAGGATGCACAGACACACTTTGCCAGCAAATGACACTTCTGAGAGCAAAGACCCTGCAGTGCATGTCATATACTATGATATCATTAAGCATATTTTCAGGCTGCTTTATTCTCCCTTACAAAGGTCGATGCATATTATGAGCAAAATTTTTTGTATGATGTAACTGTAGTTGCAAGCACACTCATAGTGGGCAATAAATTATATACGTTTACATATTGTAAATTATATACCTTTACCACACTGTGGTGTGCACTTCTGGCCAGTCTCAGCAGCCTCAGAGACAGAGATAAGAGAACTAAACCCCCAATAAAGTTCTGGAATCGTATTATGGTGATGCGTGTTGATAAAGGAAAGCTAATTTATGGGCAAGCGGTACCATCCAGTCTCGGAAGCGAAGTCAGATAAGAATCTTATCAGTCATGTGACCAACCTCAGACTTCCTTGCATGATCACTCTCCTTGCTCCGTACTTTCCCATCTGCCAAATGTATCACAGAATAGCTCAAGCAGCAATGAGTTATTCCCAGATTACTAGGGCCATAGCTGAATTGCTGAACTTGGGCCCCAAACTATTCACTCTAGAATATGTCTTGGATATAGTGTTGCTGCACTCCAATGATCAGGGGGTAATAAGAGGAGATCTGATTAAAAGCTCATGCCTTGTGTTTATTAAGTCTTTTCTTTCTACTAATTGTTATATTTTCAGTTATATCCTAGTAAAATATAAATACTATGTATATCATATTCTCTTTATAAATACATAAACCTATAAATATACAAATTTACATATCAGAATAAAAATTGAGTGGTTTATGAAACCCAAGCCCCAAATGGTTTATATTTCACTTAATGAGAAATTAATTTTCCTATGTATTGTGTTGTTTGTCTTGCCAATAATATGATTGGTATCCAGTGTCAGTGTATCTGTTTTCTTGGAAGATGATTTCTAGAAATCAATTTTATTTCAGTTCTTTGGTTTTCTAGACATGTGGGCCTTACATGAAAGTCATTAGCATTCTTGACAAATATTTTTGCCTTTCCTGTTGTCCTCTACTCAGTAAATTGAGAGCTCAACTTTTAAGTCACTTCATGCTTACAGTAACATGAGACAATCAGCATGCATCTAGCAACAGAACTTCAAAGAGAAATCACGATTTCCCCTGACAGTCCTGCCCCATGCACAGCAGCTCCTGGAAGCAGCTGCGTTGCTTTGAACTCAACTTTAGCTTTACTTCAGAGCCAACTTAGGGCTCTGAAATGGGATGTAAATTGGTGTAGCAAGGTGGTGTAACCCACTGGTGAGTGGGTGTTAGAGGGCCCCCTCTGTGCAGACCCATAGCATGTGTGAGCTGCTTCAATCCCTGACCACAGCTTTCTGCTTCTTTAGTTTGTGCTGGAGTAACATATGATTTTACTTCTGCCTGTTCCCAGCTGAACCTCCCTAAATTACTCTTACTGCAAACTGCTGGGCCACCTGAGGCTCAGATTTGGGTCTTACTGATCAAATGAAAGTTCTTTGAGCAGAGGAAATGCACAGGTATATATACCAGTGCCAAGTAATTTCCTTCCTTGAGTTTTTCCCCATGGGTACCACTCCCCTGACCATCCATGCTCTATGTCTATTGATTCCTGCTCTTCTTGAGCTATATTAAACCAGCTCATTCCTTCTGAGAGGAGACTTGCTGTGGTTATATAGATTATTGCCCCGAGAGCTGTAATGCAGTCTTCACCTTACTTCAAGCACTTTGAACTGAGGAAACAGATGGGTACCAAATGGTGAACAGAAGTGGTCTGGGTCAAGTGATGTGTTGGCGATGCAGCCAGTCCAGCCTCAACGGGGATAGCCAAGGGCAGAGCCAGTGCATACCTCCCATGATCAGGAGACTAAAAGTTGCTCCTCAAAGGGAAGAGCTTTAGCAGCAGATATATATTCAGAGTATACTTATAGTTCATATGGAATCCATATCATTATGAGGAGGCTCCTCAGTTTCTCCTGTGAATGTCCTAGGTCCAACATTTTCTTGTCAGCTGTGCCTGGTCCTTTCAAGGCAAAATCTTTTGAAAGTATTACATGGGATATGGAGAGTTGGAGGCAAGAACAGACACAACTGGACTGAAAAATATCAGTTGACAGGAGATCATGAGCAGAGAAGGAAAAAACACAGACTTTATTTTCTTCTAGGGCTTATAATTAAATTTTCTGCAAGTGGCACAAGGAGAATTTTCTGGCACATTCAGAATTTTAAACTGATTATACTGGCTCAGAACTCATGGTCTGCTTATCGATTCCCACCTTGCTACTGGGTGCATATCTTTTTTGCTAAGTCTAAAAGTAGATAGCTATGATTTAGGTTACAATTTCCAGCAAAAAATATGTTCACCTGGCTAATCAGAATATGTTTTTAATTGATTTGTTCACAAGCATAATATACTGGAAGAAAGGTCCCTTTCTGGCAGAAAATTACATGCATGCTTTGTGTGCTTTACATACGTAGATCTTACTATCAGTTCCCACCAGCCCAGTAAGAGTAAATCACCACATGGATCCTTAACAAAAAAATATAACATTGCTGTCTGACTCAAGTCCCTCGAGATTTATTTGTGTAGGAGCTCCAAATGCTAGCTAACACCTTCCAGAGGCCCTGCTGAGAAGATAAAGGACTGTTGTATAATTTAACTGAAAAAAAAGAGACCTTTTCTTAACAAATAAAATAATGTATTAAACTTGAGAAACCTTAGAAAAACAGGTTAAATCTTTTTCTGTACGTCAGCTGAAATGAACACTGGTTCCCTTAGAGAATTCAGTGGGAGAAAACGACTTGCAGGAGATGGCAGGGGTGCAGCTTCCCAGGGTTTGAGCCACACCAGGGCTGCCTGGGGCACCTGACAGGAGCAAAGGAGGTGCCAGAGGGTCATTGCTAACTTTGCAAAGCCCTCCAACACCAGCTTAGCTTATGGAGCCAGATAAATGATGAATAAGGAACAAATCATCATTTCCATCAAACTAATATCAAGCAGGAAGACCCACAGGTTGCTGATAACCAAGGTTAGCTCTTCAAACAAAACTGAGTTTGTCCAGTGTCTTGACTACCAGTTCAGGGGGATTAGGGCATAAACAGAAATGTGTGTAAATAGGAAAAATAAAGAAAAGTAGAAATCCCAGAGCTGAAAGGATCTAGAAAGCTAAATGCAGGTCTACAGTACACAAGGGATATTTGATTTGTTAATTGATCAATTCACAATTACATATACAGGGAAACCATTACTATTTCTTACATTGTGGACACAGTCATACCTAAGCAAAGTTCCCACGTGCAAAATGGAAATACTTTTCATTAAGCCCTTTAGTTTGTATTGTTGTCATTATTTATATATCTTTTAGATAGATCTATCAGGTCTTCTCTAAATATGCAATCTCTGTAATTTCTACCATTTAATATTGCTTGTAATGATGTCTGTAATTTCTACGTTAGCAGTGTATGTCTGGGTTTTAGATCCTTTAATGTGCCAGATAACAGCTTGCCATGGAAGGATGCTGTGGTGCTGCAGAGCAGCCCAATGGGATTCATCTCCTGGGGCCCCAGAGGTCCTGCTCCACCCTGGGACCCAAAGGGCCAAATTTGGTGCTGTCACACCAGGCAGCACAGTAGGATTTAACCCAGGGAAGCAGGAAACATTGAACAGATTTGGTTAAAACAATGCAAGTTCTGTGGGTTGACAGGACCGCAGTTGCTTAGATGAAAAGTAATTAAATAAATTGCCGTCATGAAGAAGGAAATCTGTCATCTAGTTTTGGTTATTGCATAACTCAGTTGGAGGAGAGAGATGGCTACAATGGTGCAGCTACACCTTTTTCCAAAGACGGAGGATCTGACCATTCAGTATAATTTAGCAATTTTCCAACCCCTTATTCAGCAGAATGTAGTCTGAGGTGACCTTTTGCACAAACCTCCAAAGGCCACAGAAACTGAATACTTCCAAGCTGACCATCTGACTTATCCTTGTGAAAAGTTACTCTGTATTAGAAGGTCAAAAGAAAAAGAAAAGAAAAGACTCCTCAGCAGGGAGCTGCCCTTTGGGATGTTAGGTAATTTAAATTAACTGGTATCATGCTGAGTAGCTTACATTTCTATATCTGTATGTGAGTGGGAACAGCTAAGGTCAAAGGGTCAGCCTCTTCTTCAGCAGGAAGACATCCCTTTGCTGTTCCTATCTTAGTGAGCATGGCACTGAACATCAGCAGTTTCTTTTGGGGTCCATTCCTGAATTCTGCGTGCCATAGCAGAAGAGCTGAAAATGTTAATGTGGCAACAAAAGTAAAAATAGATTTCTCTTTCCCTTGACTGCTACTTTCCATGGTTTCTTGTCAGAGTTGCTCAGCATCCTCACATGTCCACTGAGGATATAATGCCTAGTCCCTACAGGTAGGAGGATATTTTGTAGAAAGGCTAGTATTAACTTCTGCAGCTACCTCAGTGGAGAAATTTGTACTAAATGGATAGAACAGAAGCCATTAGGAGCTTGTTTAAAGATATGACCTCTAGCTATTAAATTAGGAAAATAAATTGCAAAAGTGAAATAAGCTATCTGCTAACAGTAGAGGGGGAATTTAAATGGTTTTTTAGCCTTTCCTCCCAGGTCTAGAAGCCAGGGTCCCTGGCACTATATCAGGTTTTCTCTGTGACGTTGAGTTTCTGCAGGCTCTTCCCATTATGAGTAAAATGGAAGAAATATTAATTTCAAGTGATTTTGCAAAAATCTAGTAATTTGTTTTTGAAAGGACTTTGATGCTCATGTATAAAATCAGCATATTGCTGCAGGAGTATAAGAAGCAGTTCCAAAAGTTTTGTTCTCACTCAGATGCAATGGCAGGATTTTTATATGTGTTTTTTCCTTAGTTCTCTTCTTTCCTGTGGGATAGGAGAGGAGAGAATTTGTATGAGTTTTTGAGATTTGGAGATTTGTTTGTTTTTCATATATGAATGATGTGCTAAACATTTCACTAAGGACAATGAAGCAAGTGAAAAACATCTTTCACCTGGCAGAAAGGACAGGTTGATATTCCAAGCCAGTATCAGTGAAGTTTGTGATGCTTTGTTCCTTATTCATTCATTCATTCATTGAAATTACTACTAAGAAACATAGAAATTACTAAAACATTTTGTATAGAACACATCTGCTATTACAGCTCATGAGTTAGCCACAGAATAACTCAGTAACCTCCTTACATAGATTTAGTAATTTAAAATTTTCCTTTAAATGTTTCTCAAATTATTATTTTTTTCAATGCCCTGTGTGAAACCACATGGTGCAGTGTTGTAACTTAACATAGTTTTCAGGCTTTTGAAATTACTTGGTTCCACTTGGTGTTTCACACCACATCAGGGGTGTGCATTATCTCACTGTAACAGAGCTGTGCCCTGTCTCCTTGCATAATTAAGTTCTTGCATACCAACTAAATCAGTTAATGGATATATTACTGATAAGTTTACTAATAGAAGGTAGGTCAAACTGATTCAGAGGTGTTAGCATATCTCTAAGCAGAAGATTGCATTAGAGACTTAGGGCAGGACTGTTTATTTTTGTAATTGCCCTATCACCGAACTATTGACTGCTGCTGTTTTGTAACTCAAGGAATTTTCTTATTATTCTTGCAAAACTGAAAATGAGGAAATGTACCACAGCCTTCAAAATGCTATATACATTAGGATGTCAGCCAGTAATGAACTGCAAATGAAGCTGGGGGATAGAGAAGTGAGATTTGAGGCACACCAGCAACGAAATTTGTGCCACAGCTTTAAATATCTAAAGCTTCTCGTGCCAATCATCTATGTCACCCTTATAGTCAATAAACTGAAGGGTGATTTGTCTCACCTATTGCTAGCATCTATTGTAAAGGTGAGGTGAATGTCTTCCAGGGTTGCCTGTTTCTTTATATGGGTGATTAGATGAGTCTTGAATGGCTAGTTAACATTTAGAGAAGTAGAAAAATTTATACCTTGTGCAGGAAATTGCCCACTAAAGGTGCTTCTTCCCCATAGTCAAAGGTCTACATAGATTAGGAAGAGGCAACCCTAGGCTGACTTTTGTCAGCAGGAGATGCCTAATTGGAAAAGGCCTGTCAGCACAGCTACTGCTCAGTTGAAACACGTTGGACAATTAGATGTGCAACTGCTTTGCTAACCTGACACCACTGTTATCCACTCTTGCTGGACTAGCAAGATGCCCCCTTTCCCCCCCCTTCAGTCATGTCTTCCCCTTACAGAACAGATGTAACCTAAATTTCTGACCCACTACATCTACGCAAGACAGGAATATGGAAAGCTATTTTGTCTTCCAGTGATCATTAATGATTTTGGTGTTGTCAAATTATAACTTCTTTCCAAACCAAAACGTGTCTACTGGGTTGGAAAACAGCCTACTCAACAAACTGTGCCTGTGGATATCATTCCCGTCAGGCTCTCCAACCATGAGGAGACAGACCTGTCATTTTCTTGTGTGACAATCAGCCCTTGAAAGAGGTTCAAACATCTGATGAATATGTGGTCTCTTGGCCAAAGAAGATGACTGATTTAATTTTTCTGTAATGCTAGTCCAGTTTACTCCGGGACTAAGATGAAGTCTGAGACAACAATACCGTAGTTCAAGAGGTGTCATAACAGATTAAACAGCCATCACCAATTGTCAGGTGATTACACTGGAGTTCCTATCTTGATTTGTAGAAGAAAAGAGCTAAGATAAGCAACTGAAATGGTTATGTAAATCATCACAAGGAACTAGGAGAAAATGTGATAGCCAGACTGTGCTCAGACATTGTCCTAACAGCTTATCCAAAGCCATTAGCAGATACATTTACCTGATCATTACATCATTGTATTAAAATGCAATTAATCAAACTGCTAACACATTTTCTATTTTTGTTTTTCCTTTTTTTTTCTGACAAGAGGATAACACCTACTAGAAGTGTATCCAAAACCTAGCATGATGGTACTCCTAAATTTCATCCATCCAGCCACACCAGTAAGGTGCACTGTCAGAAAGTAGGTCTGTGTATTTTCCTGTAATGGCCGTGCACGCAGGAGCAGAAATCAGGTTGCAGAACTGTTGCATTAACACTGTGGCCTGATGCAGTACATAAGGCAGCCATTAAAGAAAAGGAAGTGCTTACTGTTCACCTCATCTTGCTGTCTCACACTCCCTTGGGATCTCATAGACATATGGTTAACATGTATTAATTATCTGGCTATAAATGCCCTCTCGTATTTCTTGCCATTTTTCAAGTGAGTCCAGAAAACACTTTGAAAGGATGTGTGATATTTAAATGTACGTCCACACTAGAGGAAAATCTTCCATTTTTTTCTATTGCCATCTCTTAAAAGTTATTTAATTTATGCTGTTGTAAATAAAGTCAAGTCAATGAAAATTGCTTTCTCCAAAGCAAAAATGCTAGGAGTGAGCCTTCCATTACACTGTCTGCATGGGATATTGAAATAATCTGTTCACATCATCTGTGTCAATTGTGGAAAACTAACCAAGAAAAAGCAAACATAATGATTAAAAGTAATTGCTTCTTATCATTGATTCCAATTTTAGACAATTTTTATGCATTACTATGGGGCACATGCAACTTTTCCATTTACTGTGAATGAGTCTAGTATTCTGTAATACTAGAACTACGTACATACAAGAGGGGCATATGTATTACATAACCACCTAAACTTTATATATATGTTTATATTCAACTAGTTAAAATCCCAATCCCAGGACATAACAAGTTTTTTAACCCTTTTCTGTAATTTGTGATATTAGCTGTGCTATTCATTACATAGATTAGAATTGCTTGTACTTTAAATATATCACTGGTCATGCAGTGCAATTGTGGAATCAAATACTATCTACAACAACAAATAGATTGTCGCATATACGGGAGATTTTATATCAACTGAATTTGAAGTAGTCAAACTCCCGAGTAGAGAATCAGGTTTTTGAATACATTTTTAACTGATTTTTCTCTTCAATTTTATCTGCAATAGGAAATGTTTGATCCTTTCTGAACTTCACGACATACCTTAGCCTTAAAAAAATGGAATCATTGTACCTATTTTGCATCCTTTCACTGCCACTGGGAGAGCAGCTCTTCCACACAGCTGTGCTTGCCAGAAGAGTTCTGTTTGTTACAAAGTACGACCATGAATAATGTTCTCTCAGGGAGACAGAGAAGATATGGACAGCATGTTCTTGAACGTACGTAGGACTACATATATAAAGGGAGAGACGTACTGCAAAGGCTTTGCAGTTACACTGACCTGCATGTGGATTTAAGATATACTTGCTGAGGAATCAATGCCAAATGAGTTTAAGCCAAATGTATGTGTGAGTTAAAGCTAATTTCTAACCCACAAAACATGTAACCCTACAATCCCATATGGAGATATGCTGACCATGAAAATCTTTCCTCAAGTTTTGATAGTTCTTTGAGAGGAAATATAGAGGAAATAAGTGTTGCTGTAATCTTCTGATTAGATGTCTATACCTAAAGTCTCTGCTCTGCTCTTTCCAGAAGTGCTACACTGTTCCTGTCTTTTTATATTAAAAAAGTACTAAACCCCAAAACCTAAACATAGAGAATGAAAAGTGTGCAAAATAAATGGTTAAAAGTTAGTGTCATAATTTTGAAATTACATTTTTAACAGGATACTTTGGATTTCAGTTGTGAATTATATCCCAAATGGCAGCATCGCTTGTAGTATTCTTTCCCTCTTGTGTTTATCAAAATGTCCCCCAGTCATGCCACGTTGGTGTAAATGCTTCATCTGTCCCTTTTCTCTTTCTGATTCATTCAGAAATGCTCAGCCTTTGCAAGTCTGTCCTCCTAGGACAGATCCTGTCCTCTCCTTTTTTTCTTCCCGAGAGTGCTCCTACCAAATAAAAGACACTTCTTTCATGTGTTTTTTGAAAGTACAAGGGCTTGCAGTGGGTGTTTCTACTGTCTTTCTCTCATGTGTGTGACTTCATGTGTGCATGCAGGTTTCATTGAGCATATATGGATTTGAGAGACCAGAGACCCAGAGACAATTTTCCCCATTGTGTTTTTGTTGACAAATTACTTCAGCAAAAATTAGAGACATAGAGGGATGATGCAGAGAGTAGGAGAAACAGAAGTACAGCAGGAGTTGCTTTGGTAGCACAGATGTGTGTGGGTGTGGGTGGATGTGCTACAGCACAGATTTACTTGTACCACCTCTGGGCATCTGGGCAAACCATTAGCTTCAGCAGGAATTGCACATGCACAGAAACTGAAGTGAGTGATCATTTCTGCAGAGGCTATGTACTGCCTGTTTAAGGAGATCAGAGCCTTTTGGCATAGAACATAAGATTTGGCTTTTATTTACAAAAGGTAGGTCAATTGGAAAAACTGGAAGCTAATGGTATTTTGAGAACTAAGGCTTATATGAGGACTTGTTCTGAATGAGAATGAAATGTACAGTCGATGTCTTACACAGATTGGGAGTTCCTGCTTGATGTCCTCGGTCAACAAGTTTTCTGCAAAGCTGCATCAGTCTACAGACTTTGTTGGTGTTGGTCAGCAGGTGTGATGTGTGTGCTTCCTCAGTAACTGCAATTTAAAATTAAAAGTAGCTCATTTGCCTGAAGCAGCAGCCAAAATAGTAATGCAAGAGAAGACCAGATTTTTTGGGAAATAGTTGGAGTATTCTGTAATCCACACACCTGCATGTTGTAATGGTCCGATAACTGTGGGGAAACACATCTGAATCTCAACCCTCACACCTCACCAGCACATTGCAAATTGAATTAGGGAAATGATAATTAGCTTAAGCAGATATTGTGTCTGGAGTGCAGTGAGTGACTGACTGTATTCAGATGAAATAAAAGAAGCTCCACTCCCCTCTAAATTTCTCTTAATGGTACTTCTTTTCCTAATAAATGTGTAATGGAAATGCTGAGCCATAAGGAAAAAAGGAAAGGAAGCCTAAATAGAGAAAGTGAGGAGAAAGAAAGAGGAAACATAAATTTGGGAACCCTCAAAAAGCAGATTTATGATTCAGTTCTTGAATGCCTCTTGTGCTTTATAACCTGAGGTTATAATACATGATTGCAGGGGTGAAATTAAGTTTAGAAATTCAATGTATAGCTGGAAAAATTTTGCTGCAGGTTCCACAAACGCAAAACTAAATCCATATCGGATCTATACTCATGAAATCCAAAGGAATGAGAATAGTTGCACAGAAGTTCAGTGTGAAAGTATTTAGATTAAAACTAGAATTATTTTCTGGTTCTGTCACTGATTTTCAAACAGGTTCTTCTGTTTAGGAAGAAACTGTTTAATATTGCCTGCTATTTTCATAGTAGACACAGTAAATGAAGTTGTACATATTGTAATGATTTGGGTGTGTATAGGTCAAAGACACAAATATTCCCATTTATAAATTCATTAGTTTACCTGGGGCAAAAATCAAGAAAGTTGTGAAACATCTTTTTGTCTAACATCTGTGCTGAGATATGCTGTGAAGTGTCAGGAATATGGATGGATCGATTTGGGAACAATATTGCATGGCCTGTGTCAGAAAGTAAGGGTCTACTAATATGTGAGAAGGCATATGGCCTTCTATATCCATAGATCAGTCCTTAGTCTCAGGAGATTAATCCTGAAAAAGAAACTAGAATGTTTCCTTTTGATTCCCATCAAGAGTGGTCTGTTCTAGAATCTTTATTTACCAGGATAAATCCTTGTCTCATAGTGTTTTATCTGAGGCATTCTACAGAGGGTGACAAAATAAGTGAATCTCATAAATATGCCTAAGCACTTGGACATAAAGCTGGGAGTAATTCTGGTGTCTTACTTTATCTAGTTTGTATGAGCTACCAGGTATAGTGAGGTAAGAAACATTTTTATACAATAAAAATGCGGTTTATTCCCAGACTATATTGGATGAAGCCAATAGTTATTTTTTTTTTATGAAGACATCCCCCCATTTCAAAAAAGTAGTGTTTTGGAGAACTCTATCCTTGAGCAAGAACCTTAGCCAGAGAAAGCTGGAATTGGTAAGTTTTGGTTTTGTTGAGCCAGCCTCTCGGTCAAAGAGTGTTTCAGGGGAAACCCCCAGCCAGCTCCACTTGGGTGGAACTGCTCTCCATCAGGCACATCAGCTCTGGTTTGAACCAGTATGTCCCTGGATCGTAGCTGATTCCTCCTATTTTCCTATCTGAGCTTGAGGGAAACACATTTCAAATTCTGTCATTTCCAGTTCCTCTCCTGGTGATTATTTCACTGCTAAAAAACATCCTTATGGTCCATAATGGCACTAAGATATTTTAAAGTCAAAATGGATTTAATTCATATGGGTGTGAGATTTTTAGGGTTATTATTAAAGCACTTTTAAAAAATGGAATGACATGCAATGTAATATGACAAAGTGAAATAATCTAGGTGGCAACTAGGCAAGAAATAAATAACAAAGCACACAAACTTCTGAAAGAATTCCACATGTAAAAATTTAAGAGCATGAAAGATACAAAGACAGATCAGCAATAATGCCCAGAGTTTTGTACACGTACTGTGTTAGAGTCTTTCAAATTTCTCCAGTCTTGCATAAGCAAGGAAAGAAACCATGCTCTCCTAAAGCACTGACACGACTTTATGAGACTTATTTAGAGTTTGAAGGATTTCTTGATACAGTTAAGAACTCAAATCACAGCTTGTCATCAAAGTAGAATAAAAATTCTGCACCCAATGCCTAGATTTACTTATAGAAAATTCTCCTTTGCTTCACTTGGTTAAGACAGAAAAAGTATGACCTGGACCAACTAATTCACTTTGGGAAAAGTTATCTGTTTAAATGGCCATCTGAGGCAAGACACAATTAGAATTATATTGGTCTTTTCTCTTTACTTCCAGTCTCCCATGAGTGTATTTATGAATCTCAAGAGGGATGCTTTTTGTCCTGTCAGCCTTAATTGCATTTTGTTTAGCTGGATGTTTTAAACAAAAAGTTCTTCCCAGCATGGTTGAACTTATGGATCTCAAGTTTCTGTAAGTATGCATGGTTCTTGCTCTAAATTGGCTCTTCATACTTTTAAACTTTGTTTGGATTGGTTACATTTTAACCTACAAATGGGAAATCTGACCTTGCAACTCAGTGAAAAATAACCCAAATGATCACTCCAAAAGAAGTGTCAGAAAAGGTTTTAAAAATACAGAAGAAGAATCCAAGCTAAGTAACCTTTTCTATCACTTTGATTTCATAACTCAGCCTAAGTATGATTGATAAATTAACATAATAAAAAGCAGGACAACATCTGTTCTGCACTATGGGAATAGGAGGGGATTTGGACATTTGAGAAGTTGTTACACAGACATTTCATTCTACGTGAGAACATATGTAGAATGTTTACAGTAAAAATAACTTCTGGTGCCTACTTGTATTCCTTTTTAAATGTACACATATACCTCTAGATTTTAGTACACAAATACTCTAACTTTTATTCTGGATGTAGTTTTGAAATTATATTAAAATAAATGGATGGAGTAATGAAAAAAGATTCATTTGTACGTTTTTATTCGTTAAATACTTTCATGTATCTTATTTAATAAAACAGCTTGTGCATATTCCCACTGTACCTCCCTGATTAAAAGTCAAGGCTTCCTCCATATAATTCAGATAATATACGTGAGAAATATGTCCCAGCCTGGCACTGGTTTTTAAAGCTTTCCAACTATGTATTCATTGCAATGTTAACCACTAATTATTGCTACTAATAAAATCGCATGCTACATTGATTTATAAGTAGGGATTGCCTAATTCAAGATCAAAGCCAAACATTTTTATTCATATCTTAAGAGATGAAGGATGCAATTGAGTTCATATATGGGCTGTTAAGTAACTTGCATATTTACCTCGTACTTAAAACTGCTTCCTGAGCTGGTGTGCTGGTCCTTTTATCCAGGGTATGAAGTTCAAACAGTAACACTGCTGAAAGAGAGCTATAAAGAGGGATAGATTGGGAATCCCTGCATCCTGATTACCCAAGATAAGAAGGTACTTGAGAGTGGAAGGAAAGGTGGTGATAGCTAAATTAGCTGTCTTTGAGATAAAAAGTTAATTTCCTTAAGAGAAGGGCCCAGCTAAGCAACTGTCCCTTTTAAATCTAAATGCTCACAATTAAGGCAGCAGACAACTTTTCCATTTACTGGAGATAATATTTATGGTTCTGGTGGTTGCCTCTGCAGAGAGGATATCAGGCAGTGGTATTTACAAACACCTTAAGAGATAAACATTTGCAGAAGAATGCAGTCCTCCTGTAAATCATTGGATACTGAAACAGAAAAAGGAAAAAAAGAATTAATATATGCAAAAAACTGCTTATACAGTGAAGATAAAAATATGCAGGATTTTCTTATGGAGCTCCAGAAATCATTATAGATGATCAGAGCAGTAGCTCAGAGACATGCCAGTTACTGACTTCCCAGATTGCTCAGCATAAGTGATCAAGTACTTGTTGCAGCTGATAGGTTTGCACAGAAACATTTTGCTCACATGCTGCAGAATTCAGACCCTGAGTTTTGAAACCTATTTGTAAATAATTTGTTCTGATTTAAACAATGCATTTGTCTTTGAAAGCAGCTGGTGTTTTACTGTCATACTGATTTCAATGTTGAGAAAGAAAACAATTTATTATTAGCAGTAGTTTGTTATACAGCCTCATGCATGCTTAAAAGGCCCTTCGTATTATGGTATGTCTTCATACATAGTACAAGAAAAGAAAAAGCCAGGAAGCTTGCTAGTGTTTGTGTCAGATAGGATTTTTCTTTGGACACTGCCCTTTCTCCCTGGTCTGAAATGCCTTCTTACAGATGGGGCTGGCAGGAAGACTAAAGCAGGATCCCAGGAACAACACAAGGCATTTATGCATGCTTACTTTCATTTATAAAGGACTTGAGCCCTGAGAACCCAACTGGTTCCAAACACTGTTGCATCCTGCCCCCTCCCTTGCTTCCTGCCATCTCCAGCTACTCCAGAATCTCAACAGCCCATTCCACTTTTCTACAGTCCTTCCAGCAGGACCTGACCAGACCTGATCCTGGGAGCATCTCTGTGTGCAACCAGCTCCCCCCTGCCCTGACAGCTTAGATAGAACTGCCTGGGGTGCCTGGTGAGCTTCCACCATGGGCTGGCCTTTGGCTGCAGTATTGGATTCAGTGCCTTTCTGTCCTTTGGTCATTGAATCAATTTGTGGGCTTTTTCACCTTGTTCAGAGGCAAATGCATTGCTCAGTGTTTGCAGACCTATACCTTAGGCAATATGTTCACAAGCTTACTTTCAAAGTCGCAGAGACACTTGAAGAACTTAGTTTATAAGCAAAAGTATAAGAAAATTCCTATAATTTTCTTTATATTTGATTTTTAAAAACACCTTGATCTGGGGTAAAAGTCAGTATTTTTGCACTGTCACTTTAGTTTCGCCTGGGATGCTGTTCACTTGCAAACATCCTGGTGCAGTTCCATGGGCATTTGCCTGAATAGAGACTTCAGTCTGTGCCTGTCATGTTTCAGAACATAATTTTTCAATCATCTAATTAAGCAAACTAGTTCATTATAAGAAACGTTAAGGTGTTAATTCAATTCCTGCCTGTGATTTTTTTTCCAAGGTTGTTTACCTGTGAAGCCATGTGTAACTAAAGAAAATCCCCACAGCAAGTGGTGGAAGATTGAGCGAGAAGAGGCCTCACTACTGCATTTCTTTAAGCTTTAGTCCAAAATCTCCAAGCCCCCAAGGTTTAATTATCGTGTGCAGTCTAGTGTTGAATAGGAAAAAGGGACTGTAACATGAAGGAAAGATTTTCACACTGATACTCACAAAAGAATAGAAGCATTAAATGAAAAAAAAACGTTCTAAGGTTCTCAGTGCATTTGAAGTGAATAAAAGGGAAATAACTGTCAGGGACCGAGCAAATTATGAATGGAATTATAAATATTGAGTGTTTATACATCTCTCCAACAAGAAATGCATCTTTTGGCTTACTGCAGCAGAATAAATAAGCCAGAATTGTACAAGTTAGAGTTTTCCGAGCTTTCTTAGGCCTTTTATTTATTTTATTTCAAATTAGGTTGCTGACTTAAAAGAACTCAAAAGGTGAAAAAGACCTCACAGTATTATTCACTTTAGCACATATGTGACCTGAAGAGGATTAAAGGTTTGTTCAATCTCTATTCATGGTATTCTTACAGAGTTTTCAAAGGACCTTTTAAACAAAGGTTGCCAAACAAAGCTCTTCTTTTGTTGCTACTTAGCTGAGGCCTATTGTCAATTAATAAGCAGGCTTTCACTTCAGTGTAATTGGGGCTTTCAGTTCTAATTATGCTGCATACGTATAGAAAATGTGAATACAATATTAATAACAAAATAAATTTTTGCGTATATATGTGTGTGTATGCACATGCACATACATCCTCCAGAAACCCATCTGCATGTAACACTATACAACACACTTTTACAGCAGGTGTTATGTTTCACCATGGACTTGGCTGCATTTCAATAGTACCTTTAGTCTGTATCTCTAGAAAATGCTTTGATGTTTTACAAATAGCCTGTGTAAATAATAATTATAGTTCAAGCTAGAGTAGGTACTATGGTTACTCCAGCCACCAATATATTTTTAACATTTTTAATAATTTAATTTTCTAGACTGAAATTTTATTGCACGCTGACTTTTTGGAAAAGTTTTAATAAAGAGCACTCTAATCCATTTTTCCAAGCTTTTCTTGAATAAGCAATCTTGAATTGGAGTAGTTCATAATAAATAGCCTTGACTGTAATAAAACAGACATCTCTTAGGGTGGGAAGGAAATTTCATTTTGAGATGACCACATTATGAGATATTGAAAAACTGTATTTATGCATTGCAATCATACCAGACACCTAGATCTCAACATAAACACACCTACTTGTAAGCACTCACACATATGCATGCCTATGTATAGAGAGAATACATATATAGATAAAGAGATAGATCAATACACTCACGCTGGTTTTTGTTGGACTTTGACCCCTTTAAATAGAAATTATTTGTTATTGGAGGAGTTATATATGTGTTACAGAAGGATTATATCCTTCTTTGCATAATTAAACTAAGGGAAGCACTTAGTGGAGGTGGAATAAACTGACTGCCAGTGGAAGCAAAAGTACCATGTGGAAGCATATTGGACTGACCTCAGCTACAGCCTCAGCTGTAAAAAAGGGAGGGCTTCTTATCTACCAGATGTGGTAAAAAATATAGCTGCAATTCTTAAACAATTACAAGAACCAAGCCAGTGACCTGCAGATACTTTGGAGCATCAGAGTCTTAGGGATGGGGAACTCTAAAGAGCTCCACACAGACCTGGCCTCAATCTGGGTGGAGAGGCTACATATTTTCTTGGCTATGGTCACACCACAGAGCACCTGATCAACCTCCACTAGTGCACAGAGAGGAAATTTTCTCACCATGTGCCTTTTTTCCCCTTCAGAAAATCTGCCTCTGAAAATTATTGCTGTGAATTTTTTTTCCCCTGTCTCATTCTAGACTCCATAGTATAAATCTCGTCTTTCACTTTTCATCCAACTATTTTTAATCTGTGGATCTGAATTCTTATTATCCTTTTTTATACCCCTAAATTTTATTCCTAGGTTATTGTGAGCTAGAAGAATGAATAAATTTCTGGAAAGCAAACTCATTACAGAAGTCTTTACTCTCTCTCTCTTTTTCTTTCTTTTCTTTCTTTCTTTCTTTCTTTCTTTCTTTCTTTCTTTCTTTCTTTCTTTCTTTCTTTCTTTCTTTCTTTCTTTCTTTCTTTCTTTCTTTCTTTCTTTCTTTCTTTTCTTCCTTCCTTCCTTCCTTCTCTCTTTAAAACCTCTAAGAAGACACACATATTTTTGGAATCACTGAGTATGGGTAGATATAGGCATTTTTATGCACACATACACCTTTGCTGATATATGTGTGTGTTTGTGTGTAATTCCTCTATTACATGCATATGTGACATACAATGTGCTAATCTGGGACTTTTTTAGAAGTCAATAACTTGATGACATAAAACCAGAACATATATTTGTCACATACATCCCCTATATTTGAAGGGAGATATTTATATTTGAACTGTGCATACAGATGAAAACTATGTGAACGGAGCCCTGTGTTTATATAGTTAGCCTAAAGGATTCCTTAACATTTAATTGAAATACCAGTATATAATTCTGTTTGACTTCTTTGGTATGACACAGCCCTTGTACAGTGTAGCTCTAGACATAATGCAACTTTGCCCTGAAGATTTTGAACCCATTAGAAGAGCACTATTTTGTATAATACTCTTAATGAATATACCAAAATATTCAAACTGAGTATAAATATGACAAAAATCCTTACTGCATATTTAGATGCAAGCTTGACCAAGAGATCACAATCTTTCATAAAAATTCACCTTTCCATGACAATTTATTTGGTTTTGATAACATTGAAATTCAAATATATTTTCTACTTTAAGGATGGACTTGACTTTCATGTAGGTCTGCACAAGTCCTAGTGTTGGGAATACCCCTGACAAATACCAGTAGCAGTAAGAAACATGAAGTCATTTGCATTAAAAGGTGACAAGATATTCTGGACATAGCTCCCACATCAGACCCAGAACTGTAATAACTCCTACTCAAGGATTCATAATACAGGAGATAGTAGCAATAGCCTATAGCTACTCTTTTGGATATGATGGCTTGAGATAAAAATATATCAGCTTTTGGGCCACTGAGAGTATGTACTTGTGTTTGTGCTGTATTGACTCAGAATAATCCCTTCTGACAGAAGATAAGAAATGTAAGTGCTGAAAGTTATTTTCTCCCATGTGGTGTCTACAGATCTTGCCCAAGAATGCCAGATGAAGCTTCTGAAAGTTACAAATGTGATATAATGCATGACATTTAAGGTAAAAAAAAAATAAAAAATTGGGTTAATTACTTCTGTGTGAGAACGAAATAGTGTAAGATGAGCTAAATTTTTTTATGGAAGACATATCTGTAAAAAAGGCCCTTCTTTTTCTTCGGATCTTCTTTATGATCTTCCTTGGGTGCAAAGGAATGCCACTAGGGAAAGAATATCATTACTGCAGACCTTTGGGTTTGAAATTCAGAAGAACATTCAAAGTGCTATGTAATACTTTTCAATATGACCTAAAGCTAGTTGTTTCAATGAGTCTGTCTGTAGCCATACAAATCAGCCATGTCCAATGACCTGCAGAAGGAGAGGTTTGTATTTATACAACTTTTAAGAATATGTGAGTTGTTAAGAACTGCAACATAGGCCAGGGAAAGGTCCAGTTAGCCCAATATACTTCAGACAGAAGCCTAAAAGAGAGAACATTTGAAAAAAGAGGGGCTGTAGACTGATCCTTAGTGCATTAGCTTTTGAGTCAGCATGTTCAGAAATTTTTAAACTAGAAGCTATATCTAGACCTCCGTTTAAGAAGTCTGTGCGAGAACTATCTTCTTGACATTTCCTTGCCTTTTCCCTCTCTGTTTGTACTTTTGAACCCTGCAACCTCCTGCCATGATGAGTTCCATAACTCAGTGCATTTGCTTCCCTTTCCTTTGTTTTCAGCCCACCAACTGGGAACCCCCTAGTTTCTCTTACCACTGGTCTTCAGTCACATTCTTTATACCTTCAGGATTTTATTTATCAATAATGTGTGTCCTAATCACCTCTTTTCTACACCTTCTGGTCTTTTCCCATATCATAATCGCTGCATACCTTTGATCATCTTTGTTGCTTTTGCAGCTGCTCCAATATTCTTTTGAAAGAGAATGACTGGAAATGCACACAGTGTGTGAGACATTGACAGAACAGTGATAATAATGATGATTTCTGTTTTCTCTTTCTTTAATTGGTCAAGTTTATATTTGCCCTTTGCCTGAATATCAAGTCAATGCTTTCAGGGGTTTGTGCATCCGTGTCCCAGGCTAATTTACAGCGCTCTTTGTACTTCTGTGTGGGGTTATTCCCTTCTCCTGCATACATGCATGTATTTATGTGCTATTTTGTTATTTAACCAACTGTTGTTTTGTTATTTGCTTTGTTTTGTTATTTAACTGCAACTGTTTACAGTCAGTTTGACCATTCCAAGTTAGTTTATATAATTTACAGTTTTATTAGCTCCCTATATACTGTCTTTTCCACATTAATTACAAATACTTTCCATAGACCACAACAAAGATGTAATTTCTGAATATCTAAAGCAAGTGTTCAAGGAGAATTTTTCTTCTGTGATTTTCCTTCTCTGTTGTAGCTCAAAAATGGAAGTCAAAGATACACTTCAGCAAGTCCACTGTCCTTTAAGAATGTAATCTAAGAGAATCTGAAAAGAAAACAGTTCTTTGAAGTTCTAAATACCTAAAATATGGAAAAATATGGCTATGCAGTGTATCTTCAGTTTGTTTTCTGGGAAAAAGAACAAACTGAGATGTTACTGTTTCTGTTCTTTGGGACATAGTCATGGAATTAGTCATTGCACTTTTTTGTGTGCATTATGTATAATAGATATAGTTTACACTGCTCAGGAGGATCTATCTGCCTATCCAGTTATTCACACTAAGGTAGCATTTCTCCTGCTCATGTTTAGTCACTTCAAACTCAGGTGTATATCCAAGCTCTGCACACGAGTTCTGACTGTAGTTGGTGGAGAGAAGCGCATCCAAAGGATGTTTCAGCTCATCCTAAAACAGGTATCCCAGAATAGCAGGATGAGTCACCATCTGGAATAGTGCTCACTTCATTTCAGTGACGGAGCGCACTTAAACAACTAGCTGGGCTAGACATTGAACTTTTAAATGATAACAGATAATTGAGATGAATTTTACCCCACATAACTTAATTAATTTAAGCTGGACTTTTTGCAAACATAACTAGCTGGATTGGTGACTACTTGGTAAAAGACATCCACAGAGTGTATTTTGTCAGATAGGACGATTTCCTCTGAAAAGTTTTCCAGCATGTTCTGGATCTTAAAAGACTTACATACATGGAAAAGTAAGCACACTTGACAACTTTTCCATGTAACTGGAAATGATGCCAGTTTAATTAGACTGATAAAATCCATGTGGAAATTCTTATGTTAGAATTAGAGGGGATTTTTAGTTTCAACTGTTTCCAGACAAACATTGCCAAAATTTAAAAAGCCATAAAGAAAATGCCCTTAAGAAAACATATCAGCTTTTACAACTTAGTGAAGGTGTTTGATGATACAATTTGAACATTTTGATTTATCATCTTATTTTAGACAGTTGCTATATCCAAAATAAGTGCAACGGGACATAAAAGTGTAATAATATAAATAAACACAATGAATTAAGGGGTTTTTTTTTGCGAGCTTGATGAAAATATCTATGTATTTTTTTTGGTTTCTTCCTGTGAATCTGACTGTTTCACAATAAAACCTCACTTGTGAGTTTTTGGCTTTTGAATGACTGATTTCATCCTTCTAGCAACTAACTTATGAGTTTATTTTACATTAGCATGTTCCTTTTAACCGTTAGTAATACAGTGTTTTAATTTTACCTCTGATTTTATAAATTTGTCTCCCCCTTAGAAGAAATTGGAAGTAGTGGCAGTAAACGTAGCAAGCAATGTGCGTGTCAATTTACTTGCTACTCTGTCATTAGACTCTTGTATTCCAAAATATTTAGGAATATAAACACTCTCCATTTCAAGAGACGTATTTCAATGGCCAGATCCTGGGGAAAAAATTAAGAGGAACAGAGAAAGGAGATGGATATCGCTTCTTCCTCAAGCCTTCTATTTATGAAAACAACCTTCCAGCAGTCTGCAGAATTGTTACTGTGGAGTCAAAGTGGTTTTTTCTAATATGCCCTTGCATATGTCGGAGATCAGTGCCAACACACATATATTTTTCAAACAGACTTCTATAGGTTAAAGAAGGTACCTCTAAGTTGCTGCCAGTTGTTTTTCCTGCCTGCAGTTGCTTTTCAGGTAGTAATAGAAGTTAGAAAAAGAAAGCCACCTTCAAACCAAATATTACACTGACAGAGGTGCAGATATCTGCAAAATGGTAATAATACCTGTTCTGGAAGTGGAATAACCATTTTAAATGGAGAGAGGATGGTGTCCAAGATGACAGTGGTAGCTGGAGGCAAGCAGCCTCTTCCATTTCATCTTTCCTGTGCTGTCACGTGCTACACACAGCCCTTGCAGGAGTCTGGGAAGTTCATGGCAATAGGCTTGAGCCAGAGACTGGACAAATTGATAACTAACTGCAGCTGCAAAAGAGATCTTCAGTGTCCTGTCAGAATAGTCAGCACCAAGGGCAAGCTACATGTTCACTCTAAAATATTGCAGATGATTGTCTGAGAGTTCAGAAGGAGAAACACTTTGCTTCCAGTTAAATCCCTCGCTGCCTCTGCTTCTCCTGCTACAGCATCTGGCAAAACTGGTACTGCAGAAACAAGCTAGCCTGACTGACTGTCATCGTAAATTGTTATGGATGCTGTGTTTGTTTTTTGAGGAAAATCACTCTACGTACATAATATTTCTCATGAAGTCAACTCATAAAACATAGGAAGAAACACTGGAATGATCTAAATGTAGGCAACTGGCTATCTCCCCTGCAAAATGTCAATTCTATACCCTCATATCTGCTTTATTACTCACAAAGAAAGGATTGATGTCTGTTAAAACACGATCATATTAGCATACAAGTGGTCTGAGATGCCAGTATACCATCAGGCACTCAGTGAGCAGTCTTCCCATCCACTGTTGTTCAAATTCCAGGATGAAGTGGATTCCCAGATGCTAAATTCTACTCTTTAAGGTTTGCAGGAATTATGCACTGACTAGTAGGCATTTGTTTAGTTCTTTCACTAGATAATGTGTCACTTCATTGACATTGTCTTCCATGTAACCTTCCCTTTGTGTAAGCCAAATTCCTGACTCATCATTTGTTGCGGACAAACAGTCTCTTTCAGTGCTGTATATGCCACTATTTTATTATTATTCTATTTTATTTAGTTTTCCACCTTTCATTCATTGTCACCATTTTATTTAGTGTGTTTCCCACTAATTTACCACTTTCAGGCTGTCATTAAAATAATGTACCTTTACTCTTCAACCTGTCTGAAATATCCCATGGCCAAAGAAAACCTAAACTCTTTTTCACTAATTTCTCAGCCACGCAGGAAAGATGGTAAGAACCCAGTGGTTTTAAACACTTTTCCATTCTATTTATTGGTCAGAAGTAGCAATCACTGCAAAGAAGCCCTGCAGGACCCATTTTAACATTAGCAATTATTCCAGTAGAGGGTGAAGAAGCCCTTATCAAAGATCAGGGATGAAATATTTAAAGGAAAACAGAAGAGTATGGATGGAGGAAATCCCTGAAAGATTTTATGGCTTGAGAATGATATTGAAAGGAATAGGAGAGAGAAACCTGAGGACGATGCTGAGGCATGGACAAAGGGTGGGTGGGGAGAAGTTAAGCCCCTTCCCTCCTTTCTTTCTTTTCCTTCTACTCCCTGTGGTGCCTCTTGCACTAGCAAATAGATTAAATATTATTAAAAAATAAAATAAAAAATTCAAATGGGTATAGAGGAATTTACACACCTGGATAAGAAGTTTTCCAGGGTTAAAAATTTTGGGTATGAAAACAGCCAGTGACAACTTGAGGAAATGGCAACTAAAAAAAGAGAGGCATTTGACTAAAAACAAAGAAAAGTAATCAAAATGTTCTGAATTTAAGGCCTTGTGTCTTTTTTTTACCTAGAAGTCATAATATTTTTCTCTAACTTTTTAGTTAATTCTATAGTACAAGAAAAAATAAAAAGTGGCTTTTTTCACCCAAATTCAAATTCTATCTCAGTTTAAGGAAACAAGAAAATTAAAATTCTGAAAGTTTATTCAGAATACAGATTTCACACTGAAAAGAGAAAATACTTTAGGAGCTCCATTATTTTTAATAAGTTGGACATGGAAAGCACTCAGATAATACTGTTTTGAACAACACTATAAAAATGAAAAAGTCTGATAGAAATAAAAACTGGGAGAGAGCTTTTTTACTTTCCTTGTTACAGGAGCAAATGGGCATTCAACTAAAACTTAAACATGACATATCCAAAACTGATGAAAGAATCATTTCTCTTCTTGACAAGAAGCACTTAAGACTAAGGCCCTGGGACATTTTCTATATCAATCTGAAAACTGATTGACTAAAAGCCACATTAAGGATCTTCCTGGAGAGTTTGATTCATTCTGAGCATGAGCAGCAAGAAATTACAAGTGTCTCCACATATGACTGAAGTGGAATCTTATGAAGTGAATCCCCTAAGTGGTCACTCACAGTGGAGATAGGAGGAATGAATAAGAGAATAATAAATAAGAGATCTTTCCTGGCACACTCTTTTAAAAAAATAGTAAAAGCAACGGAATTTTGGTGGCTGATTCCCAAGTTAATTTGGAAGGTCTAATTAGTGACTATAAAGAATATTATTTATCTAAGTAAGAAGAACATCAGCATTAAGAGATCACTTTCTGTGCTTTGTTACCACTGTTGTGTCAAAATTTAAGTTTATTGTGTTTCACTCCAGGTGTTTATAACGAATGGAGACAGAATATGTGGATCTTGCAAAACTGCCAGTGAATTGCCATGGGTTCATTTTCAAAGAATTCATCAAACGATTAGGTAAGGAGCAAAAATGCTGTCAGCTGCTATTGGAGTTGGAGAAATATATCAAAGGGTAGAGTTTTTGAATGGTAGAAGCAAAGCAATACAGCCATAGTGTGACGTAAAGAAAATCATTTGCCTTCCCAGTAGCAACCACATGCACCTCTTTCTGGGGTTCCTAAGACACAGTCCCTTCGAGAGATTCTAAACATATTGATGTAATGAGTGCAGAAAAATCAGACACTATTGGTAGAAATTCATCTCAGGAAATATGTTCCACAGGAACATTGTGGTGTCTAGCCTCTTCTTACTTTATTTGCCTCAAGGTTTACATTTTGTATTTACACAGACTGGGGACCAAAGGGGATTTTTATCACCCCTAATTTTAACTGTGTGGAAATTAGACATCTAATTTCATGCTTTGTGGTCAAAGGAGACCATCATCACTAGAGCATAGTTTATCCAATCTGTCTTTGACATATGTCTCTAGATGGGACAAATACCTCTTTGTAAGCACCTATGTCTGCTCATTAGTTATTGAGGGAGCCCAGACGAGTAGTTCAGACTAGACATATCACTTTTACAAGATAAAGCTAGGTGAGACGGATGGAACTCTGGCATCAGTGATCAAGACCTAGTTCCATGTGCAAGCTTTCTAATAGCAATAAGATTTCTAGGAGTTCTTCTATGCCAGCCAAGAGGGTGGACGTTATGGGCATTCAGCCTCTTTGGGTACCAATAGGCTAAAATAGAAAAGACAGCTAATAGAAGTATTTATTCTCAAAGATTATCAATAAATCACACTCCAAAGGGTTAGATAAAGTTGAGCAAAGAGAAACATTTTCATATACTTACTAGAATGCTGTTTGATTTTCTAAAACTGCCAAATTACAATGACACTTTAAGAGTCTTGCTTTATATCATTTTATGCTTTATGGAACTACAGATTTGCTATATTAACTTTGTTCTGAATCAACTCATGAACATTTTTTCCCGTTAGAACATTTCATGTGTTTTTTTCCCCTGGAGACAAATATATATGTGGGCAAAAAGTTCATATTTTCTGATGAGGAGAGTGAAAATAAAATCTTGCCAATATTTCATAACAAAATTTCATAAGGAAGATTTTTGTTCTTTTTTCCTAACCTTGATTCAGAATGGCCTTTCTGTACTTCAACAAATCTATTTGGACTCTAAAGAAGAGTGTTTGGAATATTATTTCAGAATGTCTGATGATGTTTATTACAAATACATTATTTGACATTTCTAATCTGAAATTTAGAGAATACTTCATTGGTGAGAAATCTATGCTCTTTGACTTCTCATCCCTGCTCAGAATTCAGAAAGCAACTGCAAAGTGTCAGACTTCCTGCAAGGGGCAAGATCCAGTTTTAGAACAGTGTGTCTTAGTGTGGTTCAAAAGGATTTAAAATCCTTCATTACGATTAAGGTCTCATTATGTTGCATGCTACAGGAGGAGAAGGCAGTCCCTACCCAGACGGATTATGTGTGAGATGATCACTGGCTCCCCTGCTATTTCGATGTAGGGTGCAGAGGAATACCTGCCTGCTCTAGGTCACACTGGAAATATGTGGCACACATGGAGCAACATTCTGTTGCTTCAACCACATGATCAGTTTTAGGGTTATGTGGAGTGTAAAACACAGTAGATTTTTTGGACTTAAATGCTATTATTAAGTTTTAAGTTGCTTGTTGTGTTTGATTGCACAACTCTAAGTGGTTACTTGTTTTCTAACAAGGATAAGTTCCTTGGATCACTGTGGGGAGAAATTTCTGAACTCATGGTTAAATGTAAGATACCAAATGAGGTAATTTCTAGATGCTTTCTACCACTCAATAACAAGCCTTTAGAGATACATGCTTTCAAAAACCTCAGGTTCATTTCTGGTAGTTCCCTGCTTTACAAATAGTTTCCTGCTGATAAACTACATGCTGACTCAGGGCACCAGAAGGTTTTTTACTGCTTCTGGTACAGACATATATACATATACAAACATGTATATGTTTGCAAATGATATATATAGTTAGGGTTGTGGTTATATATTTAGAATTATACATATACAGATATATATATATTCAGCAAACGTATTTTTCAAGTTCTATAATAGTCTAGGAAAGATCTCTGGCTAGGTTTTTCCCATTGAAAAAAGTGGTGCTTGGCAGTGCTGGGTGTGGGAAACCACATCTTAACTTTAAATCCAAAATGCTGACCTGACACCACTAGGGTGTAGCTTGTACTTGGTTGCTGGCTGCTTTTACATGCAGATTTTAACTCTATCCTTCCTGACATGATGCTGGAGCATAACATGACTTGTTTACTCAAGGCCAGATTTCTCCTTCCTGACTCACATTGTTACAGTGGGGTAAAGCTCTTAACTTTAAACACATGCTAGAAACTCAAGCTCATGTTTAAAGTTCATCACATGCTTATGTAGGTCTTCAAACAGGCCACTGAGAAATGTCTTACTTTTGTAAGTAAGGTGTTTCTTTAAAATATTTTCTACTTCTATATATTTATTTCTTTCTGGCTCTTAAAAGACAGGATTGGGCAACTCACCAACAGTGAGGTAAGATTTACCTGGGAGTAGAATATCCCATTCAGGTGAAATTTCAAATGAATGCAGTATATTTACATGACAAAGATGTAAATTCATCATATGCAAGTACAATCGATTTATTGCAGTCACTAATATGTAGTAGCAACAGGATTTTTTCCTGTGGGATTTTGAAGGTCCTTTGGGATCTGAACATGCCTCAGAAGCCCACATTTCAGCTTCACTGTAGCCTGCAGCCAGACAAGCCAGTGAAAACTATCCAAGGTGTATTTATCTCACCTCAGCTGCATTGTGAGGTGTTGCTGGTGAGAGCTTGCTGGACCAGCTGCTAAGGAGGAGTTCAACATCTGTCTTCATTCTTGTGTCATATTCAAAGTGATATTATGGTTCCTCACATCTTTAGGAAGGTTAACACTCCTGCAAGAAGCTCAGATAATGCATTAACAAAAAAACCCCAAACAAACAAACAAACAAACAAAAAACAGCACAAAAACCCAAAGCCCCCAAAACCCCACAAAAAAACCAAAAACCCAAACCCACAAAAAACCAAACAAAAAACCCCCAAAACCAACCAAACAAAACCTATTCCCTAATGTATTTTGTATTTTCAAACCACTGTCCAAATTAGTCCATAAATTTTTCCTCTCAAGTGCAAATACGCTATTAGCAACCCTGCATGGTTTTAATATGCTGAAATGTTGCATAAATGTATTAGCAAAAATATTTAAACTACAGTTTCATCCTCTCTTCTCTTTCCTTCCCCCTTAATTTTTTAGTGGGCAAAACATGTAGACTTACAAAGTCCCATTAGAGAGGAGCCATCCAGCTAATCCTGTAATAACGTGAAAAAAAAAAAAAAAGAAGGGTGAGGGGCAAATCTGTATTTTAAAAACAAAACTAAAAATTGCTTTTTCATTTAAAATATTCATATTTTAATTGCTATTTTGTTTCATTTTGGAAAAGAAAACATCAAACAACCAACAGCCAATAACATTTGTAGGACTATGGCTCTCTCTTTCTAGCTGGTGTATCAGAAAGGGTGAGGGAGATGCTCTTATTGCAGATGACAAAGTAGTGAACAGAGAAACAGTGACACAGACAAGATCACACCAAATTTCTGTGTCAGAGCTCAAAGTTCATCACAGCTCCCCGAATAAGCCCAGTTTTAAGCACAAGTCCATACACCTTCCCTTGTGACAATCTCTCTTTTAATGCTATGTAATGCATCTCTTCCATTTAAAATATTTGAATTTGATATTCTCTGTGGACCTGAGCTTGCAGCTGCCCTGTTCATGGAAATGTATTTGAATTCAAGATGAAAATGAACAATCCACTTCATGTTAATAATGAACTCTGTTTCTCTTGCAGTTTGATTTGATACTAAAAGTATTTTCTGTAGTCTTTCACATTCACACAGACATTCATTACAGCTTTCAGCTGCCCCATGCAGGTTTGCAGGGATTAAAATAAGCACTCCTAGGCTTTGGCGAGGGACTTTGCAAACTCTTACACAAAGAGACAGAAGAAAGCCATTAGGCTGTGGGGTAAGCACAGGGCCTAAAGAATGCCTGAAGGGACTGTAGAGGGTCTACTTCTCAGGAAACCCTTCCTGGGCAGTCTGAGATCAGCCTGGCATAAGCAAATTACATATTTTCAAAATGGTTAAATCTGGAATCTACAGTAAAAGCAGTAACTGTACATTACATCAGTTGTGGATATGAGTAACACCAACAACATTCATATTTTATGTTATCTAAAAGCTCTTTGTTTCTGGACTGCAGAACAAATGGTCATTAGGCAAATGATTTTATATATACCAAATCACAGAGATTTAACCTAAGTAGTGTTACATAGTTTGTACAGAATTTAAAGATCTACCAATATTATTGGCTACAATGTCTAATGGAAGACTTTAAAAATAGGCATTTCATGTAAAACTTCAGTCCCCCAAAATTTATTGTATTTTGGCACCACGAAACAGCACCCTGGCTATTGACTTCCCTGGGTCCAGAACTTCACTGTCATACAAATAATGGGCCTGTTAACTGCAGGAGTGGAACTGGCAGACTCAGCTGTGCCATTCCAGCATCCCTTGACCTGGGTGAGGCTGTCTTGGACTAACACTGATTAATACCAGTTTAGGACTGTGAAAGCAGCACAGTTGCGCAGAGCTGTGATATCTCTTTTTTCAAAGTTCCTTTTCATGTTTATAGGAACCAAGGCAACATTAGGAGTGGCCCAGCCACTCAGCAACAATCACATCTCATTCTGGTTTTGATTTTACAGCACACCAAACTAATTTCTTCTGACAAAAAGGATCTTTTCTTGGAATAACCTCTAATTCACCACAGATGGAAGCTGCTATGTTAGCTACAGAGGAAGGCTACTCATTACTTGATAAATATATTTTCTCCTGTATGATCTTTGAATAAGGTAAATGTGTTGTGTGTAACTTGTATACATGCATATGTTTGCTTACAAATACAGCAGTGCATACAGGAAGCCTGCAATAAGCATGTATACAACTTGTCTTTTTTAATGAAGTTTTATCTTTGCTTGTGTCTATAAAATTGGGTACTTGAGAAAAGAACTTGGGGTAAGGATTGCTGAAGGATCTGACAGATCCCAAAGATTATTTATCTTTGTGAAGATAAGTTATAATAAAGCTGTTCAAACTCTAGATTTAATTTGTGAAACGTACATGAGGTTGGTTTTTTTTTTGAATTATAGCAAATTTAAAGCACAGGGTTAATTAGAACCAAATGTTGCTTAGATTGGCACCCTAATGTTCTTTGAGCAGTGTGACAACTTGCCTCAGATATTTTGAACACCAGTTATTCAAAAGATATTACATTACTTTCCATGTCTAAAGGGGTTTAGTAACAATAGATATTCTCTTCAAGATGCTATTATTTTCCATGTGGATAGGAAGACTTGACTGGACAACAACTACAGGAGTGTATCTAATTCCTTGTGCACAGAAGTACAAGTGCATAAGAGCTAAGCTTGTACACTTTAGCTCTTACAGGGACATACACACTTGATTTAGCAAATTACTCTGTTCTCTCATAAAAACCGCATTATGGTGTGCAGGAATTCAGTGTTGTGAATATTACTATTTCCAGAGGATTAACCTATTACCAAATGTCAAAATGATGCAAAAATGACCCTCCATGAAAAAAATCCTCTAAAAGTTAAGTAAAGTTATCATGATAGTTACTTTGACACCTATGAAAACAAAAGGAAATCTTTCTATTCAAGCTGCCTATCAGACACTGACACATCCTACGTGAGTTCAGGTGGGCTCCTGATCCTGTGTTTGGTCAACACACACCACAGACTGGCACCTACAACAGTGACGGGATCCTCTGATTTCAATTTCTTTTAATTGAATTTATTTGTTTGTAAAATGGGTTTATTTTCAGGTCTACGACAAGACATAACCACCATAAAAATAGTTCCAGATTGGCCTCTCGGCTGCCTGCCGCTTTACTAGTAAACTAAGAAGCAGGGATTCAGTAAATGGAAGGCCTGGGTAGGGAGGTAGGACTTGCAGCTCTTTTAAAAGTAGCCAAGTACATACTTAATTACATTTCTGCAGGGAATACATTCCAGAAATGTGGGCTTGCTACCGAGAAAAGTCTGTCAGCAACAAAACAGGCTTGTGGTTAATGCACTGGACTGTGACTCAGGATATCTGGGTGCTAGTCCCAGCTCAGCCGCATGCTTTGTCTTGACTTGGAGCCAATCATTTAATCTTATTTTCCCACAGGTAAATCAAGCAATAACTCTCTATCAAGGAGGTTGTGAGGAGGAAAATTCATTAGTGTGTGCAAGGTATTCAGAGTCTACTTCTTAGATAAGCATTTTGGGGGAGGGATCATACATCTAGCAAAAGGAAGAACTCCACTGGGGTCTCAAAGAGTTTCCATAATATTAGATTATATGCAAATCATGGTAAGTGAACTAGAAAAGCTAATAGATTAATGCTTCATTTAATCTCATGCTAGTTGGAAGACCAGGCTTCTCTAAATCATGTTGCTACTGTTTTACCAGCTGCTGGTTTACAGTGCTTTGGGTTTTTTGCTTAAAGAGGGTAAAGAAATTGTTAGGTGTATCAGCTCTGATCTTCAACCTCAAAAAAAAAAAATATTCAAAAAATACTTTCTGATGTGAAAATTGCCTTTAGAGGTGAATGATATCTCTTTAACATTTCATAAGTGAAAAGTGGAGCAAAGAAAAGTTCTTGGTACACACCAGGAAAGGATTGGTAAAAATCATGATACCCAGTTTTATCATAGCCATATCTTTTTGCAAAGTGGTGGTGGAGAACAAAAATAGCTTATTAGAGTGAATTTTCAACAGCGTACTTTGTGTCTTGGACTCCAAAAATCAACTAGTTGCCCATCCTAGCCTACTGTGCTGGGCTATATCTAACAACCCCCCCGGTCTGTATGGATATAGAGTCCAATTCTGGGTAAACTGAGACAGAGCCACGGCTTGTGGAAGATTAAGATTGCTACCAGCTCCAACCTGGTCTGTGTAACACACAGATAGATGTGCAGCACTTATGTAAGACAAATTCACTCTGATATGAGTAGCCAGTGACAAACAGGAAGATAAATCACAACAGCACAGACTCTCTTTTACCCCTTCTGAAAATCTCCAACAGAGATTTGCTCAGGTTGTAACTCCATCAGTGGAGACACAACAACGGACGCTATCTTAGTCAAGAAAGACTGTAACATCCTGGCTGACAGCAGAGGAGGGAAGTCTGTGACTATCAATACTGATCTTTCACTTAATGCATCATTTTGATAGCTGTATTCTCAGATGCTGCCCTATTGCTGTGTCCTTCACAGCCTGCTGACAGAGGAGACATGGAAAAGGGGAGTAATGGGCTTGCAAGGAGAGCGTTGACTGAGGACACAGACATAAAGTGCCAGCTCCTGGGCAGGCAGCACATGCCAAGGAGACAACAAAGGACAATGAAGTTCAGGAACCCAGGTGGAGATGGGTATTCAAACCATAAAGCTTAAGCAGGTTACCAACTCTAAGGCTAAAGTCTCAAAAAAACAAACAGACTCAAAATAGATCTACTTTTGTTCTTTCTGCTTTTCAGATTTCTCAGTGTCAGAAACTGAGTGTGGATCTCCTCCTGTAAAAGCCTGATTTAGATCTACTTTGCTTATGTTGCTAAATGCAGAGAGACAAATGCTACAGAGCTGGACTGCTCTGGGAGAAAAATTATCTGGGCTCCATGTATTCAGAGAAGGGTGTGAAATTATTGATGTACATTTCATTCTCAGCAACAGGAATAAAGCTTTTCTAAAGCTACGTTGCACTTTAATGACTTTAGGAGGCCTGGCTGTGTTTTGGTTATAATACTCTTCATTCAAAGTCTGTGTTTTTTTACTACACGCCCCTTAAAGCAAATCTGCCATTCCTGTGAACCAGCAGTGGATGGTTCCACACTGCTTCCTTGGTTTCCTTGTTCTTTCCAAGTTCTGACGACCCCTGACGTTGCATTTCTCAGCTCCTCAAAAGAAAAGTAAAAGCACTATTTTGATTTTTTTGGAACTACTTGAATAGGAATATGTTACCCTATCAAAGTTTGCCAGGATCTTAGCCTAGAAGAAATAGAGCCAACAAGAATTTGAGGGAATTGCCTCCTCCAATATCTCTTTTGTTCCTAATGGAATATGTAGAGAAATGGAAGACACCAACTGATATTGTTTTTATTAATCTTATTTTTGCTGGTTATCTGTCTGTACAGCCACAGAGCCTGGGACACCCAGTAGGAGTCCACCAAACTTCCTTTATTTTTTTAATAAAAACTTGTAATAGAAAACACTGACTCAAAGGACAAGTTCATGCTTACACAGGCATCTACGGAGTGATTCTTCTGTGTCTCAGAAAGAATGCCGGAAGGATTTCAAGGTGTTTGATTGAGAATTTCCCAAATGAGCAACGAATATCCAGATGTCCAGGACAGAGTACCAGGGAAGCTGGCACAACAGCAGTGATGAAAAATAAGGAGATGCTAGGAAGCACAGAACCTTGAAAATTAAGATGGTTGCTGCAGTGTGTTGGAAAATCAGGAGACGGTGGAGAAAAAAAGGACAGGGAAAACACAGGTAATATATGACTAGTAATACTAATAGCCTGAAAAAAATACAGTTCAGCTAGAATAAAATCAGAGCAGGACAGGAAAAGAAAAGAAACTTCTGTCCTTTTCAGTATCTTTATTTTGAATCAGAGAATTAAACTACCTAGTGGGGCATGCTAATTAATTTTTACATTGTTGTTTTATTCTACATTACTGTGCTATTTTTCAGGCCTGTATATAAAATCCGTGAAGAAGTGTGACTGATTGTCTGTTTGAACTTTCAAACACCATGTTTGTTTGGTTTTGATTGTTTCTTGCCAGATGGTTAAGCATATGTTCAGAAGTTTTACAGGGGGAGAAAAAAACCAACAAAAACCCAACCCATGTAGTATACAGTTAAGAGTTTAAAAGGTACTGGCAACATTTATTAGCTTCTAATGCAAAACAATGTTAAAAATAGTCATAGTGACAGGATACAGTTTAAGGCTGAACAGACCTGTGCTTAGTTTCCTGTACCTCTAGAGATACAGGATCCACAGACTTGTAAGAAATTACTTGCTTAACTTCAGCATTCTAAAATTTAGCTGAATAGTCTGAAGAAGTTGCATGAGATAACTTTCTCCAGTGTCGACTCTGAGGAGTTTATTTGCCTGCCGTCTCTGAAACACCTACCTTCAAATGGGAAAAATCACCTTGGGGGGGTGTCTGTATCTCCTCTTTGATTACTGACAGAGACTAAGTCCTTAAATTGGATTGGACACCCACCTTTTAGAGACTAAATTTAGGTGTAATCTAAACAATCCCATCTCATTTTATAATACTGCCCAAGACAATTGCCAGATACTGCACAATTGCTACAGAGGAGAACAGAAGGATTTCCCTGTCAGGAGTGAGATGGTGGAGTGGTACCTCTTTCTTGTGTTCCTCTTTTTGAGGTGTTTCCCTTCAGCTTTTTTGATGTTTTACATTAATTTCCAGCTAGAAACCAAGGCCTGGATTAATCCCACCTCATTACAGACAGTTAAGTGAGTTATCTAAATGAGGAGTCTGGTTGGCCTTATTTCCTGTGCAGGCAATCAAAAAGGAAGAGGCCATGGAAAAGGCAGAGGGTCCCAAGTAGAGGGCAGCTGGGAGGTGCCAGCCTTGCTCTACAAGCTACAGGGAATCCCACAGTGAGGAGGTTCCTAGCTTAGGTGCTGCATGCATCTGTTTGGTGTTAAATAGGAAAATATGACTGTATGTGACAGCCGCTCGTAACAACATGAGTTCATCATCCTTTAAAGGTCCACTCTATTACAGGGAAGCAATGAAAGAAGGCTTTTAATCCTTGAAAGAACTAGACCTTTTCCTCTAAATTGTGTCATAAATAGTGGATTAATTATTTCCCAGAGGGAGAGATGGTATTTCATGCTTGACTATGATAACTCAAGGTAATGATCCTGCTTTTGCCCTGCAGTGTCTAATAGGGACATTTGAAAAAGTAAACTGATGAAAGAAGAAAAAATCAATAATAGCACAGAACGTGACTTGTTGTAGACACTTGTATTCAAAATGTACAAGGCATGGCAGCAAGGTTGCTATTGGCTTTTTCATTCCTAAGAGAGTTCAAAAAGGGTTGACGATCCTCAAGGATGAGGAGATTTGTTTGATAGATGTGTGTGTAAGCTTGATCTTCCAGTGGAATCATCGGGAATTAAAGTGCACTCTGAGGCAGGTTGTTGTAAAGGAAATAGCTGCCTGGTGTTTGCTAGCCCAAATGAAACCTTTCCCTTTTGGTGCAGAGATAAAAGTCAGAGTTTCATACCGACACTCAGCTATCAGGAATGTGCCTTTCATGACTGATAAGTGATGGTTTCTACACACGACATACTGCAGGACAGTGCAGCTCACACTCTTTCAACTCTTGTGGCTTTGAATCCATAATGAAGGACTCGCAAAATGCTCCACAAAACTGCATCAGCGTGAGAATTATGGAAAAACTGAGACAGTGTTCAAAAAACTGGCTTTGCCAAGGAGCTGATACAATCAGTACGATGTATTTTAAGAGAGAAAGAAAGAGGTGGGGGAGGAAAGAGGAAGAAAAAGGCTTTCAAAACATATCAAATGAAGCTTGTTTGATAATAATCACTGCAGGTGGGGAAGCTGATTTTTAAGTGTGAAAATATTTAACATTTTATTGAACACAAATGCTTTCACAAAATAGTTTTTTGTGTGTCTGTGTGCATGCGCGTGCACGCACACGCACAAGGAGCAAACAGAAATCTATTGAGTTCCACCAGACCAGACGTCTGCATTCTGGAGGGCTCACTGCAGCCAATAAATATGACTAAAACTTTTTTTTTTATGAATTCTGCTATAAAAGCTAATCCTCCTTTCTAGACTTAGCATAATTACAAGACACTATTCTGAGTGCCAAAAATGTCAACTGTAGGTTGCAAACATGGGCACGTTTAAGCAGAACCATATGTTTGAAGGCAAGGTAAGACCTGGAGCACGTGAATCAGTTTACCTTTTTCTGAAGAGTCAATTTATAATGCAATCTTAGCTCTAAGAAATAATAATACAGCCAGTGATAAATTACATTACTCAGTCATTTATTAATAATCTTCATTGCAAAGAAAGATTTTATCTGTGCTCAAAATTCACTAAGTTACAAGATCACAGATGTTCAGGGTTCTGGAGCCAGAAACTTAATATTAATGTACTCTCATTAATACCTAATCAACGTGTGATATTTTGATCCTGTGAGAAAATTGATGGCCAATAAAAACAAACTCCAAATGTCTTCCTATCTAGAAAAAAAAAGTTATAAACCCAGGAATGCACACAGTAACCACAATGCAGTAACTAAGGTTAAGCAGCTGGAGGCTAAATGTTAGCCTTTTTTTGGTACAGGATGGATTTATTCTGTCACCTAGGCAATTTCAGAGTCTTACTTCGGAGGATTTATATAGGCATTCAAACTTAGCAGATGTATTCACTTGTGGCACATTAACTATGCAAAACTGCTTTCCAGGCTCTTCTGGATTAGGGTCTTACAAACAGACCTCTCTGGAAATGAAATCCTTAAGAAAAAAATCTCTGTTCCTCTCTGAACGTTATTCTACTGCACTTAAAGTGTGAAATCTACTTAAAAACATATGGCATTTGAAATTATATTATATGCATTTATGTGTAAAAATGTGCTAGGGTTTAACCCCTCAGTGATGACAAAAGGGGGAATGCAAGTGGGTTTTGAACTTAAACAAGGAATGCAAAATTTCTTGCAGTAGATCAAGGCAGTGATCCATCTGGTCTACTGTTTTTTCTCAAAGGTGACCAACATCAGGTTCTTCAGGGAAAAACATACTAATAGCTAGAATCAACAATTAAAAAAAAATAATCATACTTAGAGCAAATGTATTTTTAAATCCTGTAAATTTTTGTCCTTATCCTATTGTGAAATTCTAAGCCATAAATTGTAAATATACAGAATTTCAACATGTCTATAATTATGTAATATTATTTTAACCCCCCTTATTCCTCGTGAACTCTAAGACATTTAGAGAAAGGCCTTATAGCAACAGGTCCACAGGATATTTGCATGCAATACAACAAAACCAAAATCCTTCATTCTTCCATGTGAGCTAGCCATCAGATTCCTGAGCATTCTGGTGTTTGTAAATAGAAATATTCACATCACTGCATATTATATTCTTATCATACATAACTTCTTTCTTCCTTCCTTTCTTTCTTTCTTTTCTTCTTTCTTTCTCTCTTTTTCTTTCTTTCTTTCTTTCTTTCTTTCTTTCTTTCTTTCTTTCTTTCTTTCTTTCTTTTCTTTCTTTCTTTTTCTTCCTTCCTTCCTTGTTTCGTTTTTTCCTTTCTTCCCTCCTTCTCTGGTGTGATGTTTTGTAACCACGTTTGTCTCTTGAGCAGAGTTTTCACCAATGTGACCACAGCAACAGCTGACTCTTTCCCCTAAACACTTGCAAGAAACTGGGAGTTTGTAACAGTAGGATTTCTTGCTCTGTGATATCTCAGGGCAATGTGTTCAACATTAACCTACACCTGAGCTTCCACACAGAAAGCTGAACAGCTGAAATCATCACATGTGCTAAGTGCAGGGTTATAAAAGTGGAAGATTATCTTCTTTCATTAGGATAAAGGGAGGTGACAAAGGCTATCTTTGAAATTGAATTAGAAGATGATGTTGTGACTACTGGTCTACTACAATTAAAATAAGTTTCATGATTTTTGTTATAACCTATATCAATTTCAAGTGTTCATGGATAGGGACAATGCATTTTATCAAGATGCTGACCTTGGCATACTCTATTAAGTCAACAGACTCCTTTTCCAGGTCCCTCTAATAACTGAAAACTCGTTCTGAATAACTGCACAGATGGAAGTTTGTGACCTGTAAGAGTCTGAGGAACAGAGAGACAGAGAGAAGAATCTTACAATTTTTAATAACTTGTACATAAACAGATCTTTCTGAAGATGGTGTAGAATCAAATGATTGAATTAAATTATTGAAATAAAGAGCTGACACATTGCACAAGGCTCTGCATATAGGTCTACTATCATGACATTTATAAAGTGCTATTTAATCTATAATACCAAAAGCAGTAAATAGTATGTGTACCACCACAGCAGATGAGAATTCAACTTCTTTAACTTTATTTTAGCTTTGTGTCATCAGTCCATTGCCCACCACTACAGGGGTATGCCATCATGCATACATGGCAGTGCCCCAGGAATCTTTTTCAGTTCTGTTATATGTACCAGTAGAGAAATCTAGAGCAATCCCATTTAACAGGGCAGGGAAGTCTGCCTTGAAAGCTGGCACTTCTTTGCCATACCTTAGAGAAGCCACATCTGGATGAATCAGAGGCTTAGCACAGATTGCAGGCAGAGTTGCTCACAGTGATTCTGAGTACATAGGATGGTAATTTGCCCTACTGCTTCTCTGGGCGACCTCCAGAATGGAAATGCGCCTACCTGGCATGAAAGGGCTAATAAGAAACTGCATCATGTCTTTAAAATCGAAGCATACTATATCAGCATATTTACTATAGAAAATAAGCAGGTGTGTCAACAGCAAAGGCCCTGGAAAGAGCATGCAAGATAACATCATGAAGCACCTCAAACAATTACTTTTTGCATTCAAATGTTCTAAGTGAATAAGATGATTATTCAGATAAACTGTTGCCTTTTGCAGTTTAACCTCTGTTTATCAGGCGAGACCCTGGTGTATTTGTCAGTAAAACTGGTAGAGATTCAAATCCATTTTGCCCTACCCTCTGGAGTGCCTCCAACGAATATGAACCATTCTGATGTTTTACAACAGTGCAGCAGCTTGTCAGCGCTTTTGTTTCTGAACAGTGTGAGAGAAGTGCCAAACGATGCTATTGTAAAATATAAGAGTGTTTCAGCATGTTGGGGAACATGAAGTGGTTGTTGATGTGACATTGATTAATGACTGTGAAGTGTTAAAATGAGATATTGCACAGTCAGTCTTGGATTTTACATCAATCCAAGCAAAAAATTACGCCTTTGCGGGTAGTCCCAAATTCCAACCAACTGCAAAAAAGGGGCATCATGTTTAGTTGTGTGGTACTTTGTTAACTAATTCTGGCCTGGTTACTACAAAGAAAAAGAGAATAAATTAAAAAAGTAGAGAAAAGAAAGGTCTTTTTGTAAGAGATGGAAACAGAAGTCACAGATCATGATACACTTGGGACGCTCTGTTTAAGTGAACTAGATATTTCTTCTATCTGTGGCATAATCTTCCAGATTATAGCTCTAAAATTTTATTCACCCACTAGGCAAACAAAATGCAATGACACATTTTCTAATGTTTATCAGGCTCTGGGAATATACCACATATAATTATATTTGTTAAAACATAACCTAGAGAAAAATAGACCCAATGGCAATGTTAAAACTCCAGACAAGATGGAAACAGAGAACAAGGGATGAAAAACCAGAATATTTTATCTGATATATGTAACATTTTTAAATGTACACAAAATAGCAGCATGTACTTAACAAAGCAGTCTGAAATTTACATACTTAACTGTAATGATATTGGAAACAATTTTCTTCTCATTCCAGAATACACTAAAAAAACCCTGACACAAAAAACAAATGTTGAAAATACTGGTTCAGTGTGGAAACAGTTCATTTCAGTATAATAACAAGATATTGTTTTGATACTGCTGCTAAGTTTTGTTTTGAATATTCAAATATCATGCATTTTATAGTATATAGGTGACATCCTCAATCACTTACAACAAATATCATACTCTGAAACACTAAAGGAACGAATCAAACTTATCAAATAGCACACTATTTAATTGTACATTATTTAATTCCTGGATTTTGGTATCATTGACATGAAATAAGAATGTAACAGGGTTTTTTTTTGCTTTGTCCCATTGAATGCTTTATTAACATAGAAACCCCCTCATGGATTATATGTCATTATGCATTTTCCATGCCTAGCAATAATCACAGTCACAAAGTCTGCTACCACTAACCATTACTGTCAGCCCCAAATAAGACCAATGTCCCTTTGTGCTAGGTACTGGACATACGGGCACACCTTACTCCAAAAATGTGATAAACTATGAAAGCAGCAAAATATGAAAAGAGTAAATTGTCTCCTTTCCTTATGTGTAAACCAAAGTTAATGTATTATTAAATTGTTTCACTGAGATCCCTTAAAAATTTTATGCCAGAACTGAGAACTTATGATCATATCTCAGTTGCAAATCTGTTAAGACTTTTTCTTCCACAGAGAAATATAAGAGTGTAAGATCTATTAAAGTATCACGAATTGGTATATTTTTAGTTTTACATGCAGAAAGCACAAGGCTTGCACAGAATCATTCCTCTCTGCACAGAAGTAGAAATTGTTTAGTAGATGCCCAGTTGAAGCTACAGCTATTTATTTGTGATCTTAAAAAAAGTTAATACAATTAATCTAGCTGTAGTCTGGCAGATCTGTGAAACCTGGACTTTGATACTTATCATTACCATCAAGAATTTGACATAATAGTAGTTACCAACTTAGTTTTATTTTACTGATTCAGTATTTCCTTAGATCTTTCTAACTTAAAAAATAAAATGCATAGATCTGAGAATTTAGAAGAGATCAATTTTCATAGGCAAATAATCCCATCTCAGTTCAAGAATGATATAGTTAGCAAATGTGTTTGTGGCAGCAATAAATAAGTGTATAAGGCAAACAGCTTCTTTTAATGATCAGTGAAATAAAAACTCCTACTTACTGTCCAAGTTAAGCATATTAATTTTCTTCTCCGGCTTGCTTAGTTATTTTAACATGCTATTCAGAATAGTAAAAAGTTTTAGAAAAAATATTTAGAACATTAAAAGCTTCATAGCCCCCAGAGCCTATCATTGGATTCAATAAAACTGTGAAGAAAAAAAAGATGACTAATTTGAAAGTCTCTGCCAAGATGAGAAACAACATAAATTATTTGGCATGAGTTAATTTAGAAAAAGAATACTTCCCATAAACATTTGGATAATAAAATATGAATTAAACCATCACACTTCTGAAAGACATTTTTAGAATGTAGAGAAAAAATAGTAATGATATCATAGATTAACTAGGAGAGGTCTTCTCCAGAATAGCTTCTCAGCTATGAGTTGAGAAGAAACTGGATCATATATGTACCACAAAACTAGCTGTTATGTTGGACCTTAACAACATAGGTTAAATTAGAGGTGGGAAAGAATGTTAGAAAACAAATGTTTTGTATTTCCTAGGAAAACAAAACAAAACATTTTCTTTTTGTCTTCTAAACTTAACTATGACAAAACTCTTGCAAGGGTGATGCAGTCAGATGGTGGGTGAGGAGCTTGGCACTGGGTCTATTGCAATGGAATCGTAGAATATTCTGAGTTGGAAGGGACCCCCTTCATCAGAGTCCAGCTCCTGGCCCTGCACAGAACAGCCCCAAGAATCCAACCATGTTCCTTAAGAGCGTTGTCCAAATGGACAAATAAACCCAAAGCATTCGGATAATCACCAAGGTTATTCCGGTCCAGTTGTCAGTTTTGGTCTGCACCACCCAAGCAATGCACAGGGTTAGTTCAGAGGCTGCCAGGTGTTGGTGATCATTGTTAATACCATGTCTGAACATAGTGATCCTTGGTCCCTTGTCATTTACTTTGTGGTAAAACCTGAGAGACACAGTAGAGATATTGTGAAACCTAAGCAGTTTCAAAAACTGGAGACAGCAAAAAATGGTTGATGTAAGAGAAGCAGCACAGACAGGATAAGGTGAAGAAATGAGGTCCAGAGACTAATCTGGGGGAGATTTCAGAGAAGAAATATCGGAAAGTGAAGGAAAACAAATGAAGATTTTGGAGGATTAAAATGATACATTTCTCTCTCCTTGGTTTCTCTAAGTTGTTCTATGGTAAATACCATCTTCAAGATGGAATTTTGTGACTCCAAGGATTTATGCTGTACAGTCTGCTGTTTTCAATGAGTACTGCTTTGTTAAGAAATATGTTGACCCTGGTATAACACAGAGAAGTGGCAATAAGGCATTTTAAAAACCTTTCTGCTGAGACCCAGTTGGACTGAATGGATCACATTGGACTTGAGCTTAAATGTGTTCATAAAAAAATCCCCCAGCTATAAATAAAAAAAATACCCTGAATTTTGCTTTCTATAGGCAAAATGTTGGAGACCTCTGCTGCAAACAGAAGATGATGTTCACACATGTGCTGTGTTTGCACACTACATTTTTGTAGCAGCATCTGAAACAGATAGGAGTTTAGATCCAACACAGAGTTTCTATTGTAGCTGGCTGAAATACTGAGAGTGGGGGCCACAGGGGCTATCTAACTCTGATGTCAGAGCCTTTGCCCTCGTTAGTAATGAACTGATGGCTTAAAAATGTATTTGGTTTCATTGAGTTTGAAAGACCACAAAACATTACAAAATCCAAAAGAAAAAACATAAATTTGAATCTCTCTGAAACATAATTTATTTTTTCTGCCAAATAGGTACTAAAGGTACAAACTTCAAATTGATGGATTGACAGATTTATTTCCATAATTCACTCCTGCTCCATGACTTGAGAAGAATTAGTATTTCTTAGCCAATCAAGTAACCTGTAATAATTGTTTCTGTTTCAGATCGGATTTAGCTTTCACTTTTCTTAAACAACAGCATTTGCAGTAAAGTTATTTCCACTCCACAAGTACTTCTTGGCAAACAGGGCCTCTATTTCTTTGTTATTTTTTTTTCTTTATTTAAAATCTGATTTTGAATTCCAAATTTTTAATTCCTCTTTAACCAAGAACATCTGTTTTGAATTTAGAGTTGGTTTCAGTTTGTAGATGCTCCTATTGACGTTATATGTTGTAAATATATGAAATTATTTCCTTTTAAATTATTTCCATAGAAAAAAATAGATACCTTTTAAAAGGCAAAATTACGTAGAAGGACTAGATTGTTGCATCATCTAAAATGGGTTTGAATTACCCCTTCCATTCACACTCTCATGGTACTGAGCACCTGTGTAAAAACACCTCTTTTTTGGCAGTGGTAACTGTCTTGGTTTGGTAACCTTTGTTGTTCAGCTGTCATTAGCTAAAAGAACCTGTCTGTGCTGCTGCAGCTGGTGGCTGCAATGGTCAACCTTCACACAGTGGAGCCATGCTTATGGCTTATATTCCACTATGATACAATGGATCATTGTATCATAGAATCCTTTACATTTCAAAAGAGCTCTAAGATCATTGAGTCCAATATTAACCTAACACTGCCAAGTCCAGCAAGGCCACACCATGCCTCTTAAGTGGCACATCTAAACCTCTTTTAAATACCTCCAGGGATGATGACTCAACCATTTGCCTGAAGAAGTGCCAGTTTATCCAGGTCCTTCAGTGAAGGGAGATTGTCATCCTCTTTTATATTACCTGTCAAAACAGTCTAGGAATTAAAAGATCAAAAATAATTATCAAAATAGAGGAGGAACAGCTTTTTGCTGTTGTACATCTGCTGCTCTGTCAGGTAAGACATACATTTTGTCAAAGAAATGAAGCAAATGTTTTCTGTCTCCATATGTCCTTCAAAACTAGAAAATTTTCATATGATATGTGCAAGTTTTACAACAGTTCTCATAGTGGAACTTTGAGAAAAGAAACAGGAGTTTAGAATAGTTTCAATTACTAAAGGGTTCTGGTCACAAATTCTCCAGTTGATGGTGTTTCTGTCGGCATTTGATTGTGCCAGAATGGATTTCCTTGACGCATAGAAAAGCTTCCTTTCCCTGATTTGCAAAGTCACAATCTTCTTTTTCTTCCATAATTTTTTTTTTGGTGCAATGCACACATGAAAAACTCTACCAAATGAAGAGAAACAGTAAACATTGTTTATGTTCATCTGTGTTTAAAAACATCGATGTGTGTTTTATGATTCAAAATTGTTAGAAACATTGGAGAAGTCCTCATAACTTCACTGGGCCTTGGCTCAGTGCCATGGCTTGCTTGTGAAAGCACATGTTCATGTTACATGTCCCTGTTTTGACCTCTGATGGGAAAGAGACTATTCATGGGGTGCTGTAGACACTGTGGGGATTGCAGCTGAAGTGTGAGGTGAGTCTGAACCACGTTCATGAATACATAACTCTTAGAGAAGGATAAATATCTGAGAAGAAAGGGCTAGAGTTAGAATAAATGCATTTTTAATGAGAAAATGCAAAAGGAAGAAGAGAGGTACCAAGGGCAGTAACAGTAGCCAGGGAGATGAAAAAGATGCAAATTTCTTGTTGGAAGTGGTAGAGGTATCTGGATATCTGCTGCAGTGGTTCAACATTCAGACTGAAGGAGATCAATGGGGAGAGAAGAGCCCTGCTCAGCTGGCAGAGGAGAGGACTCTTACAAATGCCTTCCTGTTAGAGCACACTGTAGTGGAGACAGGACTGACCTTCCAACAAATAGAAAACCCTTCTCAGTTTTACCCAGAAAAGCTCTCCAAAACCAGGGCTTTTTATTCCATATTACCGTTTAGTAATATCAGAAAAATGAGAAGATGAAGATAGGGACTGTATTATTCCAGGTATGTTCTGTGGGGTTTTTAAGAGATTATTATTTATGATTGTTCAACATTCAAACACATACTGATAGTTTCCTGCACAAATAAAGAAAATACAACCTTGCAAACAGTCTCTCTCTTGTGCTTCCATGGTTAGTCAGGGATTAAATATTAACTCCCTCAAATAATGCTCCCCCCAGCCATTCTATTACAATTTAGTTACACCCCAAGTATGATTTTACATTTCCCTTGTTATGTGAAACTCTCACTCTGCAAATTCTATATGCTATATTTGGCAATATAATTACTGTTGCCTTAAGCACTTTTTCCCCCATAGAATATTTCTTCTTCATTTATATTACTACATTCCAAGAGAGTTTTCAGGAGCCATAGAGAGTTTCCTTGTATCACCTCCAAAAAAACCTCACTTAGGCTATAGCTTCTGGACTATAACAGTGACAAGCCACAGATGTTTCAGAATTGTGTTTAGGCAACATGTAAGTGTAATTATTATTGTTGTTGTTCCTATTGAGCCTCTAGGCTACACAAGATTCTATTGTGTTAAGACTCTGGTTTTGCATGTAATAAAAAGACAAGTATATAATCCCAGATTAATTAATTTAGGGACTACTCCTAGCAGGTGCTGAGCAGCTACACTAGCTAGATGGTACATTAAGAAGCACCTTACACAGCAATAGCAAAGTCACATGCAGCCTACAGCAGTTTGGAGTTAACAGTGCTCTCCTGCACTAATGGTATATGGTGTGGATGTTTACACTACTAATAAGTAGTTTTATGAAGAGGAAAGTCTGTTACTTTTTGAAGCTGTTCTTTGGTGTATTATTTACTGGGAGATGACAATATCCTTCTCTGTGTTCAAAGTAAAAATTCTGAGTGTGTGCAAAGCCCGCACTCAAAGACATCAAGTTGGGATGGGGATTGCAAGCCCCAGGTGGTGTATTTACATTCTATAGTTTCATCTCTGGGAAGACAAATGTGTCCCATCGGCCACTTTCCTAAATTTGAATTTAACGTATTATATGAGAAGTTGATACACTTTTTCTTTGGCACTGGAATATCCAAATGATAAATGGTTGACAGTCAACTCTTTTATCTGTAAAATAGACCCACATGCCTAATCAGTGTTTCCTGCTTAAGGGAAAATTAAAGAATGCTCTTCCTTGGTGTCATGTCTATGCTTTCCAACAAAGAAGGTCTCAGATTCATTTTTGGCCCTAGATCAGCAGTGTACTTGAAAATGTGCTTAACTTTAAGCACTTTCTTGAGTTCCATTGAAGTGTACTGTCAGCACTCAACAAAAAATAAATCATAACAACTGAAGTTAATCCACTTTCCTTTCAGAAAGCTACATGATAATGCCATAGAGTAAATATATGCAAAAAATATTTCTTTGTTATGTCACTCAATGGTACTTCAGCGAGGGCTTAAATTATTTGCTGAATCAGGTTTTCAAATGAGTTTGTATAATACAAGATCAAATTGCAATGTGTGTTTTTCAAAATGTAGTCCTGATCCTGAAAATTACTAGGTGAGTAATTTAATCAATGTTTTAAGAATATAAGTGTAGGCTGCAGTTGAAGCCAGAAGGCAAAGGTGTCAAATCCCATTAACAAATACAATAAGTAGCATAGGCAATTATGGTAGCTGGCTGAGTACCTGTTGGAAGATGCTGACCTCAAGGGATTGAATGCTCTGTACTTCCCACAAGATACTTGCACTAGCAGAATAAGAATAATACGAAGTAGTATCCTCGTCACTAGTCAAATAGAAGTTTATTGTTTGTGAAGCTCATAATGCAAAACTGTAGTTGCGGCTCTTTGCCTCAGTAGGAGCTGAAGTTCCCAATATGCTGTAGTGCTGGAAGTCTGCAATAATGGCCAAGTCTAGGTTTTTTTTCATTTAACATGGTCAGATGACATTTTTAAGGAATGCCTATACTAAATAACATCACCATTGAGAAGTGAGCTAAATTATCTCATCTTTTGCTCCTGCTGGAGACATAGCTATAAGCTAAATGGCTTATACCTCTAAGCTCACTAGTCAAAAACCAGACAAGGAAAAAACACCAATAAACCTTGCACTGTGGTGTAGAGTTTTCTTCAGCCTTCAGTCTAAAGGACACTGGAGCTGTGTAGCTTGCTCTGGGAAGCGAATCCAAGAAACAGCACTGGCTGCTGCCCGAGAAATACATTTGTTTGGCTGCTCTGCTGCCTGGCTGAGGGGTGCAGGTCTCTTGGCACGTGCACGGATGCTTCTCTGGGTGCTTGCAAAACAGAAACCTGCAAAGTACAATAACAAGAAGCCTTGTGATCTTGTGGAGGTTATGTTTGCTGGGGAAATGTTTTTTTGCTGAGTTTCAAGCACTTTTGCCACACAAGACAAATCAGACCATGTGTGCCTGTGGGACTGGGGGTTGAGAAGGAGAAAAAGGGGGGCAAGGAAAGACAGGAGTATGGCAGGGGAGTTGGATAAAAATTAAACGTGTTGTGGTTTTCTCACATGGTAATTATTTACTTTTAAGCAACAACATGAAAATCAAACACAGCTGGAGGTTTCGCACTTCCAATAGTATTCAGGGGCCACTTTACTTTCTGGGAGTATGTAGAAGAAAAGATTCAAGAAGCCTGTAGGTAAAATACCTCTTCCTTGATCTCCAGTCCCTCTCCCAGCAGCGGGCTAAGCACAGTCCCTGTATGCTCTCTGGGGCAAGGCTACCCAATGCACACCTCACCCTGCTGGCCCCACATGTCTAACAGCTGCATCAGCTAAAGAGACACAGTCACACTCACCTCCTGAAAATAAAGAAGACTTGCTGGATTCTTTCACATTTCTAATAAGGTGTAAGAGAACCAGGCAATGTTAAGCTACTTACTTTTCTCAAGACTCCACTGTACTGGGGATGCCAGCCATTCCTATTTCCAAAGTATAATCTGGGAATGCAGCTGCCATGTGCACTTCCTCCAAGTGTTAGGACATGCTCTGCCACCTGTGTCCCAGCTCTGATCCTTTATTTAGCAATAAAGCATTGTCTGATAATTCCTAGGCACAGCTATAGATTCCAAGAAAAGCTTTGAGGAAGGCAGGGTACTCTGGCAATCTGGTACTCAGTACTCTGGTACTGAGTGTATAGGTAGGGCCATGCCAGACCCTCTGAGTACAGCACTGCTGGGTTAAGAAATAAAGGGAGCACAGATGATGAAAGAGCAAAGCTCAGCTTCTTTGCAGATGCTGAATATGGAGATTCAGGGAATATTAGAAAGTATGAGTTATTCATAATTCATTGTTACTGAGGATGAGCCCTCAGGATACTTAACTGATAAAAAATATATTACTTCAAAGATGAGATTTGCCATATTTTGTTGGGTTCCTATAAAGAAGCAAAAGCCAAGCTGTACAGAAAATGGCACCTTTCTGGTTAATTCTGCTCTCTTGTCCAAATCTGGAAAGCCTGAACATTGTTTGAAGACTTTTGTGTTCAGAACTTTTACTATCAGCCAAAACCATTTTTTTCTTTTGTATTTGCTCTCAGAAAAGTTAAGATTTTGGAGCTGAAGAACAACATAGTAATTTTAAAATTTAAAAAATCAGTTTAAAAATGCCCAGTATGTAAAGACTCGATCAATTTTTGTTATAATCAAGTTTAGTTAATAACAACACATTGAAATCTCAGATGAACAAGTAACAGATTATTTGGCTTAGTAGTCACTTTGAGTCAAGTGAAATGGTTTTCTGGAAAATGTCTAGTTTATAGTTTTAACTAAACCGTATGGATATATGTGAATGAGAGTTCTTTCTTCTCTTCCCTTTCCCCTTCCCTCTCCCAAATTTATAAAATTAACATGAGTTTGTGGAAGGGCTCATTGTCGCTGATTATGTTTTCCTCAGTGAAAACACTTGCCCATCATAGGTGAAGAGAGTATCTTTTTTAGAGCATGCCAGAGGATGTGGCTTGAGTTTGCAGAAATTCTTCTCTTGCCTGGGTGCAATTCAGAGATTGAGAGGCAACTGCCTTGCAGTGTTGGCCCTGCATAACTCTCTGCCCACTAGCTATTCATGAATGTCTAGTTTCAACAAATACTAAATTGGAAGAATCTAAAATATGACCCTCAGACCAGTTCAGGAGCCAAAAGAGCCTGTGCTGACACACAGAGAGCAGGGCAGGGCCAAAGGTTCTTATTGTTGCAACAAAGCTTCCAGTCTCTTATCCTTACTTGTTATGGGAAAATCAGCACAGATTTGGATTTCCCAATCCAGTATTACAGGGTGGAAAGGATAATGTATGAACACAGTTTCACTGTCAACCCAATGAAATAGGATGACGCTTTAAGACAGATCTATCTTTTTATTCCTCATCTGTATATTCCCCTGCACAGTGGGAGTCTCTGGCTGACTCCAAGCCCTACTGTTTTGTGAATAATATCAACAACAATAACCATTCCAGCTATTTCTAGTAGGAACGGTGAGTGTAATTGCCAATTGCACATTTGATAACACAAAATAGTTTTGAAAAAATATAAGAAAAAACTCAAACCCCACAAAGCAAGAAGAATAAACTTGATTAAAATTAGCTTTTCACCTTCCTGTGTAGGTTCTTATCCATTCGCTGGCTGTCTGTTCCTCTGCATGATTCCTCCATCTGTCTGACAATTCTGCATTTACTTTTGGTCTTATTAAGATTCTTTCTAGTAAAATGCTTTGGCACTTTAGTCAAGAAGATGAAGTCTTAGAACTAGGCATCTTAAACTGATTTTTATGCTGGTAAATCTCTGTATCATGCTCAGATATGATGAAGAGGCCAGCATTTAATTTGCACAGGTGTATAGCTTAGCCAAGCATGAAAAAATACATTTTTATTCTATACTCACAGGCATGCATTAGCTTTGAATACATCATTAATGAGACAAAATCTAGATCTCTGATGATTTCTATACTGTTTTATAAAATAAAGTGAAATATTTTATTTTGTTAACTTGTGCTGGAAATCTTATTTATTACCCTTCACTCACAGTCTTTAACTGCAAATGAGCAGCAGTTGTGGAGTTGCCTTCCTGGGCTATTTTGTGGAGTTTTGATCACTTGTGTGAAATGTTCTGTGTCCCCACCACAGACTCAGGCTGCAGTGTGAAGAAATGCACTACAGACTAAAACTAAATATTGAACTAAATCCTTTGATTCAAGGAAATTATGCTACTTATCTGAGCAATTAAATTAATGCTTAATTAATAGTTTTGCTTTCACGTGAGTTATTTTTATTATACTTTTTTCCTTCAGGAAATTAAAAACTTCAGTAATATTTTCAGACAGACCAAAATGAGATTAATTTAAACCTATGCTTTCTCAAAGGGTTTGGTGATTTAAGCATCTCTCACTGACCTCTCATTGACTTTCTCCTATGTTATATTGTTATGTCTAATAGAAGATAACGACAGATTAATAATAGCCAATGACTGGAGTACTGAGTCAGGACCGAAAATAGCAACTGCTCTACACAGGTCATGTCATAAACAGTGTATGCAAACTGTGAGGAGACAAAGAAGATTAGAGAGCTTAGACAATAAATAAAGAGGAAATGGATCCAGATCCCTACTTTTAAAGCTGGATTCATAGGAAAGCTCAAATATACCAAAAATTTGAAGGAAATCAGATATGGGTAGTTGAAATAACCCCCAGTTAGTTCAGGATGGGGTTCCGGGTTAGTTCAGAGAGAGTTCAGAGGAGCTTCCAAGAACAAATTCCCTTCTCCCTTTAGTCAGATGCTCCCAGCGGGGAGCTTCCGCACAGGAAGGTCACCAGTCCAAACCGGAACCCAGATGAATCTGGTGAAAATTCAGTTCAACTCCTCCATGAAGGTAATACCACTTTCTTATAAACAAGATGAAAAAAGTATCCATGTCACTGCACTGAAATGTGCCTGGAGAAAACACATTATTCCTACATTATTCTTATAGGATATTCAAATTAAGATATGTGGCCTTAAAGGCTTCCCAGCAATTGTCAGCAGTCAAAGGGCTCCAGTGAAAACCGTGCAGAGCTGCTATGAATTTTTGGGAGGGGCTGGTGTTGACTCCCTGTCAGGAGGCAGGTTCAGAACTGGTTAGTAAGTCCTTTAGGTGAGCTGCCACCAGCTCCCCATAACTGCCTCTGTGCAGAGCACAACAGCCTCATTTTCCTGTTCACATATACAGACAGCATATGCAGAGTGTCAGCTGTATTTCTGGGTTTGTCAGCTGGAGTTTCTCTGCCAAGAAGACTATAAGTGGAGCACTATGGTGTCTGCAGATACGCCTGCAGTGACAGACCCGTAGGCTGCTTGAGATCGAATAATAAAATGTGATTTATTTCCCCTAGTGGTTCTGGCATGTGTTTTTCAACGTCTGGAATACATACTACGTTATTATTAGTGCTCAACTCTGTGTTTTAATAATCTCCTAGGAAACAAGGAAAAGAGAGTGTGTGAAACAACCATAATCATCTAAAGCCAAGTATATACAAATTACAAGGTATTTTGTTAATGGAGTGCAAGCAGCTCTAATTATAATGAAGCATAAATTCAGTGCTGGGGTGTCAGACCTCTAGGAAATAGCAGGGTTTTGACTTCCCAAGAAAGAGTTTTGCTCAGTCATTTCTGATCCTTATACTTACTTGGGCTGGTCTAAAAAGTGCACGAACAAATCCCATTCATAAGTAAAAGAATCTGTGTGCCCGCCTGCTTCCCTCCACCCTTGGCTGCAGATAGTCCTTTATCAAACTATACTCTTTTAAATTTAACAAACATGAAAGAAAATTGTTAAACTCTGGTAATTACACAAGGATAAAAGTGATGTATCATTTCAAGCAGGATTTCACTCAGTATTAATAATGACAACCCTTGTCATTATTAATGGACAAAAAAAAAGGCTGTTTTCGTAAATTAGCCATTTTAAGTTTTTCTTGCTTTCCAAAAAGAAAAAAAAAAAGTAACAAAATAGGGAAATGCACCATTTGTGGAAGAGTTCTCAACAATTCACACTTTGAAGGTTGCAGCAAGGTGGGTGTCGTGTTTATCTCTCAGGAAACTTATGAGAGGACAGGAGGAAATGGCCTCAACCTGTGCCAGGGGAGGTTCAGGGTGGACATCAGGAAGAATTTCTTCACTGAAAGGGTGATCCAGCATTGGAACAGGAAAAGTGCTGGAGTCATTGTCCCTAGAATTGTTCAAGAAATTACAGGACATGGCACTTAATGCTATGGTTTAGTTGAAAAGGTGGTGGCTGATCAAAGGGGATGATCTTGGGGATCTTTTCCAACCATAATGATTCTATGATTACCTCTGTCTGAAATAAGGGAAGTAAATCTATTTTTTCCAAAATTGCAAACTAATTTAAACTCATTTTAGGGATCTTAAACTAGGCCATCACTGACTAAAATACCTACATATTTGGACCACAAAATCCAAAGGTAAATGAAGTCAAAAACTGTATTTTCTGTGTAAATCACCAACAAATACTCAAAAAGGTGCTGGAACAATATAGAAACATTGTGGGTAACAAGACCTAACTTCTGCTGAGAGATAAGAGTTTCAATAATACCTAGAAAATCTGAGTCTTCTATTCTTACGTTTTTTCCATTGATGGAGTGCCATCCTAATCATTGAAATTGCTTTAAAAATACTTCCAGAATATGAATAGTTGAATAACTCTGTAGGTGCAGGCAGGAGAATCTGATGTATAACACACAGGGCTCTAGTCCAGGAAAGAGCATAAGCAAGTGCTTAAATCCATTCCTTTTCAGGAAACAATTTCAGCACATGCTAGATTTTAAGCATATGCCTAAAGTCAAGCATATGGTTAAATGTTTTCTTGAATGGAGGCTTTCCCAATTCAAGGCTTTATAGGGCAACGTATGGCATTTTTGAGGAAACTTAAAACATTCTCACTCTTCACAGAAAGACAGAGAAACTGTACAAATCTTTTTTGAAACACAGAATTTACCAAATTCTATTGAGGAAGGATATATTTGGATTTATTGAATTCTATCAAGGTTTAACTTAAAACCTATGAGGTCCAAGAACAAGGAAAACAAAATATTAATGTAGTAGGCTCATTCAATAAGCAAACCCAGACTACCAGAATTTTCAAAGAAGAGAAATTAGTCCCTAATGCACTCATCAAAGAGAAGAGCAATGTTACCTAGTATGTTTTGTATTAGCCTTTCACTTTATCTCCTTTACTAGAATTTTGCTTCTTACCTTCTTTTTATATTTGGTGAGAAATTAGGTCATGACTGCAGACAGGGTTCACACAAGACATGTAAGTCATAAATCTCTCTACTGCAAGTAGTTTTCCATCCTGTTCTCAATTTATTTCTATTTTGTTAATAATAACCACACAACATAATTCGGCAAAATAATATGGTACTTGACTGTGACCAGCCTTGAACAGACTCATGTGATGAGCTTTTTAGGAACTGGAAGGAACATTTCCTTCCAGCTTCTCCCAGTTGTGGTGCTGGTGGGTAGCTCAAGCTTACCTGGGAACACACATATTACTGGACTGTGAGCCACAGACGTGTGAGTGCGTCAGGCTGTAGCTACTACTCTACTGACCAAACACTGCTATAAAGCCCATCATCCTCCAGAAATTTCCCTAGTGGAGGGGAACAGGGAGGAAGGGACAGGAGATTCTTCTTTTTTTTCTCCCTCACAAATTTTTTGGGCATGGCCCTCATATGTCACAGCCCAGAATGTTTGGTTATTGTTAGCATTTTTACACACTGTTAGGTTCACTTTCAAGTTGAGTTCTATTCAGACAGTAATAACTTGTTTGCAAGCCTTTGCTGAAGAAAAGAGTTACCTCTTAAAACATCAGTCCCACTGGATTATTCAAAAGGGCAGAGGTTTGTTATGTGTATTCTGTTGATGGCCACTCCAGCCAGCAGAAGTATGCCATAGGTCACAAGTCAGACACACTTTCGATTTGGCTCTTTGATTCATCCTGACTCAAGAGAAAGAGCACCACTGAGGAAAGTAGGGAACTTCTGTAATTATTATCATTATAGTACACATATAACAAGATATTTAATTTTATTACTAAAAATACTTATTTTAGACTTGGTTCTTGTAGATTTCAGCTGAATCTTTCTAAAAAACTAGTTATTCAGGCTGCCTCTCACGCTATGTATTTGGTGTCTCTTTTCTTTATCCCCCTCAGGAGATATGTGGAGGTCCCGAAGAGTCCAAAGGATCCAGAGCTAAAGATGATTCAGGGTGTTGTGGATGGAGGAGGGAGAAAGGACAGATATGCATCAGGTTTCTGAAATTTTCCTCTCGGGATGTAACTGTATAATAATGTTTTTCCCATCCCCTGAAACTTATCAAGATAAAAAGTAAATCCTAAATCCTGATGTAAAATCAAGGCCCTCTGTGAAAATGAGAACTGACACCTCACTAAAGACAAGTCAACTCTGTCATGACAGAAGCATCTATCTGAAGTATAGAACAAACAAACAGATTCAAATCAATGTCTCAATTAGGAAAAAAAAAGAGTTGGAACAATTTCCTCTGACATCTCTAACCAAAATAATGATTATAATGGGGCAGGATGTACATTTTGAGAGTTTTGCACAGAACTCCCCACCTAGATTGGAAAAGTTTTCACAATAGAAATGTGTTAGATATGGACATATTCCTATGAAAACCTCTGGGTTTGCTCCGACCCATTAACATTTTCTGATGAAACCAGGAAAACATTTAATAAAAAAAAAAATCCTGTCAACTTCAGTTGATAATTAACATCAATAAATTAATATTTATTCCTCTTTACCATTCCTCTACCACCTCCATGTCTGCAGAAGAAAGCACTGCCTGCAGATGAAGGACACAAAATACACCCAGCTATTCTCCCACTTCCATTAGTGTGTCCAGAAAGAAACTACTGTAATTTCTGATCATCATTTCATTCACCTTCTCTCAAGTCTGGTGTCTGAGCTCTCTCAGGCAGCTGTAAGGATACATTAATACCTGGGGCACATTTTCTTTGTGGAAGAGAGAACAGGAAGTGCAGGAAGTGCAGACCCAAGGCTGGAGAATTAAAGAGGAAGACTCCAAAGATCATCGTCATTGCCATACTTCCTCTGCCACCAGTGACTAATGGGAAAAGGCACTGCTCTTCTTTTCTTTTCTCTTTCTGAATTGTGGGACAGTTCTCTCGATATAAATGGCAGATTTTGTCTGTTTTCAGTTTTTTTGTTTTGTGGGTTTTTTCCAATGTTCAGCTTCTGTCCAACTCTACCTGCTTTGCTCCAGCTTGCGTAGCTGATTATGACAAAGTGAGGCAGGTCAGATTGCTTAGAGATGAGGAACTGTGAGGAGAGAAGGAGACTGTGAGGAGAGAAAAGGAAAGGGAAAAACACCACTCAGACAAATACCATAAAAAACCCCAAAAAACCCCCACAAATGAAAACAAAACAAAATAAAAAAACAGAGCCAAGGTGACTTTGTGGTCATCCTGGGGTCAGAGGAAGGAACAATCTGAGGAAAATAGAGGCAAGGCAGAGAGACGCAGAGTAAAGTGCACTGAGAAGGCTATGAGGGGAAGGTAGAGTAGGCAGAAGAGAAAATTAAGCAAGGAAGGAGGTCTGCAACTGAAGAACTGAGCAAAGTTACTGGAGGGGCAGAGGTGGAGGCAAAAGCTTGGTGGTCCTAGAATGATCTACCCAAACCTGGGGGAGGCAAAGTGAGGGATGCACATGAAAAGAAATTGGTACAGTAAGGAAATGCCTAATGCTTTTCAGTTCCTCTCCAGGCTATAAACAACCTTCTCTGCTGCTAGCCAGCCCTTCGGTACTTTTTATTACTGATATAAATAATTTTCAAACCAGAATGGGCAGGAGATCACTTTGAAACAAAATATGGTATGTTTCTAAAACAAGGGATGCTTCCTGGGAGGTGAAGAAAAGGATGTGGGGGATAGGAAGACTCTGTAAAAGAAAAACAGTTACAAAAGAGAAAGAATAAATATTAAGAGGGACAGGTAAAGATAAAGGGGATAAAGATGAAAAAGATAAAAGTGATTGATGAGAGGAAGAAAGGAAATAGGAGCCAAAATAATAAAAATGAGAACAAAGAAAAAGAGTAAAGAGAAGGAAGCAGAGAGGAGAAAAACACACATTGAAATGAATATCTGGAGATCTTAATGATTAATATATTTTATTTTACTGAGAATAAATTTATACTGCATCTAAATAGTAGACTGAATCACCATTTACACCTTTCCAGAGAAAGATGTCAAATTTGAGCTTTTGGGTGTTAAAGTCCCCAGACAGATTAAGATCCATTCTCAACAGGATGCCATGTCCCAGCTGCAAAATTAATACTTTCCCCCACTTCAGTGTACATAAAAAGACATTAAATGAATGGAAGGAAACAAATCTGCTCTCAGTTATGCCTCTATTTTTTGATCTGAATTGTAGGATAATTAATACCATGATAATGTTTCACAGGTATAAATAGATTTAAGAATTTGAGGGAATAAAACCAGCTTTGCGTTTTTCTCTTTTCCAGTAAGCAGAAGAGGGGGGGGAAAGGAAAGAAAGAAAAAGTAAAGAAATTAATTATGTGGTATTTTCAGTTATCTATATTGCCCATGGCATAGCTATCTGTCATGAACAATGTATTCAGACTTTATAACCCAAATATTCTCCAAACAAATAACACCTTAAAACAGCAAATCAAACAATAGAATAAGCTTTATTCTGTCTTTTCCTTTTCAGCAGTGTACACAGCAAAGGAGACATAGGAGGAAATCAACTGTAAATGGCATCTTCAGTAATGAAGGAAAAAGCTGGATATCCACAAGTCTGTTTCCTAGGCAACAGAATGGAGGGACAATCAGAATCTCTCAATAGCACCCCATTACAGATATTTTCTACACAGACCAGTAAAAGGAAGTAAAAGGTGATTGGAAAATCTTCAGCAAAAATCCTCCTAGAGCACTTTGAAAGCACGGGGGAAGTGAAGAGATAATACACAAAATGGCTGCCTATGTGTAGCTCCTGATTGCAATTATCTTCAAAGAAGAAAGGAGAAGGATGACAGGAAAATCGCACATTTAAAAAAAGGTCCCAGATTTCACCCCTGACTCCAGGGATGGGGGCTGCACTGACAATTATGCTTTATAGGAATATCTCACAAATGGACTTTGACACTGTGCATAGATGGATTATTCTGAAATATAGATTGTAAATTCACTCTCAGTGTTGTACTTTGGCACCCCACCAACCTAATAGTCCAAAATTGTTAATATGACCTGATGAACCGGAACGATTGTAGAACCACTAATATCACTTATTTGAATAATTTATAGGATGCACAAAATTAGGCAAATGAAATAAGCACATGCCAAGAGAGTTCACTTTTTTCTGCACTGGGTAATCTCTTAGTACCAAAAGTGGCAGTATATGCTTTATTTGGGAACATACTGGGGAAAAAAATAGATATGCAAGTACTTAGAGGATAAAAATATTACATAGTATGAAAGCTAGAAAGATAAATGAATGAATCTAGATGAGCCATATGGACTTATTCCATCCTTCAGTGTTTCAATACTAAGTGTTACAGCTACCCTGGCCATCCAAAGGAATGTTCTGAGTACAGCCCAGCTAAGGAAATCTTAAGTGGCTTGTTACCATGTGTGCCTTTCCTCTTCTTTTCTGCCCTATCTCAGCAGATTTTCTCTTTTTACTTCTTCATGTTTGTTTTTTTTCACTCTGGGACAGAATCCTGATAAGCATCAAAGGAGTTTGTGAAGGCTGACCACACCAGTACAAAGTCATAGTATAGTAGAATCATAGAATCACAGAGTGGCCTGGGTTGGAAGGGACCTGCAAGATCATCTAGTTCCAACCCCTGCCTCAGGCAGCGACATCTTTCACTAGGCCAGGTTGCTCAGTGCCCCATCAAACCTGATCTTGAACACTGCCAGTGATGGAGGAGCCATAACTTCCCTGGGTAACCTATTCCAGTGCCTCACCAGCTTCAGGGGTCCAATTGTTCAAAACAAAAAGATTGTTCAGCCTGAAGACCGCAATTAGGTCACTCTCAAGTCTTTTTTCCAGGCTGAACAATCCCAATTCTCTCAGCCTTTCCTCATAGCAGAGGTGCTCCATCCCTCTGATCATCTTGGTGTCCTCCTCTGGACTCTCTCCAACAGGTCAATGTCTTTCCTGTGCTGGGCACCCCAGAGCTGGATGCAGACTTCCAGGTGGGGTCTCACCAGAGCAGAGTAGAGGGACAGAATCACCTCCCCAGATTTGCTGGTCACACTGCTCTTGATGTAGCCTGGGGCACGTTTGGTTTTCTGGTCTGTGAGTGCACATTGCTGGGTCATGTCCAGCCTCTCATCCACCAGCACCCCCAAGTCCTTCTCAGAAGGACTGCTCTCAATCTGTTCATCCTCCAGCCTGTATTGATTCCAGGGGTTGCCCTGACCCAGGTGCAGCACCTTGCACTTGATCTTGTTAATCCTCATGAGATTCCCGTGGGTCCACTTCTCGAGCTTGTCCATGGCCCTCTGGATGGCATCCCATCCTTCAGGTGTGTCAACTGCACCACTCAGCTTGGTGTTATCTGCAAACTTGCTAAGTCTGCACTTGATCTCTTTGTTTTATGTCTTCATTTTAACACAGATAGAATGAGTAAGTGCAGTGCACCAAGCCAAAGACCACTCAGTCACCTAACCTGCCAAAACTTTCCTCGGTTAATGCATTCTAAGAAAAAAAAAGTTAAAGAAAAGGAGGAGAAGCCCCACTGCTTCACTTATAAACAGAAACATTATATTTCCTAATTTGGTCTTTGAGTCAAAATGCATCTTTCACACTGAAGCAGGTATTAGCAAAGTAAGCACAGAAAAGTCATTGTCAATCCTGATTGAGTTCCTTTATCAGGGATCACAACTAGTCCAGCAGAATAAAAGGGCAGAGATGGGAGGGAAATGCTTTCAGAGGGCTTCAGTGCTTGGAATAATTTTTTTTTTCTAGAATTTCCGCGCTTCATACATTTGTGCTCATTTCCTGTCTAATCTGATTTCTCACAGAGGTATGGTCTATTTGATGAGGGACCAAATTAAACCTCTTTACCCTCAGCTTGTCTGAGGCTCTTCAGTTGCAGAGGAGGTATGTTTTGGTTCATTTCCAGGGATTTTTTGTTACTCTGTAATTGATTGTTCTGCTTTACTGAGTGGAGTTCTAAATATTCATATATATTAGAAACTTTGTGAGAAGATGGGGATGGCAAGCATAGAACACAAAATTGTATAGGCAAAACTTATTTAAAATATGTGAGGAAGAACTTGGAAGGAAAAAAATCCAATAAATTTGGGAAAGATATATATGGACAGTAGCTACATACACCTTTTTGGCATGGGGAATGGGAAAATTTTCTTAAAATTTTCATTTTTTATCCACAGCTAGAAACAAATACCAGTTCTCATGAACAGTTCTACATTATTGTTTTCTCTGGGATAAAAAAATCCATTGGATGGATAGATAGATAGACAGATAACAAGATAGAATGATGGATGAATTCTGGCAAATTATCTATCCTCTGAAATGAATTTAAAATAACTATGTAAGAAAATTTTAGTCTGGAAAAATATTCCAACTCTAGGAATTCAGCTCAACTTATATGCAAAACTTCCACTATTTTCTATTTTCATTACTAAAAAAAAAAACCACCCTTCTTATTTAATCTGAAACAGGTGGTAGAAAAAATAGCATTTTGGCAGCAGTTCTGTCAGCAGCAACGTCACTAAAAATAGACAAAACCAACTGATTGAACCAAACTTGAAGCTCTCTTCTGTCAGGTAAACAGTCCTTCTCTTGAGTTCTCTGGAACCCCAAAATCCTCTTTATTTAATTATCTTCTCTCAGTAACTTCTATCTTAGTTTCTTTTTCATCTTGCCTAACAATCCCAAATGTGTTTCTGTTTAGAAGTTTGTTATAGTTTTCTGGCATCGCTATGCCAGTGTTGGTACAGCTTATACATGTTAGTGATACCCCCATGAAAACTGTCCTCTTCATCCTCCTGGAGAGAAAATTCATGCCTAGGAAAGTCCTTCAGCCTTTATCATTTCCTATTCTTTCTTGATACGACACAAACTGGATGAAATCTTGAAACTGAAGGAAACAGAATTTCATTGAGAGAAAAAAAAAGTGTAATTAAGCTTACTTTTGGAAGTAAAATGGATGAAATACAGAAATCCATACCCTAAACATGGCCATGGAGCATGGAGGAGACTGGCCAAACCACCCGTAGCTCCATAAGTAGATTAACTTTCTATAGGTTGTCTCCAGAAGCATAAGGCAGAATAATGGTGGTGGAGGTATGACAGCATCCAGAGATTAGGTAGGTGGATTAATAAAAAAAAAAATCTAGCTAGAAAACACTTGTGCTATGTTCCTGAGAGAAAATCAGAGAAGGAAGCCTTTGCACAGTGAAGCAGCCGGAAAGAAGTCTTGGAAGAAAAGCAAAAGCTTTCAAATACTGTTCCTATTATAAGGGTGAAAAGGACACAATGTGTACATAGGTACATTATTCATAAATAAATAGCTTTGCAGTATGCACATCACTTATTCACTGAAATCATCAATAGACTTCCCTTTAAAACCCCTCCAAGCTCCTCAAAGCTGGCTAGGGCTCTGTGCAGGAAGGGTAATGCTATTAGTACAGCAGGGAATGGATTTGTTTCCAGTGTACCTGGCAGGCATCTGTACAGACACATGATGACATCAGTCACAGCCAAGACCACACAAGTATATTCACATGGAGCTGTAAGTCTATTGGACAGCCAATGCATATGGTTTATACCCTTCTCCCTCTTAGTCAGGAAAGACTCCAGCTATTTTTAAGTCTGGATATGCATACGGCCAAATATAAGGATATTCCTTGTGCCAAGAAAGAAAAGGGAATACTTAAATTTTTCAACATGCTTTTCTTATTCCTAGCAGTTTTCTGTGCTTACTCACTCTTTCCCTGGAAGAATGAAGGGCCATCTAGAAACATTTGCAATCTCTAAAACTTGGATTAACATCGACAAATTCACAAAGTTTATTCATTCATGTAAATTGTGAAGTGACCAGCTGGGACAGTCTGGTCACACATACACAGTGGTGCACACTCAGGTTTTCAACACCTGCTTAGATAGAGCAGTCAGGGGACAAAACCTACAACACGGAACAAATATTTTCATCAGACAGATTGTGAACCACCTTCAGATTTTCACTCACCTCAAAAATTAAGCAGCAGTGGAGAGTGAGTAAATTCATAATTCTCACAGTTGTCTTGAAGTTAACTTCTAAAATAGAAAAAGCAGCTAAATCCTTTGCATAAATTATTGCCAATTGTCCATCTAGCTTTTGTTACAATAGGAACCGTGACAAAGACCTTGGAAACCATGATTCATGTATTTTCCAGGAGCAGCCAAGTGCATCATCCTCTGAAAAGAATATAAAGCAGGAAAGTTTACATTTGTGAAAAATGCTGGCCATTGGCATGCGCTTTTCTCACTTCTATAAAGAAAAGTATCAGTAAAGCAGAATGTATCTACATTGGGGAGGCAGTGACTGTCAGTCATTAAATGGTTGCCTCTGGTAGTGTCAATCTCAGTACTGTATATTACTTGGAGCACCAAAAGAAACCAAAGTGACAGTTTCAACATAACTTCTCCTTTAATAAGGCATAATTGTACAGTATGAAAATCCATGCTTTGACTGCTTTTTATTCTCTCTTTTTTTTAAATGAAATTGAAAATTAAAAAGACGGTGGAGATCATTTAGTTTCACAGAGGATGTTTTTCTTGATACTTTCTCAATGCATAAGAAGTATTTAGAAAGAAGAGTATTAGCTGGTTATATTTCCCATTTCTCATTCTCAAGCAAAACCACAGTGATTCTAGGCCACTTATTTTAATTCAAATTCACTTGTTGTGTTACCTCAGGGTTTGGTTTGTTTAATAAAATGCTTTCATGTAGTGATAGGGAATTGTGGCTTAGTATTTGTCATAAGGCAGCTTGATTTATATCTCTACAGTTCTCCAGAGATTTTGAAAAGATGACTGTATGATACAAGAATGAAATTACCTGTTGATAAAAACTACTCATACTTTGTCACCAGTCAAATGGCATAGGCGAAATTAAAAAAAGCTCATATGGTGACCTGCTTACTAAATTCACAACTATTTCTCTTTGAACCACATCCTCAAAGATTTCTGTTAGAGGTGAGATCCTTCAGACTGGGCCCTGTAGAGATGGTTTTGAAGCTTTTAAGAAAGCTCAGAAAGCTCACAGTCACAATGACCCTGTTGAGAGTCCCCCTCAGAGACACTTGATCATCGTCCAAATTATATTTGTTTGTGCTTCTTCCAACAATTAAACTCTGGATAACTTCTTCTGCTCTGATTTCTAACTTCTGATATTCCAGAAATTGAATAACTTTATAACATTGTAACTTCCCACCAACACATTCTACTCCATAGACCCTATAAATTAATGAACATTAGAAACTCTTCAGAACTGACTCTGACTTTTCTTCCTCAAGAATTCTTAAGCTAGCCTTGTATTTGTATTTTGAGGTGTCTACTTTAGTACATATTACACATAAACACAATAAGTAAACACTCCTCCAAATTAAATAAATTAGTAGCTGCTGTCTCTACATATAGGGGCTTAGTCTTTTTATGTACATTTAAGACTTCTGTCTTAGCAGTTTTCAGGATCAGCAGCTGATGAATGGACATGCACAGTGCTACATGGGTTCGCGGTGCATGGGGGGCTAGGTCAGCACTGCAATGTGTGCACAGATCAAATGCTGGGAAGGCAGCTCTGACAGAGTCTGTCTTTGGCATCAGAGCATGCTGCTCTGTGTTTGTTAATGAGACTGGAGTTCTCTTGCAGCGCTAAACCTTTTGCCAGATGGATGTGCCATAGCTCCGACAGATCCCGGGGCAGAGCTATTACCCAAACACCGGCAGAATCAGTGGCTTTTCCAGCAAGTGGCAAGACTAATAAAACCATCTGGCTTTTCAGAGCCCAGCAGAGCAGCGGCTTTTAGGTTTATACACAGCAGTTGCCTGTTTTCCAGCACAACTCTTCCTATTATAGAAAGCTATCCTGATACTTTCTATGAAATTAAGATACAGACTTTTTGCACATCTCATTGTGATCCTTTACAGAGCAGATTTTCTGAAAGTTTCTCCAAATCTAGTACAATAACTATGTGATTGCAAATCATTCCACAGCATTGTTAGTGATTATACCTCTGAGTCACAGACACATACAGCCAGGACAGAAACTAAGCCATTGACTAGTTGGAGCCCAGAGTGTCAGAACTGTATAACAGTTCATGAAATACTGTCAGAGCAGACTTCTGAAAGATAAAGAAAAATTGCATAGAGTAGCGAAGAAAAACAGTGGCAAAATTAACCTTTAAAAACAGAACTGAAAATCAGATACATAAGATATTACTGGCTGAGAAGCAAAGTCCTCCAACAAGATTGGTACTTAATCACATCAGTCTTTTGATTTTGATTATAGGACAAAAGCTATAAAAACAAGTCCTGCCTTAGAAGTTTGAAATGTTTCTCCCGAAGATCTTAGTGTATACGTATCTCATTTGATATGGATTCTGTAACTGTATGTAGGTCTAATTTCAATCTGTCATAATAATCATAAAAGGAATCTATATAATCAAATTATTATTATGCTAGATGAGAGTAGAACTTTATTTAGGCTAAAGCCATATATATAACTATGTTCAATTCTATAAATTTTAAAACAAAAAAATGCCAGATTTTCATCCACACATCACTGACTCTGCAAAGCCATGGTAGGTGAACTATATATGTTTCTCACACTGATTTGAAAGAGAATGTCTTTTACACAGACTGACCATATTTAGTACAATGATATGCAGGCAGACAACGTTTGAGAATAGAAAATTTGGGAACCACCATTTGGGGTGTAAAACTACCAGACTAAAAAAATTACCTTTTCTAAAAGATAAAGGTTTAACTCTAATTGGATTTTTAATCCTGAGTTTAGCCTGGCTTGGAGAAGAAAGCTGTTTGAGATGACCGCCAGAAGTTTGTTCCAAATGAAATATTTCTGTGGTTTGATACTGTGAATGATCCTGTGAATGCAAAAGCTCTACCACATAGTCTTTCGAACACCATGGAGCTGTGAGAACACGATTAAAGTCCAGATGTGTTAGATACCAAAATAACTGCTACACAGCTTTGGAAAATGAAACCTAAAATAGGAATCCTGTAGCTGTTTCCAAGCAATGTCTACCATTAAAAAAATAAGACCATAAAATTCTCCTAGCCATGCGTATGCACCCAGAGCATTCCTGCTCTTTCCTGGTTGTAGTCAAGGGACTCTTCTTTGACCAACAGAGAAAAACCATCAGCATTTGCACACAGTTCCAGGAAGCTAAAAAAGGTTCTTTCGGGAACCTGACATAACCTGTGAATTACTAAATAGATCATTTTATAAAAATTTTCTTCTCATTAATTGAGAAACTTGAAAAAGACTGACTTAAATATGTTTCTCAATATTTATTAACTGGAATATTTTTGCTTTTCTTCATGGTCATTCTTGTTCTTGAAAATCTGAATTGGAGCTGTCTTTGTTTGCAGGTCATATTTTCGAGCATGACCTCAGCACATTTGTTTTTAGAAGCTGCAATTAAACATTAGATAAGTTATGTGGCTTTAAGGAATTGGTTGGCTTCTAGTGAAAATCCTTGAAAAGTGGATTTTTTAACACAAGTGGATTTACCTGAAGGGTAGATTTAGGTCCCTGCCAGTACCTCCTGGCACAGAGCACGCAAATTCGTGAGATGGCTACAGATGTGCAATTCTCCTTAAATGAGGAAAGTGTCTGCTCCTAAGTGTCATGTGACTTGAGCATCCCAACCTGGCTCTGGCTGCCAGTTCTTCTTCTGCTAAAAGCTGAAGTGTTTTGTCTGTTAAACTAGAACATGTATAACTTTACAAGTCTTCTTTCTTCTTTCTTTAATGTTTCGCTTCTGCTCTTCAATTGGTTCAAGCAAACATCTTTCAGATGCCTCTCACTAGATTCTTATTTACACCTCTTATAGTTCTCATTTACCATGTTTCTAAAATTAAAAATAAAAGAAGTTATATCTGAGCTGATTGCAACCTCAAATAATCTGAACTGGCAATCATCTCAAAGGTAATTATTCAAATCTGCTGTTCATACCCCACAGTTCTGGTGCAAGGTTATTCCTTCCTGACAGGCACTTCTAGATTCATTCAAATCAGTAATAGTAAAAATTAAAATTCTAGGGTTTTTTTCTGCTTCTTTCAGCTGATTTCTATGGTTTCTCTCTTTGATGGTAATTTAGGTCCTTTTTCTCTTTTCCTATAATTTTATTGCTTTCACAGGCAAGAATATTGCCATTGTTATTATTTTTCATTGCTCTCCAAGGCTAAAATGCACACCTAGGTTTCACTGATACTATAGCTAGGCTTCAATGATACTGTATTTATTCATTGAATTATGTATGATTTTAAAAAATAGACTTGCTCTAAGTGACTAGGAAAATAGAGACCTCCCATGGTAATTCCCAGATGTCATTCAGTAGCCTGTAATCCCTCATTCTGAAATTGAAATTTCTGGCTGCTCTCCCAGACCACTAGTCATCACCCAAAGAGGGAGATTCAGAAGTCAAGTGAAGCCAGAGGGTTCAAGAAGATCGATGCAGTGCAGTGAGCCCTGGTAGCCCGAGCTGTACAGATACTGACAGTGTTGGCTCTTCCAACCATTGTGTTTCCAAAGAGTATTGACAATACCCATTGTTTTTGCTTCTGTCTCTAGTAAAGTCATAATTTTCCACAAAAATAGAAGTGTCAGAGGGGAATAAAAAGTTGCTGGTTTGCAAAGAAACACAAACATTCAAAAAAGCATTCAACTCTCAGCCCTTCATTCTGTTCTCTGTCACTCAGGAAAGTCAAAGTTGCCAAGTGACAGCAAGGGGTTCGTGTTCCTTGGGATCCTTTTGACTTTGCAGCATCTCTGCTTGCACTGGCATCACATTCCTCCCATCACTGTCGAAGGTGTGAACTAAATAAGAATTTATTTTCTGACAGAAGCATCTCTTAGATGAAAGGGTCCCATGTTAACCTTTAATGTCAGTCTTGCTATCCCCTGTGTCTTGGTGGCTGATAGGATTATGAGTAGCATTGAAAGCTACCACTAAAATCCTTCCTCTCCAAGAAGACCAAGACTGCCATGGTTTCCTTCTCCCTGACAGCACCCTTCTTTGCTTAGAGAGAGTGGCTGAGAGCTAGGCTTTGTGTGGACAGAGTGTACAAATGCATTCCTGATGAAGAAAGTAGGGAGCAAGGAAAGAATTTAGCCTGAATCACAGTTCATTTCCTGGCCATCTCCTGGGGCAGCGCTCACACATGCTACCCTTTATTTAAGAGAGACTTAGAGACTTCAACCTCACATGTTAGTCCTTTATTCAGAATGGGAAGATCACAGCCAAAAGCAGTATGAGATAATAACAGGTATCGCATGCTGCTTGTGGTTTCGTAGTATCCAAAGTCTGCCAGACTAGTTGGATTATGGGAATTTTTAAGTTAATAAAACCAATTTGTTTAAAAAGAAATTACCCATTTGGCTCTTGTTGATCATCCAGTTGGTCTTATTTTTCCAAGAGGCAGAACACATCTGCAACTAATTAGTATATTAGTTGGAGTGCCTCTGCACTGCTGCATTACAGTTCCTGTACACAGCTTGAAATTATATGTAGGATGTAAACTCTTCTCTCATTCTGTTGCAAACCAGAAGTTTTAGCAGAATCACAGAACCTAAGAGATAGGTGAGAAAGAGGGGACAGAGTGTGGGGGGTGGATATCAACAGGATTTGGCTCAACTCTTTAAGCTCAATTAGGTTATTTTTGTATTAAAGGTAGATCCTACACTTGGTTTCTGACATAACAAAGTAAAAAAAAAATCTCTATTTTAATGGAATGTAATTTAGGTTTCAAATGATCATAAATAGAGCACCATTAGTGCAAAAGAACAGTACATTACTGGCTCTGTGCTTGCATCTGCCTTCTCTTCATCTTTCCTAATCCTGCTGTGGTAATCAGAGACACATAAATATCAATTAAAGACACAATTAATACAATTAAACTAAAGCAATGAGCTCCTTCAACGGTAATTTTATTTAACCCTCTTATTTATGGTATAACCTCACTCTCTCTTTCCAAGTATCCTGGCCAGCCTGTGAGTGGTCATTACAATTGCTCCAGGCTGAAGATGAAGAGGGACAGCAGTCAGAGATCTCATGGCTGTGCTGAGGGATGAGCAGCATAATGATGACAAGAGAATTTAAGAGATTTGTAGGATGAGGTAAGCTTCAGGCTTCAGAGTGCATTTAAACAGAGGAGGTTGAGATGATAGAAATGAAAGCCTATGGGAGTTCAGTAGGGGATAAGAAAGAGTTAGAGAGGTGAGTGACTTCCTTGCATCAGGTGGGCCTGCTGAGTCTGGGATATGACCTGACTGCCTTTCCAGCCAGGACAGCAGTGTGCTGTGAGCTCTACACTGAATATGAATATGGATATGAATATGAATATGAACATGAATATGAATAAAAAACAGTGGGAAGATGCCCTGAAAGGTTGAGACTTCTAGCAATGTGGAGGTCTAAACAAACAGCTTTACTATATGATCGTGCAATCTGGATGCATGAGCAAAAGAAAATACCAGAAGGTAACATCATTTCTGACAACAGTAGGGGCTAAAAAACTTTGGGAGCAATTCAGATGCTTACACACAGGTGCTTTGTGCCATTTTAGACACTGTAGGATATCCAAGGGTGATCATTCCACACTGAATCATTCCCTTGGTATTTTTAATATGTTTCAGTCAATGGTGAAGGAGGTCAAGAATGAAACTGCTGGTATGGTTACAAACCCAGTGCAGCTAAGCCATATATTGTGGGCTAAAAATTGCTACCTTACACACCCAATCTAGGTCTTCCAGAAGTTATCACAGAAACCAGAAAAGTAATTCTTTCTTCCAAGCCCAGAGGAGAGGTTGTAAGTGTGTCTGTCCACAACAGAGGAGCCCCAGAAAGAAAAAATTTACCTGCTTCTCCACAGAAGACCAAGAGAAGCACTGTGGTGCATATAGCATCACAGGAAGCAGAGAATTAAAAAGCATGTATTTTTGGAGGGAGATAAGTGTGAAGATGTTTATCTTCCTCTAGTGATTGGCTTACAATAACGGGTTTAGGCTAAAAGGTCTGACTTTCAGTTAGCTTACAATGTGTAAGAACTCTCCCACCAAAGCAGTACCACTTTGCTTTAAATTATAGATATCAGAGGCCACATAGTTTTAATGTTGTTCATTTTTTCTTTTCTCTACTTGAAAGAAGATTATGTGAAAAGCTATAACTTTGAAGGCTCCAGTGTGAGGCAGCTGGACCAGCTGTGCTCCACAGAGGTTCATGTTCTCCAGGGCTGGCTGCCTGGAAAGCTGCCACTGCAGGAAGCCGACCTCCATCAGGCTCCTCGCCTCTGAATGGTTACTGAACACGAAAAATGAAACCGAAATCTTGTTCCTTTTGGTTAGATGAATTTTCTGATAGGTGTCAGGAAATGTCTGAAATGTAAAGTAAACTGTTGTCCTTTCTTTTCTCATAGTTTTCATAATGAACTGTAGCAGACAAGAATATTTAAATATTTTTATAACTTCTTTTCTTTCTTCCAGTTCCCACAGGTATTCTCATAGAAACAGGACCAAAATTCATTCAAACAAGACTTCCTGTTCTTTACATGCCACCTGACATGCATTAAATTGTGCAAAGCAGCCCATGTTTGATTCCATATCTAACTGAATTGTGCTAAGTGTTGGGTCATGCATGCCAGAGTCTATCAAATGCAGTGGTTTGTTTCTTCCTAAATTAAGGCAGTCTGGGAAGATTGAACACAAGAACAGTAAATTGATTCTGGTGACCCACTGTAGGCATTTCCATAGAAATCCACCTAATCCACGTCTTTGGATTCATCTAAGGAATTCTAAAATTACAAACACCCATTCAGTAGGATGGGGAAGAAAGAACATTCAAAATGAAAAGGTGATAAAGGAATATTTCAGCTGCTAGTTAAAAATAGCACCTGCCTTACCCAGCAGCTATTTGTTTGATGGGAGAAATGGATGGAGCAAAAGTCAAAAGAAGAATATTTCCAGGACTACATTATAATTATTCAATCAGTTTTTACTTTATGAAATGAAGATTTGCAACATGCGCCCCAGTTGTGCCTGTACACTTCTTGTCTGGAGTGGGCAAGCTGTGATCAAGGGAAGACAGAAGGACAGGAATGGCATGAACCATGCTTCCATCGAATTCCAAGGTTATTATCTTGGTCTTATTAATGAAACACACATCACACACAGAAAAAAAAAAGTAACAATACCAAAGTTATCTTTCAGAATTTTATTTTATTCTGCAAAACTTTATTCTTTCGTCTTCTTCCTTATACACATGAGACTGTATACATTTTTAAAAACTGTCTGGCAAGACATTAATAGAAAGTTGTGGTTTGCAATTCTATATTTAAAATTTAATGTCTTAAAATTATATAATTTTTTTGCTGTTCAATCCTTCCTAGCTTCAGAGGAATCCACCTAATGAGAAAGAATGGTTTTAATTAGTTTTAATAGCACTGGAATTTATACATAGCCTTAGTGTATGGCAATTGCATTAAAATTCCCTGACCACAAAAGTAAAATTAGGAGGTACAAACCAGAGGTTAAAAATAAGATAAAAGTGACTGTGTACATGTCTGATTTGTTTCTGTTAGCAACAACGATGCTTCAATTTTGAGGGTTTTCCTGTTAGTTGAAGCCCCTGAAAAATGCATGGAATTAAAGAGCAAGATAAGATTGATTTTCTTGTCCAGTGATCCTGTGAAGAAAAAATTGTTATGATAACCCACCATTGACAAAATCACATACTCTTAGTGGGAAAAAAGTAAAAAAAGTCAAATCCAGGCTTTCACAATGTATAGGAAAGGAAGGTCTATTTGACCTGGTCAAATATCTTTTTAATATCTAAGAAACAAATCAGTGACTTTAACTGCATCAAGGTGGACTAGTGGATTTCATTACATTTTGCTTTCATCACTATCAGAAACATTTCACCCTTTAATAAAAACACTGTGATATCATTTTATTATTTCCAGGAGCTACTTATTTTCTAATGGCCATATTTCAGGATTGAATTTAAAATCTGCTTTTCAGTGAAAAATTTGACTAGCATATCTAGCTGCTCAAAATCTTTGCAGTGTTCATATATATCCTAGGCTGCCTGGCTGCTCTCTAGGAAATGCTTTCATTATTTGTCTGGTTTATCTCTGCCTACAGATGTTCTGCGTTATGGACTGTTACTACCTTTTGAAGAAGGAATCTTTAAGTGCAACCAATGTAATATGACTTTGAGGGCTGTTCTAGTTTGTAACCATGCAGGATACTGGACCTGTAGGAAACATAAACCAATAAAACAAACCAAAAAAACCAAACCAAACCCAAACAAAAAACTGCCACCATACACAAACCCAAAACAAACAAAACCAAATAAAAAAATAAAACCACTACAATCTGCAAAAAAAAAATCACAAAGAAACTTTAAAGATTAAATAATTAGTGTTTTTTTTATTTCCTGGTGAGTACTGTATCTGATGTAGATCATGTGAGTAGCCCATTCATACAGATCTGCTCTTTAGTTCAGTGTTGCAATTATTGTTGTGGTTATTGGTACCATGTTGTTGTTGTTGTTATCAACTAGAAATATAATCCAAAGCTCCCTAAAAAATGCAAGTTCTAGAGAAGCCTGCAGCTATTTGCAAATTTCCTGAATTTATTATTGTTCGGCAAAATAGAACTGTCAAATTTTCTCTCATGGTCTAGTAATTATAGCAGTCTCTTAGAAAAAAAATATGGCTTAAAATCATTGCTCTACAGAAGACTTGAGTGTGAGTCTCCAGGTGAGTGTTTTAAACACTGTTACTAGAGGGACCAGTCCTGTCTCCTTCTTTCGGTGTTGAGCATAAGTGATGGGGTTTAGTTGCTTATTGTCAAAGGCTCTGAAACCAAACAGACATCAAACTGTTTCCGTGTTGCTTGGAGTTATCCAAGTATTTCTTAGATTTATTTTAGTGGCAGAAGGTTAAACTCATAAAAATCCAGAGAGATGACCCAAGATGGCTACTTCTGGAATGTTGCAGACTGTCCTGACTGGGTAAATGAATGGTTAAGTTCTGATGGTTTGTAGCAATATCAGGAATGTCATGTAAAAGTGGCTTATAGATACGGATGTAGATATGCATATATATATATACTTACATATACACACACGTATATGTATGTATATATATACAGATAGATAGATAGATACATATATACATACACACACACACACATATATCAAAGGAGGGAACATCAATTACCTCTGATAATCTGGCTGGAGAACATCTCCACATTGTTCAGGTGTGGTCTGTGCCTGATCTGCCCTGTGTTCAAGACAGGTCTAAGAGAGAAAAATGGAGAAAGTTTGCATCTTCCACCAAGTTGTTACAGCAGTTACCCAAATTTGGTTCTTATTGAATTCAAGCATCTTTTCCCTGTATTGGGTGTGATAGTACTGTGATGCTGCCTGGTGCACAATGCTATAGCTTAATGTCAAGGTATTCGTTCTCAGTAATCTTTGCTCAACATAAAAGCTCTGTTACCTTTCTGACACAGACAGTTCTCCCAAGTGAATTAAATCTGGGTTGTTGGTTTCTCACGGGGGACATGGTCTTGTCATGTTGGCAAACAGAATTTCATACTTGGGTTGGGGACTCTAGGAAGCATAACTTTTGTCCATGGCAAAATAATGGTAAAATTCTCTTGTGGATCCAGAGGAAGATTTTCAAATGTGAAAATGTCAATTATTTATCTAACTCCAGCTGAAAGTCTGCCCTTGAGATGCCACATTATGAAATATTTTCCGTTAACAAAAATAAAAATATGACATAAAAAAGTTTTAGTCCTACTAGTAACTTTTATAAATGTTTCTAGGCACTTTAGTCAGTGGGAACTATTTCCAGTGGTCTTATAAGCTATAATTAAGTGACCTTCAAAGCAAGACAGAGAGATCCTAAATGACTTTAATCCTCTGCAAAGTTTTATGGGACACCACCACTCAAGTTTTAAGTATGAGGACCACTGTCAGACTGAGAGAAGAGTTTGACAGCAAATTGATAGTTTATCACCGTTGCACAGTCTGTTCTCCTCCCTGTTGACAGAAGTATTTTAGTCTTCTGAGGTGCTGATTTACAATGCCTTACTGCTGAATACACCAGCAATTCTACACTCATTTGCTAAATTTCAATATTTCAGCTAGTATTTTCCAAAGAGTTAGTGTTATATACACTGTAACCCATAAGTGTTCTATAATTTTGTGAGCTATATGAGAAACGTTAGTCCCTACATGTCCATATACAAACTTATTAATCTTTGCCCTTGCATGTCTTTGAGTTTTGATGCAGAAAGACTTTTGTCTCCGAGTAAACAAGTCAGGGAATTAAGATAATGCTTACCATTTCAGATGCCATTACAGTCAGTCTTCTAAAGAAGAATAAAGTCCTAAAAGATGCTAGTGGCTTCAGTATTTCTGTGCTGCTTGGATATTACTTTGTGGGATAATGATTGCTGTTAATAACAAACCAGTGTTCCTTCTCAGCCTTAGTAGTTCTTCAAAAGCATCTAGAAAAAAGCTTAGGGAGCACATTTGCCATTTTTGAAGCTGGTGTATAAAATAAAAAATTTTGTGATGATAGTTCTTTTTTTCTTACATATTCTTACTTCTGAAACAGTTTAACAAGCACCTTGAGACTCTTTGAATACAGTCACTAATCCCAGCAAATGTCTAAGCTGCTCGACCAATTCCGAAGTCCCTTGGTCTGTAATTATCCTTCCATGACTTGCTTCAGCTAAAGAGGAGAGACACATAGCAAAAGAACATCATCTGTCATTTATCTGAAAATATAAACCATGTACAATAACAAGGGACTATTAAATATATTAAACAGTGCAATCTTCAAGGGTAACAACAGAGTCATCTTGACAACACAATTCTGAAAATGGCCTTTTGCATTAAGGGACATCAATGGCAAAATTTCTCCTTTGAATATCCTACATTGTTTTTCCAGCCTCTAGTACACCACAAATAGTGTTACTTATGTGCTTACAGAAGTAAGCTCTTACTCCTGACTTCAGTTCATTTAACTGGGAAATCATTACCCTTTTCCAGGCCAACAGTTGGCAACCAGCTCCTCATTCAGGCTACGTGATGCTTTCTGATGTTACTGAGTTACACTGAATTGCTTTTGCTTTCATGGGAAGCCTTGTGTCTTCATCTGTTATACATCAGCATTAGGATCCAATTCTATAGGAATTATGAAATCTAGTGTTAGCTTTAGGAGAGTGCTTAAGTCCTCGCCTAACTTCAAGCTCGTTAGTTCTAAGCATTGTGCTTAGGAGCAAACATATGTTCAAGAACTCTATCGAGTCTTGGTGATAAAGCCTTCAACACTTAGCAGCTAAATTGACTCCAGGAGCTTAGCTTCATCAGGACTGAAGAAAAGAGCTCTAGAACAATACTGTCAGATTTCTTCCCAGATTTTGCCCAAAGTTGCCCTGGATAAGGTGTGTCAATTCTGTTTCCCCATCCGAAGGAGGTGGTTCTCCCCCTCTCTGCTCTTGTGAGACCCTACCTGGAGTACTGTGTATAGTTTTGGCACCTCCAACATTAGGACATGGAACTGGTGGAGCAAATCCAAAAGAGGCCCATGAAGTTGATAAGAGGACTGGAGCACCTTCCCTGTGAAGACAGATTGAGAAAGCTGGGACTGTTCAGCCTGGAGAAAAGAAGGTTGTGTGGAGCAACCTTCCAGTATCTAAAGGGGGCCTACAGGGAAGCCAGAGAGGGACTCTTCATCAGGAACTGTAGTGATAGGATAAAGAACAATGGGTACAAACTGAAAGAGGGAAAATTTAGGCTAGATATTAGGCACAAATTCTTTACGGTGAGGGTGGGGAGATACTGGAACAGGTTGCCCAGGAAGGTTGTGGATGCCCCAGCACTGGCAGAGTTCAAAGTCAGGTTGGATAAGGCCTTGAGCAATCTGGTCTAGTGGGAGGTGCCCCTGCACATGGCAGGGGGGGTTGGGATCAGATGATCGTTTAGCTCCCTTCCAACCCTTAACATTCCATGACTTTATGATCTTTTAAGGAAAGCTAAGAATATATATATATATATATACACGCACACACACACACACACATATGTATGTACATTGCTCAGTATGTATAATTAAATCAACAATGCATATGATTAATCGTCTGCTGTATTGAGCAAAAGCAAATCCAATGAGAAATATATATGCCTGAGACTAAAGTGACTTGTTCCTTTCTTTCATTTATTATCTATTATTGACAAAATACAGTTGTTCCATACTAACATAAGGATTTTCTTTAGATGTTAAAGGATATTACAATTATGGATAATAATAGAACTGACATTTTACTGTTCAAGCTGGCAGCAGAAATTTTGCAGTTATCACTAAAGAATTTAGAAGCAAGGAATGGATGCATCCACTTATAAATACTTGAAGTCATGAAATACTTCAGTCAATCTTGAGTCACATACCAAATCTTGGAACATTATCTTTACACATTACAGCCAAAGTCACAGTTGAAGTTGATGTCACTCTGCTAGATAAATGAGCTAAAAATTAATTCATACTCTTTTATTTAGTGAGATTTGTTTTTCAAGAATCTAATACAAAGAGAAGTGGACATTTGAAATATGCCCTTCTCTCCCACCCTTGTTACTATAATTGATGTAGATTGAATTAGAGCTCCAATCTTATCAAAACACTCCTAGCAGCTCTTGTTGTGATACAAACATTGGACAAAGTTACTACAGAATCATTGCATCTTAGCAGGAATGTTAAAAATAAATCTGTTCTTTCTGTTAAGTGTGACCTTGATATTGAACAATGAAAATGTGCTAAGTGACTGACCAGAATAGCAGTGAGCTACCTCTTAGCAATGTATTAGGGATAGAAAAATATTTCGGTCTCTGCATATAGTGTTTTTTAATTTCTTCTGAATCAAATGGGTAACAGTTGTGCCAAAAGGTGTGATATGTCAGCACAGACATGGCTAACACTGAAAATGTAATCCTAATAATTGTATAATAGTGGCCAAAATATTATTTAGAAGAGATAGAAGCAAAGAAAATGGTCTTTAGAAAAATCAGAAGAGCTTTACGACTTCACTTGAGGCTAGAACAAGACCAAACTTCAGAAAGAAAAGTAGAACATATTTCTTATAGTTATCCCAAGTATTGACAAAGGGTACAAAAGAGGCACAAGATAGGATTCAAGGTACGTGTTTGTCTTGATTTCATGTAAAATAACCACATTAGGGTCATATCAACAGCAAGAGGAAAATTAACTCCCTTTATTGTTTCAAATATTGTTGTTGGGTCACTCTTCAACATTGTATACTGTGTTATTTTCTTCCTCTTTGATCCTGATTCAGCTTTGATTGAAGATAACACAAACCAATGAAAACTGGATCAAGCCGGGGTGTTATTAGCACCAAATTTCCTCCTTTATTTGCAGCTCCCACCATGAGCACAATGAATGCTTCCTCATCACTTTGCAATTTGAGGGCACCCATCTGTTAATTTGCTCCCTAGATGCTGTTTCAGAATGTTATTGCTGTTTCATGCAACCTGTCATTTCAGAGATGCTCAGACTTCATTTTGGCATCTAAGGAGCTAGAGGAGCCTCTGGAAGCTGTGGAGATTCAAAAACAGAAGAAAGCCTGAGGGCAGGGAGTGTGGTTTCTGGGCAAGCTGGAGTCAGTCAAAGGATGTGGTTTTGTGGATGGAAAACAAGTTGGATGGAGCCCAGGAGATGGTCCTTCGTAAATAGGTCTCAAAAAAATCAGAGCCATGGCTAGTGATAGTGCTCTAGTTCTGATGCTGTTGCAAACTTAGGCATAGTGGTGCTGGTTCTGTACCAAAGAAATTGCTTAGTAAAGAAAGGAAGAATTAGTAGCAGAGGGGTCCTCTTTCATGAAATAATGAATAGAATGAGTTGGCCAAAAATACTTCTGGAACAAAAATCAGGCTTTCTGGGATCTCAGAAAGCTTAACAAAATCAGTGTTTGAAATCTGTATTGCAATAGAAGCTTCAAGTAAAATGAATCCTGTGCAGAAAATGCAGTAGAACTTAAAAGATAAAAAACTCGCAGATGTCTGAAAAATGCTGTATCAAAAGAAAGTTAACTCTTTCAACAACAGGATACCTTCCCTATGTCCTGGCTTAAGAAATAAGCACACACGTTTTCCCACCTTTTTATATACTAAAACTGCCTGGCTATCTTAAAGTTATGATTTCAACAATAGTATAAACCATCAAGCAATGTATTTTATTTAGAGGAGACATGGCACTTAAAAAAGAAATGAAAGCAGTAAAAAATAACTGAATTTGTAGTGTCCACTTTTGGTCATCCACATTAATTGCATGTGTGTGTATTTGAATCAATTAAATGAAGGCATACCTTCCTTCCAACACAGAAAATAATTAGGTAATATATTAAAAGTAGATAACCTTGTTTGCCTCCCACTCAACCTTTCTTCATCATTCTTAATAGCAAACATCTAGCTATTGATTGGTTCATTTTAAATGCTACTAAGGTAAATGCCGTACTGCTTTGAACTGATGAAAGAATTGAACAAAGACAATCATAGTAATTGTGGTATGTTGAGGAATGCAGATCACAAGGACTGAATACAAAAAAAATGCCCAATGTAACCTTTTCTTTCATGTAAAATATCACAAAAGAAAGAAAATATGTGTACAGGGCAATCAGAGAAATTTAACTTAAGGCAGACCCCTCTTATCTCTTTTGTTCTGCCTTTGTAGTAAGGACTGCAACTTCATTCTAAATCAATACATTTTCTCAGGCAACATGATTCTATTATAAATCATCATTTGCACAGTGTGTTTCTGCTAATACATCTGCAGCTAGAAGGGATAAAGAGGAAACTGGCTAACAACAAACTGTGCTGTTAAACTAGGGTAGAAACAATTTGAAACACAATGTTATTATTGAAACTTGTATCAACAATATGCTCTCAATATCAACTGTTGTGAAATTATATGTACCTTCTACTGCAAATAGCTGTTTATGAAGTTCAAGTTGATGCTCAAGACAAAGAAAATGCTGAACCCAAACTATTCATGAAGAGACGAGATTTAATGTATATAATTTAGCTACAAACTGGTCAACTACATTTTGAGCAAATAACTTCATGTAGCAAGGCAAAATTTGACACAAATACATATTTTGTGGATTGGATGTAAACCTAAGGAATTGATTATCCAATAGTCTAAAAATTTCCTTTGAAACCTCAAGTACATGCTCAATATAATCAGTTTAAAAGCTAAAAATCCCAAACTGGGTAAAAAAAAAAGGCTGATGATAGTATAAACTATTGAAAGTCCACAGAATCTGGAAGTTTGGGGATCACACATTCCTATCTGAAATGGAAACAGTGCTTTCAAATATGTTTCCATCTTTACAATTCTGTGTGTGTATCATCATTGTCCCTCCCCTCCTCCCGCCAATTAGGAGTCTAAAATAAAATTGCTAAATCTTAATTTAAGAAAAGGTTTACCAAAATACAACTGAAAACTATATTTCGCTGGCTTTTAGTGACATCTGAACTCAAAATTGTTGGCAAGAACACAAAGAAATATCTGAAATTAACTGGATGGCTCAGAAACCCCCAAAATGGGAAGAGATAGGTACAAGTCCTTGGAATACACTAACTTCTCTTTTGCCTTTGAAAACCACTCTTGTAGGCTAATGTTTGCTCCATGCCTCTTCTCCAAAATAAATTCCCCTTTAGATGTCTTCCTTCCTGATTATTACTACCCTCACACTTGTATGCTTCCAGAACTATGAGCAAAATTATGCGACAACCATGTACACCACAGCAGAAAATGTAACTTCTGAATAAATGGGTCCATTTGCCTTCAAGTTCAGCATTTTTCAAACTTAGGTTAGTAGAGACATTTCTTCTTTCTGAATGTGAATAGGCTTAAGAGATTGTGTTTTATTTAAATCTTGGAAAAAGTCTTCTGTCTTTGTCTTTCAATCTGTCAGTAATACAACAGTGAACGTTATAAAGGGGGTGTTGTTTAAGAAAAGATCGCATTTGGCCAAATTTATCCACCTAGGCAAATGGTATTTTGCAAGTAAACAGAATGTATTCAGTTTTCTTCATTAAGACTCCTATAGCAGTCAGTGAGCAGAGGTCCTAGATTTATTTATTAGTGTTAACACTAATTCAGCACACTTCTGGTTTGTTCAGACACTAGGAAAACTGATAATTTTGCGCCTAATGTCACCGTATCTGCCTGAAAAATCTCTGTGTCAAGGAAATTCTGTGCAACCCCTACAAACAGTTTCTATTTCCTTATTCAGGAACTGAACAATAGAAGTTCAGTCCTGGGCCAAATATTGCCCTCACTTGATAAATTTGTTAATCACCTCTCACATCTTGTTGATTCAGTGTCAATCAAAGGCAGCGCTACTGCTCACGTACTTGCAGCTGAATTGTAGCTCTAAGCATATGCATAAGTGCTTTTTTGGACAAATGCCAGTTGCTTGGGTCCTTGCCATGTCAGGCCCCTTGTGAATACATTTTTCTCACATGAACACTGTTTTCAGGACCAGACTTGCATCCTTCAGCATATTGACAGCTATGCAACTCGGCACAGGTGAGTAGGAGCTCTCCTGTGCTGAGCATATTTCACTTCTTCCTGTGCACAATGTTGAGATAGGACCTACAGATATCTCAGGACTCAAAGGTCAGTAAGACTGGAAAATCTATCTCCAACCGTCTGTATTACCACTAAATATTTGACAGATGCAAGAGAAAATGTATTTGAGCACTTAGAGGAAGAAGTTAAGCATGGAGATATTAAAATGGAGAAAAAAATGTGCAAAAAGTAGTTTGATGAATAATTTAAAAATTGTCTGGGTAACATAATTTATTAGGCTAATATCAGGTTAAATCTTTTCCCTATACTCAGACTATCTTACTGTGGTTGTGTTGGCAGTAAATTAAAAATTTATTAATTATCTACAACCTTACAGGTTTTGCTTCATGTTTTCTAATAATTTTTGATGGTCTGACAGCCTTGTCTGAGATTCTGAGCAAATCAATCCAGATCACTTCCACACCCTATGTGCAGTAGGACTGTACTGGACTCGTGCATATTGGTATACCGGCACCATCAAGTCTGATACACCACAGAACTGATCTACACATGCTCCTAAGAGATATTTGGGACACAGTGAATTGATTTAGAGCCATGCTCAAGCATTTAGTCATGTCAGTCACTAGATCTATGTGTTTTGAGAATTGCACCTATGGGCAACACTATGTAAATAATGCATAAATAATGGAAGGGACAATTAAATCTAAGGTTGCAGATCTAGACTCTGAGGAATGGGGTCTTTGAACTTCTAGCAAAACATTCTTTCATATATATATATCCCTAATGTAACCTGCAAACTTTAAGATGTTTTGTATGGACAAAGGTTGGGGAATTGCCTTTGTTGATAAATCCTAGGTAATGGATGGTACAAGCCATCCATTCTGATGGTGGAACAAGAGATCAACTTGGGCTTCAACTGAGGCATGAATATCATGTTCTTTTAGAGGGAAGACCCATGTGATATGAAAAATGCAGAAGAAATGGCTTTGGGGTTTGAATGATTACTGAAGAAAAAGAATATTACCATCTTGCCAAATATCCTCCTCTTAGTATCCTCAACTTTTATTCAAAATTCTGTAAAATATTGAAACTGTTTTCTTTCAGCTGAGAGAGTGATTGTTGACTAATAGCACGTTGATTAAGAGACAGGAATGGCATTATAACACTTTATAGAAATAACACATTTTTAGAAAAGGTTAATATAACTAAGACAGTGGTATATCTTACAATTTAGAAAGATAAATTTATGTAAATACTGACTGTAACCTTTTTATAAAACATGAAGTATATATAAAATTATTTTGCCTACAAATTTGCAAGCATTTGTTACAAGACAAATTTTTTCAGTATGCTTTGGACTCACAGGCTTCCCTGGTCATTCTACTCCTCATGAAAAGTTAACAATGCAGTTAACAGAATAAGCATAATGCTTATTCTCTACAGCAGAATACTATCATGAAAGCAAAGGGCACTGAAGGGCTCTGGAACTTAGAAAAATAATACTAATAATAATATCAGTTTTTATTTATTTATAACATCTTAGTTTTAATTACAGTGATGTAAAAAATGCCATATATATGATCAAAAAGAGGAACAGAAGACAGAATATTTCTTTTTGAGGCTAGCAAATTATTCACTACTTTCAATGTGCAATTGTAATTGCACAATTGTAAATGTACAAAAGATACATATGTACTATAAAGGCATTTATGTTTACAGAGTGTAGTGTATAAAAGTTATTGCTTCAGACACCACCTAGATATGCAGTGGTGACACTTCCTGCCCCCTGGGTAAATACAGCTCTAATGTCAATGAGAGGAAGGCAGGACTGCCTGGCCAATGGTCTGTCACAGGCTATACAGTAAATTTAGCGCTTTCAACCTCACCTGAGCCTCCTTCTTTACTGTATCTATCTCTGCTGTCTGCTGAAACTGGTGGTTAACAGACTGTGAAGCCTGTGAGTGAAGACTTACTATCAAAACAAAACAGAACAAACAGACAAAAAAAAGATTAAAGTACAGTATTAGCATGTATGGATAACAGTAACTTACTTAGAAGTTTGAGCTCTGACTCCACATTTTCTGTGCTAGGAAAGTGGTATTCCTTCATTACTGGAGGTAACATCTTTGGCAGACCAGTGGCGACTTGAGTGGATATGGAGTGGTCAAGCCCTCTTTCTGGTCACCTTTCAGCAGGGAAGAAATATTTTGGGAAGATAGTGTAGCAAAGTCTACCATGCTTCCACTTCTGACCTGTAAAGGGCTTTGACCTATCATTTATGTGAACTGGACAACCCTTCCGAAGGTCTGCCCTGAAATTTCTATTTGATCTTTTACAATATTTAATCTGATCTCTGACAATAATGGTCACGCACAACAATAATTAAGATGTGGGGGGTTTAATCTGTCAAAAGAAAACTAATATTTGAAACCCCTCAAAATTGTTTCAGCATTTTAAGCAAGTTCATTTTACCCTATTCATCCCTTGAATCAAAGTTCCTTTCCAGGAATTTTCTGGTTTACTGGTAATGACATCCCACATACTTTAATCATCTTCAGTCAAAAGTGAAGCAGAACAAAGCTTCAACAAGCATTAATTAAATATCATGAGTTCATTTAAATTAGCTGTAGATCTGCTAAATGAAATAGAAAAAAATTTTCTCATTTCTGTCTTAGCAGGAGGGGGAAAACTAAGACAATGTGGGATTTAACAGTGTTCATTTGATAGAATGAAATATGTGCTAATTTCTCTGAGCTTTTATGCCTTTTTCATTGCTTGGCTGGACTTTAATAGGTATTTTCTTTCTTTGCCTCTTGTACTGGACAGGGATATGCAGCGTCTAAACTCAGTAAGCCAATGAGTGAAGATTATTAAGATTTATCTTAAGATTGCATTAGATCAGACACAAATTTTAGCTTATTGTATATTTTATTCTTTTTGAGAGGCTCTTCTCTTCTGCAACAGCACTGCTACACAGGAGGCTTCCACAAAAGTTTGTCTCCAGTTTCATGTAGATTAACCATAATGAGGGAGCCTCCCTGACAGGTGCTGGCCTTCTACCCTATTCAGAAAGTTATTTTTCTCCCTCTGTTATAACACATGCATAGAGAGGGGTCTGGACCAGAATCACGAATCCAAACACTCCCTAGTTTGGGGTGAGCTTGGATCTACACCAAGATTTGCAGCTGGGACCCATCTGTAGTTATAACACAATATCAGATAAGTCTGCAGTAGTGTAAATTGGCACAGATTCATAGACTTCAAAGGAAGCATACCAGTTTGCAGGAGCAGAGAGTATAGATAATCCTACCTCTGCGAAGAAGGAAATACAAGGGTCTAGGGAAATCAAAGTAGATAGGGGAAATATGAAAAATCTGGATCAAACCAAAAAATGCCTTGAAAGTTAGAAGTCTAGTGTGATGCAGAGGTGCATACATGTTTGGGGTACAAGGATACTTATACGTGCTTGGCCTTGTCTATGTTGTTGCATTTTATGCCAAGAAGTCCTCAAGAAGCAAAACCCACATAATTTCTCATACAAAATTTCTTACAAAATTATTACTTTAACCATCATCTTTTTTGAGCAAGAAAATAATGGTCCAAAGATTCTTTGAGAATCCATTGACACCTCTTATATGCCAAAGCACAGCTTCCATGTGCTCATTTCCTTCAGGGGTGATGCCACCCACCACATGAATGCAGCAGCATCTCGGAAAGAAAACTGTGTAAACAGTAAAGTGATCTGTGCTCAGGTGCCTGTGCACTCATGGTTGAGAGGAGGAGTTGTTGAGAGAATCATTTAAAGTCAGATTAAAGGTGTCATCCAAGCTGCAGCTAGAAACAGTGATATTTAGAGGAAGATTGCTGCTAGATCAAAACTGAGCTACATTTTGGTGAGTGTCAGTGAAAGCAGGCAGAATAAGCATTTCACATAAGTCAATGATAACCTTTTCCTTGTCATAAAATTGCCACTTGATCTAATTAGGTAGAGACGGTGAAAATGCGAAGCTGGCACCATAGATCTACAGCAATATATACCATAGTCTACATGCCATCTCCTCTGTCTCTATAAAGGCTTGATCTGAACCATTTAAGTCTTAGCAAGGACTGGTTTGGACAAAGAGTAAGAAAACACGCTTATACATCTTAAAATGTCATTTTGCCATGAATAAAATGAAAAAAAATCATAAATGATACATTCTTACTCTATATCTGCTCTCAAAAAAAAAACCCAAAACAAAACAAAGTTTCTCTTGAACTATTGAACTTTTTCCCAAACATTCCTTGAAATATGGAGACTACTTTATCTGTTCATTCTGCTTAAGTATGTCCATCTGGCAGCATAGATAACCTCTGTGCACCTGCTCAAAACTTACCTTTTTAGATTATTCTTTTCAACCTACTTTCTCAGGTACATGTCTGAGCAGTGTGCAATGCATTCATATGCGTGAAAAAAGGGCTCCAGGCAGCACTACTCTGACACAAGGCTACCCTAAACAAGCAAGAAAAATAAGCATTGCTTCATTTGTGGAATCAACCAAACTGCATAAGGCACAGCCTATGGAGGCAAGGCTAGGTAAGGAAAGATAAACTGGATTTTTTTTACCATCTCGGGCTAGATGCACACCCACACACACACACACATGCAAAAGACTGGAGAAATGCATAGTCCGTGGCTATAACAAATACATTTTAGGTGGCAATTCCATTTAAAAATGCAGGAATTTTAGATTCCCAAAGAGACTTAGACATCTAGTTGTCCTTTTATCCACCACTAGAAGTGTAGATCCTTAGAAACTCTCATATAATTCTGCCTACAACTATGTGAGCAAAGTACAGACACCAGCCTACAGTCTATTCTGGAAGTAAAACTCTCACTCTGCTCTATTGAGGCTGTTCCAGTGAGAGCATCACCATGTCTGATGGTTGTCTAGGTGAATTTATTTTAAGGATTCTTTGTAGCTGGTACTCAGTGCAGTGATAAGCACATAAGAAGCTGTTAAGTGAAATAGGTGGTTTGTAAGGACACAATCCATGCTTCTGCAGAAAATAGGACTGACCAATTGAAGGAAATGGGTAATTCTGGAAGACTACTGGATGTACTGAGAGCACAAGGACAAAACAATTCCAATCTTTTCAGTATATTATCCAGCTAAAGCAGAAGTGATGTCATATGAGTGTAGTTGTATTAAGAAAGAGGAAAAAGTGATGTGGCTACAGGACTTGTTAATCATCCAACTGATAGGAAGGGTTTACGAAAACAAGCATTGAGGAAGAAAGGAAAAAAATTTAAATTCTCTATAACCATGTAGAGATAGATGACAGATGACTTCTAGGTAGACAGATGCATACATTTTGACTGATACAGCTGTTAATTTTGTATATGTAGCCTGTCTTGGAAAAGGCAGCTTTCTCCTTAGAAAACTGTATGTGTCACAGCTACTTCATCTTGATCTCAGTTAACCACGTGACACTGTAATCAACTGTGATACTGTGAGAAACTTTTGGTTAAACTGGAGAAAATAGTGATCACAAAAGGACAAGGGCATAAAAGAAAAAAGGGCCAAGTTTTAGTGCTTCCATAAGAACTAAGCATTGGGTGGAAAGTATTTTACAGCAGGGAGGTTATTACTCCTCTTCTCAGGCGTGGAATGTTGGCACTGATTTTGTGTACATTTTTAATGTCCTTGGTAAAAAAGAGCTGGTGTGGTGCTGATATGTCCTAGTGATACAGTGTCAGGAGGGAATACGACTCTAAAGGATGGCTGGGATGAAACACACAGGAAGAAACTGTGTGACGTTATAGGCTTGAGTAATCGAAATTCAATACCACAAAATGCAAGGTCATGCACTTACGGACTAATAAGAAAAGCCTCTGATGCAGGCTAAGAGCTCATTTGTTAGAAACGACTGAGGAGCAGAAAAACCTGGGTATATTAGCAAGTCACAGGATCACTATTAACCATCAAACTAATACAGTTGCAAAAAGATCAGTGTTAACAGGAGCAGTATTTCTAGTATGGATAAAGAAAACTTAGTGCCATCAAACAAATGGAGACATGGTCAGCTCCAAGATGGGAATATTGCATACAGGCCTGGACGACTCTAAGAGACAAACTATACCAAAAACTTGGGCATAAAGAGGCTGTGATGGGGGAAGAGAGCTCGTGGCTATGGGTAGGGGAAAGCAGCAAGAAGGTTCATGCAGTAGGGAACCAGCTCCAGCTCAAAGACAATGCCAATACAAAAAAGCAGTAGCACACATAATTTTAGGTTAAAATTCAAAAATACTTAAAATAAGTAGAGCAGTGAAGTGGTCAAACAATTTCTGTCAATTACAGGATCTGCTGAGATGGAATTTGACCAAATAATGAAAAAACTTACGTAATATATATACATAAGGTCATTTGCAATATGAGGAACCAGCAAGACTACTGATAGTCCAGTAAGCCTATTCCAACCTTCAGCTCAGAAGGATTTTTTTTTCTGCAACCCTCATGAGACCTGCAGTAGCTGCCCTCCCTTCCTGTGCTCCTGAGACAGGGCACACCAAGAAGCAGTATTGGTGTAACATGATGTAGACCTCCATGGCTTCATGCCCAGAGCTCTCCCAGGACAAACCTGCAAGCCATCTGTGGAAGCTGTAACCAGAAGGCTCAGTGCCACAGAGGCAGAGACTCCTGCTGTGACAGGGAGGGAGGGGTCCTAATGTAGCAGCAATCCTCTGCACGTGGGATGCAGATGATGAGACTCCCCCACAGTGGGAAAGAAACATTCACATCTATAAAATGATTGCAAAGGTCTGAATCAGATATCTCTGATGGCTACTTTACATATATACGTAGTTTTCAAGTAACTTATAGTATCAAACCAATTATAATTGTATATTAATAGGATTTTGGTCTCTGATCACACTATATTCAGAGCAACACTTTAGCACTGCTTTCAGTGTTTTCATTCCTTCTTCATATTTCCTGTTATCTGTATTTTATTTTTTTCTTTTTGCCATAAGCAGCTCAAATGACATGTTGTTAGTATATAAGATTGGACATGTTGCTGAAAATATTTTTTTTTTTCAAAATAATAAGCATTCATCTGGAATGAGTATGCAGACCTAACTCACTTGAATAAGTCATGAATTTTCATGGGATTAAATGTATAAGGAAGTACTGTTCAGAGTAGGTTAGGGTTTTAGACTTAAAGTCATGATATGAAGACTGGCAAACATCAGCAAAATAAAACAGATTACTCTGATACAGGAGAATCTTACATGCTAGATGTTGTGAAACATAAATGTACTGCCAAGAAGTTCAGTGTGAAGTATGGTTTATATATCTCCAAAGGCTGTTTGTTAGGAAGTGATTGGGGAGAATTAGTGAAAGGATACGAAACATTTTAGCTGTAAGTCACTAGTTCAAATCCTCTCAATGACAGAAGTGAATAAGGACCTAAAGTGCTGGAATTGATGGAGTTGGTGCAATGGCTGATGTTAAAGTTATGTATGTGCTTAACAGCTTTATCGGACAGAGGCTGCAAAGTCAATGTTATTTGCTTGCCCATATGAAATAAATTGATGTCCCTGATTCAATCCCACTAAGTCAGCACCAAAGGATTAAACAGCAATGAAGTGCTTTTGCACATCTGGTGCTTCTTCTGCTGGAGCATGGCTGAGTGACAGGCAGGGGAAAGCCATACCTGCCTTGGGTAGAGAGGATTTTAGTCTCCAGCACTGTAAATCTGGCACATGTCACAAGCACTAAAGCTCACATCACATAGACAAACCTGGGGCTTTGTTTTTTCTTAAATGTTTTCACAGCTACATCTAATCAATATAGTCTTCTCTTTGTTGTAGGAAGAAGTAGTTATTAGCTTTCTGTCCAACACAAGCACACTGTCAAGCTGGCCTAGAATTCTGAAGAAGAAAAACATTTTTGCCTAAATTAATCAGTGCCTTTTGCCAAACTCAAACAATTATTGAGATTATCAAAAAAAAAGAAAGGAATTAATGTTGCATATCTTCATTTTATTACAAGGAAACACTAAGGCAGTCACAGAAAGTCCAGAGAGACCCTGGTCAAGCATTCATCAAGGTAACACTTTCAGGATTACTTGGGTGGAAATATATATTCATTGTAGGATTAAACAGTAATGTCACAGTTTTGTGATTTGCCTCTGGAGAAGGAAAGGAGATCAAGAGCCTTTATCATGTTCAGGTGCAAGCCACAGGAAATTAGGCTTGCTTTATAGACCATGATTTCCTGACTACACAAGTATAACAATAATTAGAAATCTTGGGGAGGAGATTATATACTGCAAATGTAGTTGTTTACCTGTACATTCTTATTGTGAGATGAGTTTTCCAATACTATTAGTTATCCTGTATATTTTCTCTAGCTGAAAAAGGAAGAAAAATTCTACATATAAGACTTCATATTTCTAAAGCTGTATGGTTCATGAAGCCAAATAGATGCCATAGGGCAATAAAGGAAATTAATTACCATACAAGAGATGGCAAAATCAGAATATAATTTAATGAAAATTCAGGGAACAGTGTCATTTATATGGATAGGACATTGGTATATATCTATCTGTATACATGTGAGTGTGTATTTATACATATATGTATGTGTGTCACTTGTACCTATATTCCATTTTCTCTAGCTTCTTGATGGAAAAGTTCATGTAGGTCTGCGCCACCATAGCATCTCAAACTCATGCTGTCCTTAGAAGACAAATCCAGTGAAATTTAAAAAGACCCCACTAGCATAAGGAAGAAGATATACATATGAAATTATACTTGGCTTATAAAAAAACTGAGCATGTAATGTATTCCAAGATAATGTTGTCTGACTTTAAAGCATCTGAAAAGATTTTCAATGAAAACCAGAAAACCAGAAATACAATTTAAAGGTGAAGAGATAAACCAAGCTCTGTAGAACCAAACTTGAGATCATTCAAATCACTCACAGATAACCAAAAGATAGAAATGCCAAAGGCACATTTCCTGTTTAAGTAGTAGCTACCAAAAGCGTATTGATGACCACAGCACTTATTTGTTGTACCTAACACTCATGAATGTTATCAGATTTTCATGCACTGTGTGGCATTGCGTTTAGAAAATATGCAAATGTAACTCAATATATCATGTCCAACAAACTAAGACAGCCTGTCAGCTTCCCATGTGTTACCTTGCAAGACTGCTTTAGTTCAGCTGAACTGTTAGATTGTCTTAGAAATACATTGTGTGTATTATTTAGACACATGTCACCAGCAATAAGACACTTTAGCATAATTGACAGCTGCTTTATCATGCAATGAATGGCAAGGTGTACATCAGAGACAGACAGCCTTCAACAAACAGACATCCTTGTACAGAATAATGATAAGATTTCCCCAGAATAAAGGATGAAGTTGTATTAAAATTCTATCTGATTAGATTAATCAGAGAGTTTGAATTGAGAAGGTAAGCTCTAATAGCTTCCCTTCCTGTGATTACTATATCATTAGTTGTTTGGGTTTGATATTTCACAATACAGATCTCATTGTTCACTATATTTTACTTGGTTTTAATATTAATTTTGAGCTAATCATGATATATGTAAGACAGGATTAATTTCACCTTCTCTAATGATCTAATATCTAGATATCCACTCATGTCACCTCAGAGTTCATTATCACTCTCTGGAGGGCAATATAGGCTATCTGCTTTAGGTACCATTTTCTCACATGAAGCAACCTGAATGATGCACTTTGGTAGTCCCCTAACTTTTAAATGGCTAAAGTGAGATGAATATTACCCATAGAGACAACCCCTTCATCCTTTGAAGGTGAAAATGAGATGACCTCTACAAAAAGAACTCATTTAAACTCAGGTTTATAGGACAAGGATGAAATAAATACCGGTACCTTTCAAACTATTGAGATTTTCACTACCATCCTTACTGGAGACAGGAGGTCACCCTGAGCCTCAGTATGAAAGGCCATCACACACTTCCCATCTTTCCTGGTAACAACATCAGACATGAAGAGAACTGTAACTGTTATATCGATTACAGTATCTTGGAATCAAATTTTTCATCCCTTTTTGGTAACAACAGTTTGTAATGCGTGGTGGAATTAACAGTAATGAGGACTGAGACCTCCCTGAGCCTAATAGCTTTCATGTGTACTCCATTTATAAACAAAGATACATTACTGATATTAAAACTATTCAGAAAGTATACCGAACATTGCATTACTGAAAGAAAACAAGAGAAAAACATAACCCATTGCAGTGAGAGTTAGTAGATGACATAAAATTTCATGCTGGACTCGATTTAGAATTTAATTGGGAGGAGTGTGGGGTATGGTGAAAAGTGTAAATGATGCCTCGTGAACTGATAATGTTTTAGGATTAGATATATAATTAAATATGACCTGTATATTGGGATTATATTATTTTGTTTTCTTTTAATAGCTCCCAAAGAACTTTTGTATACTTCATAAGTAATAAAATTATTTTCACATTAGTCAATACTACAAAGTGAGAGGCTCAAAAATACTGATGACTCTGATGTACATGCCTATTCCCTCTGCTGGAAGGAGATCTTTCAGTGACAAATTGAAAGAATTCATCTAATTTTTTCTGCATAAGATAAGAAATACTAAAATGATGATGGCAATAGTTGCAGTGGAGGTGACAATCTTCAGGTGACTGACAGTGAAGAGCAGCCAGGTCAACTTTTTAACAGTTGCAAGTAGATACACAAAGATACTTCCTTCTTGCCTTGAATTCCCAGAGGAGATTTCCAGCTGTATTACAAACAACTCTTGGAAATACTGCACAATCTGGACCCATTTTCCTGAGAAGCCTTGAACAGAAGAATTAAGTGTCATACTAAGAGGACCCTGTTGCTGTGGCTCTGCACTGTTGAACACCCAGCACCTAGAAAAAGATATTTAGCTCTTACAGCTAGGGAAATAATTCCTACTTATGAGGAAACTCATGCATCAGATTCATTTTATGGAAAATATGAAAGTCTGTATTTCAAATTTGTCTCTCTCATTCAATTGTGCCAGAAGTTTCATACCAACAGTTCTTTGTCCCAGGAAAGAAAGTATAAATGTTGTCACTGATTCAGTTAACCTGAGGTCGAAAAATAATCATTATGTTACATGTGGTTTATGAATATTTGTTTTAATCATTTTAATAAATTTTTATCTGGATACAGTATGTCCAATTCAGAATAGATTAATTCTCAGCTAAGACAGGAGGAGAAAATTATCAAAAGGAAGGAAAGATCATCCAATTGTCATCACTATTAGTGGGTTTGTTCACTAGATGAAATTTGGTGTCTTGCAGTTCGTTTTATGTAGAAAGAGAAATAAATGATGAAGAAAATACTGGTTACAAAAACTGCTTATAATCCTGCTTCCTCAAGCATGACAAATCTGAACACAAATTTCACCATTCACAGTCATCACAGTTTTTATCCAGCTTCCTACTAAAATACCTTATCCTACACCCTATCACTGCAAGCATGGCCCCTAAAGCCATGGAGGAGTTACCATCCCAGCTGTGCCAGCTCTCTTCTCTTCTTCTGTCTGGGCATTTCTCCTTGTTTTTCAAAATCCAAACAAATCTATTCAGATAAAGACTATCCCTGAACTGCCTTACATTTGTCTCCAGCTTGGACAGAGTTTTTTGTCTATATTTTGTTATTGGAGATTTCTGTTACTTTGGTTTCCCTCTCCTTTAACAGGTTAATGACTTTTTAAAGTTATCTTAAGTGAAAGGTAGTGGTTAAACCTAATAGTTCTACTGAATTTTAATCCAGGCTATAACAATGTTTTAAGACTTTCTGAAAGTAAGTTTAAAGTTTTACAGGGCTATTAAATGTTAACCTGGCCTTTGACAGCAAGAGTGTGGTTTCATCAGCTCACACTGCAAAGAATTAAGAAAGCTGGAGTGCAGCACAAACTTCCCATTCCCACTCATATCCACCAGTGCTCCATTTAGGTTTTAAATACTGCTTACATATTACTGTCAGATCACTGGAAACCACTGGGAATCCCACCAGCAATCCTCTCCATCACCTCTCTCGCTGCTCTAAAAAAAATTGGTAGCAAATGTTTCTCCATCTTTCTGATAAACTTGACAGGTTCATTACCACTCTTTAGTTTGCTAAAGTTCGAAATAAAAGTAGTCATATAAAATTGTTAAGCAGACCAATTTCATTCATACTACTATATAGTACTATGTTAACAGACATAGTATTGCTTGCCACTGGCTGCCGCATGAGAGGAGCCCCAAAGAAAAGATACAAGGACTCCTTGAAACAACATCTTAGCCTTGGCCATATTGATCAACATAACTGGTCTACTCTGGTCTCAAATCGGGAGGCCTGGAGACACACCATCTATAACGCAGCTGTCTCCTTTGAGAACACACGCAGGATCACTCTCAAGGAAAAAAGGCAACGCAGAAAGAACCGTGTATTGCAGAATACACCATCTAAGGAGTCTTTCTGCTGTGCCTTTTGCAATCGGATATGTCTGTCACGTATTGGCCTCATAAGCCACCAGCGTGCCTGTAGCAAATGTGGATAGAGCCTTCCCAAATCTTCGTTCGCGAAGCCTAGCCATGATTGCACAAATATGCTAATAGTTTTTCAACTTGACCTGTTGAAATTAAAGAAAAGAGAGGTGTATTTGGACATGTTTTATGCCAGTACAGAATGACGTCCTAGAATAGTTCTCTAGCAAATTCAGCTTTTAATAGAAGTGGTTGTGGAGCTCCCTTCATCTAGTAGGCTGACGTGTCTGGTTTTAAGTTTCATCCTGTCATGCTTACTTATAATCCTTGTGCCAAAATAAACCATTCCTTTCAGCCATGGTATTTCCGTTTTGCAAATAATTGTGATCTGTTACTATACCCATCTTAAGTCTCATTTGATCAGTCTAAATATATCTATATTTCTTTCCCTCTTTCTTTGTAAAGCAATTTTTCCAGTGTCTTCTCCCTCTACATTATATTTTTCTGAATTATTTACAATTCATCAGTATCATTCCAATATTAAGTTTGCCCAGGGTTTTACACAGTTTTTATTAATGAAATATCTAGTAGAGAGATCCACAAATTGCTTATATGTCAGATAGAATGCGAATTGTTTTATATGTAACATATATGAGGGAGATGTCAACAGTACAAATCATCATGGAAAAGAATTAAATTTTATCCTAATTTAGTAATTTATCCCAGAATAAATTGATAAGGCCAGTTTCCTGAGTATTATACAAGAAAAATGTTTATGTCTGCTCAAGTCAGTGATTCCCAAACTCTAGGTCACAGCTGTGAGCAATTAGCATTAGTGGGTTCATGAGCCCCATAGAAATATGACAGGCAGGGTGAAAAAAAGTTTTGGGAGCCATTGATCTAACATATACCTGCCACACCTTCCAAAATTCAAAGGACCAGTGCAATGAACAGTGTTTTAATGGTTCTCTGTTCCCCACCGAACCCCAGCCTGAGTTAGGGCAGTCAGAGTCTGGTCCAGCTCCTTCCTGGTGGCTGTATTACTTGGAGCACAGAAAGAGCATAAGGGTCACATGAATTGTCTTCCACTTTTCACATGCTTTCATCCATTTTTTTGTACCCCTTTTCTCAGACATTTCCTTTCCATGGGAAGACACAATACTGATTTTTTAGGAAACACCTACTTGGTGTCTGCTCTGGCCAACTCAGAGAAGGGACAACAGGATAAATGTTGTGACACATGGGAAGGACATCAAGTCTCAGTATGCCTCATCCTAGATGTTTCTTGGTACACAGAAAAAAAATCTGTAGGGTATTTATATCACTTTTCATGATATCCCTTGGGGAACAAGCTCTGTTAAGTATGTTAATAATTTACCTATATAATGGTTCTTCAAGTCCTGCCTTCCCTTTTATTTTTCTATACTTATGATTCACATGAACACTGAAATCTATAAAAACCTGAGTCGTTTTAATTTTCTTTGAAAATTAATGGGGCTCATCTATAGGAAGCATTCTTTGCCTTACACTTGAGCTTCCATCACTGCATAGACATATAATAGCCTTATATGAGCTCACATAACCAGAATTTCTCCAAAAAAGATCTCATATAGGGCAAGCACAAAAATGACTTATCTTTGTCCTTCTCCTGCTATGAGACTCTCTCTCTAAATGTCCTGATTCCTGACTCTACAGGCCTGTTGGTTTAGAACAACTAAACCTTCTGTTTAGTTGTTCTAGCTATGCTTAAAAAAAAAAAAAAAGAAAAGACTGGTACATTTTAAGTTAAATTAGAAGCTCCTGGAAAAGGCTGGATAAGAGGAATCAAATAATATAATCAAAGAGGAATCAAATAGCATAATCAAGTCAAATAGTAATAAAATAATTTAGATTAGAAAAGATCCGTAAGATCATTAAGTCCAACCATTAACCCGTAACGTCAGATTCACAACCAAATCATGTCCCTAAGTAGCACATGCACGGTCTTTTAAAAACCTCCAGGGATGGTGACTCCACCACTTCCCTGGGCATTCTGTTACAGTATTTGACAACTCTTTCCATGAAGAATTTTCTTCCTAATTTCCCATCTAAACCTTCCCTGACACAACTTGAGGCCTATTCCTCGTGTCCTATTGCTTGTGATCAGGAAGAAGAGGCTGATCCTCACCTGCTACAACCTCTTTTCAGGCAGTTGTAGAGAACAATAAGGTCACACCTGTGCCTCCTTTTCTCCAGACTAAACAACTCCAGCTCCCTCTGCCACTCCTTAACAAACTTGTGCTCCAGACTCGTCATCAGCTTTGTTGCCCTTCTCTGGACATGCTCCAGCACCTCAATGTCTTTCCTCTAGTGAAAGGCCCAAAACTGAACACAGTCCTCAAGCTGCGGCCTCACCAATGCTGACTACAGGGGGACAATCACTTCCTTAGTCCTGCTGGCCACACGACATTTGATATAGACCAAGATGTCATTGACCTTCTTGGCCACCTGGGCACACACTGGCTCAGGTTCAGTTTCTGTCAACCAGTGCTCCGAGGTCCTTTTCCACTGGGCAGCTTTCCAGCCACTATTCTCTCAGCTTTTCATTGCATGGGGTTGTTATGACCCAAGTGCAGGACCTGACACTTGTTCTTGTTGAACCTCATACCATTGGCCTCAGCCGTTGCTCCAGCCTGTCCAGATCCCTCTGCAGAGCTTTCCTACTCACCAGCAAATCAATGCTCCTACCCGAGTGGTATCATCTGGAACTGGCTGAGGGTGCATTCAAGCCCCTCATCCAGATGATTGATAAAGATATTGATATCTTTAAAATACAAGGAATAGCATTTATTTGCTGGAGAGGTCTGTATTTCCTTATCTGTGTTTCCCATGAGCATTGCCTAGCATAACAGAGTCAGTTAAAGCTTGACAAATATTGTCATTTGAATATTTCATAGTAAAAAGAACTATTTGTTCTTAAAATAAAGCTTTTGTACAGTTATTATGCCCTTATTAGTCTAGATACTTTCACAATTTTTCTTGTTTGTTTTTCTTTTTCCTGATTTATTTAATTTGCCTTTTTTTTTTTTTTTTCCCTGGGACACTGAATGATCGAAAGGGGTCTGGAATGTTTTCTCACTTTTTCCATTTTCATTCTGACACTTTGTAATTTTTCAAAACTTCCTCTACTTTGGAAAAAGTAAAGAGAAAGCAAGTAAAATGAAACTCTGTAACTTTGTCACTCTATAACTTTTCAAAAAAGGTAAAAAAGGTATTTAAAATGTAACAGAGAGACAGAATTACAGAGTTTCAGTTTTCTGTTGCTTTACACTTTTCCGGAGGTAAAGAGGTTTTTAAATTTACAGAGGTGTAAAAAGGAAAATGTAAAAAATAAGGAATAGGGAGAATAGGAATCACAGTTTTAATGTATGTCTTGTAGAAATGAAAAGTTGTGGGGCAAAAATATAGGGCAAAGAAAGGATAAAAGTCAGATCTGAAACTATGCAAAGAAAATTGTATTATTTTGTGCACTGTAAAATAAAACACAATTTCCATTTATTTCATTATTTATGTATTTTCTTAATAAATACAGTCTCCCTTATGATTAATAACCATGGGTCAACTCGAAAGGAGCCTACAAGGTCCCAATTCAGAAAAGTGCATATCCATATTTATCTTTACATTTACCAGGTTGCAGTTTCTGGCACTTGGTCGGAGGCTGTAAATAGCAGTGAAGCTCATTTTGTGAAGGAGACAGAGCATTCTCAGAGACCTCAGCTGTGAACACACTTCCTCAGGCACTAAATTTAAACAGGAATCTCATCACACTCTACCCCAATAGGAAGACGCATTTCTTTGATGCTGCCATGATTTATACAAATAACTGTAGTACAGTAAATATTGTTTTGCTTAGTTTTGCTTTGTCTGCCCCCATGAATCTTGTGCTCAGTGTTGATGGTCCGGTTCCAGCAGTAGAGACGGGGATCTGCCCCAGTCCCAAGGATAGAGGATCTCCAAAGGCTCTGCTCAAGAGCTGCAGCCTGAGAAAGGTGCCAGAGACAGATCTCTCATAGAAAAGCAATTTTTCCAGGAAGGAACTATACAAATGATGTAACTTTGTGCTAAGCATAGTGATCCAATTGATGTAGTGCACCTCTTTTGTAACCCTGCTTAATTACCAGAAAACTAAGATGTTTGTTTTCCATGGCACTCCCCTGACCACAGCTGAGCATGTTGCATAACCATCCCCACTGGTGCTGGGGGAATCTCCTGTCTCAGCACAGGATTTTAATCCCTGCAGTGTTAGGCAGTTTCCTGACACCAAAAGCACTTTACCTCCTCAGCAGGGACCTATGAGGGTTTAGATATTCTGAATCCCACCTGAAATCTGGAAAACCAAGAGATGTAGGCATCTAAATCCCGAATTGATTTTTAAGATTGGCATCGGGAGAGTGTTCATGGGGCAGGAAGGCTGGTTCCCTGAGGCTCACTCTGTGGCCTGGGGGGGGCTGGGAGTGGTGCCCTCATGCAGAAACCTCCCTCAGACTGTCGGAGCCCAGGCACACACAGCCTCTCTATACCAAATCCTTACAGCATATGTGCCTGCTGGGACTGGGGGAGTATTTCTGTCTTGTAGTTGAAAACAAACCCCAAACGTAGTATGTGTGACTCTATAAAAAGAATGTATGAAAACTACTGTATGGAGTTGGATTTTTTAACTTTATTCTGTACCTATTGGCTGCAAATATAAAGAAAGAAATACAGATAGGGGGTATGTATTAGTTTTTCTGATGACAATGCTTATTGCATTTACCTGGGAAACTGGAAAGACCATAGGAGATGATTCAGATTATTGGGTAAATAATGCATGTTTAAGAATATGACCCGAACTGTTCCTTTTGCTGGTTCTTCATTTTGTTGAATGATTTATTCATAGCATGTCTGTGAATCCAGTCCCTTCTGCGGATGATGTCATCTTCCTCATGTATTACACATGCTGCACCCCAGGGAAAAAGGCAGCAACATGTCGCACCTTCTACTATTTCTCATTCCTCTTAGTGCATATAGTTTATATACATATTTGTTTAAACTGTCACTGAAGCATCTATTAAAAATGTACTTTTATAGAAAAAGAGGCAAAAATTACAGATGCCTGTTCAAGTTTATTTTCTCTAGTACTAACATTTCAAATAGCAGGCGAACTATTCTGTTTGTGTCATTTATGTAAGCCTTGTTTGCAAAGAATTCCCATAGTACTTTACATGTCAGATGGCTAACACTTAGCTTTGGAGAGATTAATCAATCCAAGGCTAAATGGTGATAACATGAAATAATAGGAAACAGGCTGGAAAACACAAACAATCACCACACCCACCCCCAACAAGAAAACAAACAAAACCCCAAACAAACAAAACCACAAAAAACCCCCACCAAAATCTACCAAAAACCCAAAACAACCTGCTGCCTCTTTCCCAACAAAAAAAGAAGAAGGTTCTTAATATCTGTCTAGTATTTTCAGTAAAAGGTAATTTTAAGGTGACTTTATTTACAATTGGTTGTATTTTTTATATATGTGAAATATGTAAACCTTTGAATCACATCACAAAGTTAATGGAAAGGAGGAGGATGAAAAATAATTAGAATAATTTTCTGTATTTTGGAGGCAACTTATTTCTGTACATTGCACTGGGAAATCCATCCCAAACATCAACCTCCCAGTGGAGCACAATAAAAGCACCTCTTGGGAGGCAAGGAAAATTTCCAGCCCCTGCTAACTTTTGTGAGCTGGGAATTGGTGACTGTCCCTTAGCAGATAAACTGTGTCTTCCCTTGAAGAAAACATTTCTATTCCATTCCCATCCTGCCAGTCTTTACCAGATAATCCCTGTATTTCGAGGCTTGTCAAAACTTATGACATAATTAAGCTTTTTTTTTCCTGTAGCTGTAACATACAAGGCATCTTATATAGACAGAATTAAGTGCCTGCTTTAAACAACAATTCATCTAAACTGAACTGAAAATAACTTTTATAATAATATTTTTATGTGTGGTACTTCAAGTACCTGCTTTATGTTTCACACAAAGCACAAGAATTCTGAATTCTAAGAATTTTTTTCAAAGCCTTTTTGATATATATTGCCTCCAACATCACAGTTCTCTTACAAGGAGAAGGACATTAAGATGAATGAGAGTGGTTTGTACAGAGAGGAGACTCTCAGAAACAAGATGCATTAAGAGGTTCTTTGAGGAGAATTTAAGACAGACAAAAAAAATCATGGAATTATTCAGGGAGTATGGGTTTGACTAGTCTATCCTAATATAAGGTATACAGTAAGTAGCTTCTGACTCAGTACAATATTCTAAAAAAGTGGTCATTGGACCACCTAGTGAATATCTCTTTTAAATCTTCTGTACCTGAAAATATTAGATTAAAAATTGATTAGTGTTTTACTTCTTAAATATTCATAATGTTATATATGTATGTGTATATATATATATATATATTTATAGATACACTTCAAATTTTATAAAGTAAAAATATTTGTGACAGTAACACTGATGTACTGACCAAGGGACCATTCCCTCCTCAGGACAGTGAATCAACTTTACTGATTTAAGTTAATATTTAAGAAAGGAAAATACTTAATGATTCTCCATCATCTCCAGATGGATTGATTTCTTTTCCTAAGAGTGTAGTTTATGAAAATATTGTCTAAACTAACTGTGAGAGTGCTAGAAGAACATACACTGTTCTTACGTATAATTTAAAAAGCAATTTCGAGGCTCCAGTTCTATAGCTGTTCAACATATAAAATTCTCATTCAGCTCTACAGTTGGAGGAGATTCAATAGAAGTGATTCTATGATTGATTTCAGTAGGTGTTTTGACTAAAAGAGAAGAACAAAATTGGCCAACAATATTTGTAAAGTGCTTTTGGATTCTTGGGAGTGAAGGCACTGCAGTGTAAATTGTTATCATTTTTATGAGCTGGAGCACTCATTCCATCCTGAATTCTCTAAGAAATTTCTGAGTTTTAAAAAATTTGCATCCATAGTCTCATTCTTTGATCCCCCTGTTAAGAATGAGTGCCCATGTAAACAGGACTGCTACAGCTGTAGAACTGACACTGTATATAATGAGAGGCAATACACACCAGTAATAGAGCAGAAGATATTTTAGGGCAAATTCCTTTTTGCTTTGCCTTTAGCCTCATGATTTTTGCATTCCAATCATACACAGTGCTGACAGCTTCTCTCTGATACTATTCCATAGATTGAGTTTAAGGTTTTCTCCAAAATTCTAGGGGCTTATGGTCTAAATCCTGCAGAAACAGGGTTTATAACCTGTAGCTACATCTATGCTAGTAAATTAAACCAAAATCTGTTCCCTGGCTCAGAGGCCAGCTGGCACGATCTGCCCACATCTATGCTGTTCAAGTCTCTTACTTCCCAAAACGGACTATCTGAATCCAAACTGCCTATTGGGGATGATCTTTGGCCCATATTAATTTCCAAATTGTTCCAGTGATTTTTTGGAAGAGTGCTAACATTCACCAGCCAAAACCATGTCAGGGATTTTGTCTTCTAACAATTTAACAATACTGACAGCTGAGTTCCAGTGCCTGGACTTCGTGTAGACTCTGTTTTAATTTCTTAATTTAGGTGTGCTTTCTGTCTCTTCCCTTTCTGTTTCCCAAGCACATGCTTTACTTAAGGATACCAATATCAGTGGAAAGACTTTGTCATCTGTTTTCTGAATAAAACCATTAACTCCTTTGATGTCTTGAGTGGACAGAGAAGTCTAATGTGAAATCCTGAGCCAGGTATTGGGGTTGCCAAAGGCATCCCATTTTTTTAGCAAAGCTGTAGACAGCTCCTCACCCAGCACGAAGGCTGAGTTCAGAAAGCCACAATGGATGGCTAGCTGATGCCAGATGTCTAACTTCTAGGTACTGTACCACTTGGTACACAAGCTCTCATGGGAGTATATTTATTAAAAAGGATTTGAATAAAGTTGCAGATGCAATTTTTCCTGCATTGTTCCTTAACTTTGCAGGATTGATTCAGCGGCTTTTGTTTAATTGTATTTGTGCATTAAAGATTGTGATATATACCAGCATTTCTATCTGTTTATTTCTATTAAAAAATATATGTTCAAGAGGTTGGAGGGAGAACATATGTGCAAGAGACTGACATAGGGAAAGCAAAGATATATATATTTTTGGAAAACTATTGCCACAGTCTTCTCCAATGTCTTTACAAATACTTTCCTTTTGTATGGGACTTCGTATATATTTTTGCTTGTCTTCCAAATACAAAATACATTTGTGGAAACATGATATCTTACATCTGACTGATTAATATAGTGGAAATACACAAAAATGTCTATTCCCAAAAAGCTCTTCTTTAAGGCAGAGAAGTCTCAGGTCATCATGGCTACATCAACATTTACATTTCAAACAGGCAGTTATCTGGGGGAAATGGTGGTAGTATTTTTGCTGTTATTTCCCCTTTCACAGACATTAATACTCAACCATTCTACATATTTTCTTTTTTTTTTTAACTATTCTATCAAAATTTTAAAAGGCTGTGAAAAGATTATCTTAAAATTTAATGAAACTCCAGGGACAACACTTCAAGTCCACAGATGAAAATCTTCTGAGGTTCTCAGGACTTTAAGTTATAGGTTTGAATGGACACTACGTTCTAGCCATTGAGAGTGTCCAGCCAGTAAGTATTTTAATGAAAATCCAACTACATATGTATGTGCCTGTGTTAAGTCTGTAATGATGCAAATGTGTTTGGGTATCTGTATGGGTCTTTGTTACCTATACTCCATGTTTTCATGTACTTATTCTAGGGTTAGATCTAATATTCAAACTTGAGAACATATTCAAAACTGAAATGCCAAGTATTTTTTTCCCCAAACAAATGGTTCCACCCTTTCTTTCACATAAAACTGAGCCAATATCCAAGCAGCAAAATACCTTCACAACGATAATTTTAAGATGTGATGACTTGTGGTTTACTTATACAAAAACACTTTCAAACACTGGATAGGAAAGATTCCCAATGTGTCATGCAGAAATTCTCTCTGGCATTAAGACCTGACATAGAAGAACTGAAGCTCGATTTTCAATGCAGTAACAACTGCTCGGGAGGAATCAAAGAGAAGACTTCAGCTAGACACATTTGAGACAGCATGGAGATGACCTTAGTCTGTTCTAGTTCATCTTTAGTTAACTATGATGGGACTTACATAAAAAAACTTTACAGGAATTAAAACAAACAAACAAACAAAACATCCCCAAACAACAAAACAAAATATCATGGAATACTCTCAGAGTATTGTTTCAAAACCTTCTAAAATACCTTAAAAATGGTATTTAAAGCTTTTTTGATATGTACAGAAAGGATAGTGGTATGATGGCTGTATATAAAGATTTTATTTCATTGATTTACAATGATCAGTTTAAACTTCCTATGTTTACTATGACATGTCGCATTCAAACCCTTCACATTAGTTACACATCCCATTCATACAAAAATATACTACTACAACAGACTACTGAAATTATATAGATTGCTTTCAGTGTTCTCAGTAGGTCTGGTAAGTTAAACAGAAATCACTTGTCATCCAAGAAGTGTTTTTTGGAGAAAGGAGCTATTCAGCTAACTGTTAGGATAAGGAAATAAGAGGAATAATGGGTAGAGCTGTGCTTGAGAGTCACACAAAATTATCTGCAACATTTCATTTATTGAAATGGTCTAAAGGTTTCTATCAGCTACAGTTGAAGTTGATTAGAATTTTTCTATTATTTCCTGGGTATTAAGATTAACCAATACCCTCCCCCAGCAGAAAGGAAGGTATTTTCAGTAAATATTTTCAACTGTAGGTAAATTTGCAAAAATACAGATGTTAAATACAAGCCTGAAAAGTGTCTTCTACATTTTTTGAGATATGGGAATATGTCTACTGGCAGAAGCTCTGGAAGGTTAGTTTCAGCAATAGATGGCTTGTATTAATTACAAATTTTGAACTTGTAACAATATAACTCCATCATTCCTATGAAACAATATTTAATATACAACAAACTTTCACCACATAAACACATTAAAACCACCTCTTTATAGTTCCAAGAATTGATTACAGGGTGCTCATAAAAACATTTTTGTAACTAGAATCTTAATACAGAATGATGATTTTTTATGCTAAAATACATTTAGATGGTAAATTGTTTGTAGAAAAGATACAGAAAGAAATGGGGTTTGCTGGCATATAATCCATCTTATTTCATTCTTTCCTGGTCAACCTTAAAGCAAAATAAAAACTGTTTGTCATAAAATACCTTATTGTTTTACCCAGAGTCTTAACCAGAAAAAAAAAGGAAGTTAACTGGCTTATTCTCTGTTTCAGTGTTTCTCAGGTGTGCCCAGAACAGCACTTAGTACACACGACCTTGACCATAACTATTTGTTGAGATTTTTTTGAAAGATATAATTTTCCCATTTACTTTCAGCTTTAGGTCCCCACAGAATGAAGAGTGGATTCACTATAATAGCTGAACTGCATTTACCAAATTCAATACTAGAAAAGAAAAATCCACATAAAACCATGTAGGAAGATTGATCACACAATTTTATTAGAGTCTTTCGAACAATTGCATTATGTTGTTCCTTTATTTAAAAACTCTTGCAAAAAAAGACATTGGAGTGGACTGGTTTCAACCCTGAGCATTAACACTGCATATCAAGTACTGTAGTAAAGAAGCTGGTTAAGTTTGTAGCACTAGCACAAGTCACTGATATTAATCCTCTAGGTGATCAGGTTTTTACAAAAAAAATACATAGTTTTCAATAAATAATGCTTAATTTTACAACTTTGATACAGCAATGTCATACACTGTTTTGACACATACTAAACTCTGCATGCTATATAGTCTACTAGAAGACAAAACTTTGCCATGCATTTTCTTTTTTCTAGTGCTAGAAAACACTTTGTCCTCCAGTGCATTGCCTCAAGCAGCCTTACCATATTCCTTCTCTCACAGCAATAGGCCGTGCACTGGCATGCAAAAACCTCAAGAAAAGGTTTCCCCCCCACCATCACTCAGACTTCTAAACAAAAGTACTTTTCAGCTTTTCCCCCCAAGACCTGGAGTGGCTATGAAAACTAATTTCATGTGGCCTTGAAAAGTCTTTGAAATTACATATTTTAAAAGTGTCATGCTTGAAAAACTGCTCTAAAACATTCAATTTCCCCCACCTGTAGCCATCATGCAACATCATTGAAATGTTGTAACCATCAAAAGTCCCACACTGGAAAACAGGCCTCCATTTTAAAACAGCCCACCAAAAATTATAAGGAAAGAAGAAAAAAAGTATCACAGCATTTATGTAAAGACTCCAAAACGCCAAGATATGTACAAGAGCAAAACCAGATACAAATTGTAAATGAACTAACAATGGCATATAACTCTTCTCCCTGGCTTTGCCAGGAGTTGAGGCAAGTTGGTTTTGGAGATAAGCAGGATGATGGAAACAAAAACAAATTGTGACAATGGGAGTTCCCGGATTAATCATTATTACTTGAGCAAATTTCTTCAAGCAGTAAATCAATGTCTTGATTTTCCTGGAAGGTGAATTACCAAAATCTGAAGCCCTGTTTAATAATTCTAAATCAGATCTGTTTCTAAACTTTCACAAATCTTAGAAATTTGGCACCCTTGCGCTTTTTCATTCTGCAAGATTGCACTTCACAGAAAATCCAGATGTTGTAACTTAACCACAAAAGAAGAAATTTGATTAATTAATAAGGATTGAAACCTCCATTCTCACACTTCCAGGTTGTTGTTCATCATTGAAAACCATTCACCCCTTCTTATCCATATTGCTTTAGGGGTTTCCTTATATCTACAGAAGTCATTCCTTTTAAATTGCTGTCAATCACAATTTTCTAAGAGATTTTAAAATATTCCTATCTTTGCACTGGCATAAGTATTGGGTTTTCTAAGAGAATCTTCCCCAAAGAAGGTATTACTTTTATATATGAAATATTATGAACTTTTGTTTCCCTTTTTGTAAGTCATTCTACACTTTCTGCACATTTGTGCTTTATATTGAATATAAAAATAGGTCTTTAAAACTCTATTTACTTTAAACTTACTAAAAAACTACTTGCTTGTGAAATTCTCTTACAAATTCACTGCATCCATGTAGAGAAGATAAAACTAATTAGGCAGTTAATTGGTATAGGTAGTGTGCAAAAAAATTAAGAAAAACAAAAACAATCACAGCCTTGGATGTGAGTGAGGGGAAAGGAAATAAATCAAAGGAATACAACTGTATAGTAGGGGAAATGTAAGGCAACTCATTGTATTAAGTTTTTGTTGTTTATTTTTTCCTGGCCATGCTTACAAATGAAGGTTAGGAGAAAAATAAGACACCTATCCTGCCAGCAGCCCTTATGGCAAAAACTCCCATTAAGCTTAATGAGAATTTTTTATTTTTATTTTTAACCAGAGTAGGTTTAAGGCCTTACTAGGCAACAATTGTGAAGATGTAAAATGGAACCTCATGAACTGTGTTGAATATCAAACACCTAAAATTTATATGGCCCTGACTTTGACCCCACACCAGTTTTCCCTTGGTGTAACAACAGAGTTGCACTTTCCTCAAAAAGGCATGAGCAAAGAAGGATCATACTGCACACATGCAAATCACATTCAATAAACTTGAAGAAGTTTCATCTGAACGTCAGTGAATGCCTAAAGAGCATGTAGCACTTAAGAGTGGAATGAGTCTTTCTACCACACTTGCAAAAGACTGCACTTAAAGAATGAAAATATTTCTTCATTATGGTTCTTTTAAAGGGAAGAGAGAAAAAACATGATAAAAACAACAAAAGAGGAAAAATGGTAAGTTTGTAAAAAATGTTCACTTTTAAAATAAAAAGAATCAGCATGTTTGATTACATTTTTTACATTGAGTTGACATCCTCAGTGTTAGCAAGCAAACTGTCTTTCAACATAGAAAAGCTCATTTTTCTCCCTCCTATCACTGAGTTCTATTACACGTAGAGTAGTACTGTACAGAAACAAATGCAAGGAATGTGGGGAAAAAGGCCATGGGAGATACTAGGCCTGCAACAGGACTGCTCTAGCATGTCAACAGATTCCTATGCACACTAAAAAACAAAAAGGAAAGAGAAACAGAAGGTATAAATATTATTACTTATGACAAAAGCAAAAAAAAAATAAATCCAGTAGCTTAGCAGATGCTATCATTCATTAGAAGATTGTTTTTTACTCTCACTGAGATCAGCAGGAGCTTAGGCATTCAACAGCATCAAACTTCAGCCCTAACTATGTAGTGGCTTAAACAGAACACTACCTAATTTTTCCTTGAGTAATGTGATACAATAAACTCTAAAATAAAAACAACTCAACTGCTTGGCCAAAAAAAATTGTTTCCCTGCACCATATACCTTCACTCAAAATATTCCTCTGATAGAGTACTGTATAATTCCCATTTAGAAGAAAAAAAAGATATACTTTTGAGTGGGCAGTATATTCTTTGACTAAAGTAGACCTGTTGCTCTTTTAAAATATGCCTGACTGCTCTATACTTGGATCCTTTAAATCAGTTATCCTTGACTAATATTTTAAATGATAATTTTAAAAACAGCTTCCAAAAATATACGAAACTCAAAATTTTTGTAGGCTGAGACACAGACCTTATTACAATGCAAACTAAATGCAGCCTGTATTTGACCATAATCATTCATAACTCACTGAACATCTGTAAAGCACAAATGTTTAATGACACTGCCTATTATCACTTTAATAAATAAGGATGCATATCAGAAGAAAGGGACTGAAAAAACAAGTCATCCCAACCTCATGATAGCTTGAAGAATTACTAAGAGAATTTTGGCTCAGTTTTAAGACTTAGAACCTGATCAACTTACTCCATCACCCTAGTCCAAAACCGGATTTTCGATAGCAGGATAGTGAATGGTTAGGCTAGAGCACTTCAGTGTATCTATTTTCTTTCACTCTTTTGCCTTAGAAGAGATAAATGTCATTTGTTTTCAATCTGATTTCTAAGTTATTACATGGAGAACACACTAATCATTTGAGACCAAAAACTGAAAATTCAAGAAACTCTGTTTTATTGAGGACTATCCATTGCCAAGGATATCTTGTGTATTGTAATTAAGTTTGTTTTAAAACACAGTTTCTCATAAAAATTATCACAATGCAAGACATAAATTTGAGTTCCCAGATATGCTATATCTCTTTTCTGATAGCAAAGATTTAGGCCAAACAACTTTTATTTAGAATCATGAGTGTTTTATTATTATTATTATTATTATTATTAGAAAGAGATCAGATTATATTAATCATTTTACTACCAGTTTAACTAACCTAAAGTAAGATATCTCACCACTTAAATGCCTAAGAGTTGTCTTTGATTAAACATAACATGCATGCAGGTTTTAATGTTATGTTTTATTATGCCTTACAAATGTGTATGCAGGATTTTCATTTCAGCAAGTCTGAAAGCCTGTAGCAGTGGTTGCCACCAAAATACCAGCACAGTGAATTGTCCCTGTAAACAGCTGGATCATTAATTAGCGGAGAAAAAAAAATAATAATAATTTATCAATGCCTATCAGATAAAAAAAGTAAACTTCTTGAGAAACAAACTTCCACCTCGTGAGTCTGTTTATTGCCATCAGCAGCTATTTCAGAGTGCACAACTGAAATCTGATGGCTTCTAAGGTACAAAAAAAAAAAAAAAACCCCAAAAAAAAAAAGCACACTGACAGTCTGCTCACCTACAGCCCAAGCTCGTACCCCCCCCATCCCCTGCCCTGCCCTGCCCGCCAGGCGCGGCGGGTGGCTCTCCGGAGGGGCCGGGGCCGCCCTAGCGGGCCGAGCGCTGCCCGGGGTGGAGGAGATGCAGCACCGCTACCCCCCAGCACCTCCACCTCGAATCTCGCCCAGGCTACTCATCAAAAACGGGAGCGGGAAAGGAAAAACCGCAGAGGGGAAGAGGACCTGGAGCATGCAGAGGGGGGGCAGTCGCGTCCCCGGCGGCGGTGGGAGCGGGTACCCGGCCCCGCCGCGCCTCCAGCCTGGAGCTCCCCGCCCTGGAAAGCGGCTGCGGGGGCCGCCCCGGGAGCTGGGCTCGTCCCCCCGCCGGCTGGCGGTGGGAGAAGGCGGCAGAGCCGAAAACACCCGGGGCGAACCGACCTGCCGCCGCCCAGAGCGGCCCGAGCAAGCGAACCGCGGCCCCGCGGAGCAAAGCCGGTGGGAAACAGGCGACGAGAGAAGAAAAGGAAAAAAGTAGTCCTGACTCTCCTTCCCCTCTAGCTCTGATCATGCACAACAGCCTACACCTACCGCTCCTCCGCGGACAAGGGGTGACAATAAGACATCTCCAGCGTTACTGCTACAGACACTAATTGCGATACGAGTTTCTATCAGTTCCAGCTGATTTATTAAAATTGTCAAGATACAGACTTTCAGCATTTAAAAAAAAAAAAAAAAAAAAAACAGGCTATGATGTTGACAGTGCACAAGTCTGCTTTTGCCATCATTTGCTACAAAATATGCAGATGGTCTGTACTTTAGATTATATTGCACAACATGAGAAACTTTTTTAACTATGTGCCTTTTTTCTTTTTTCTTCTTTTTTTTTTTTGCTAAAATCGAGAATCCAGTTTCATACCTTCCATCTGGGGCCCCATCCACATATCACAGCGTATGAGATACATAAAGTCCTACTATAGTACAGTACATATACAATCTTTTAAACTAAGATAACAGCTCTGAGGTCTATATCACCATTTTCAATAAATCTTTACCTACAAATATTGAACAAATCTGAACTATAGCTGTACAAAAAAAGTGTTTGTTTTTTTTTTTTTTAAACCACAAGGCCTTTAGATGCAAGGATTACTTTTTTAAAATTTTAATCCTTTTAAAACCAGGACGTAACGTACCAACAAACTTGCATGCTAAAAACAGAGAAAAACAAAGAAAATAAAAGGGAAGAAGTGCCTGAAAAGTCTTACTGAAAAAACACAGCAAGAATGTTCCCTTTTCACTGTACAAAAATACGCCTGAAAATATATTAATTTTTAAAAAAGACTGAGGTCTGTTATGTATCAAAAATGTTTCAATACCTTTTTGTACTGAGGTCTAGGCTGTCTGGTATTCAATCAAGGAGGTATAAGGGAACAAGTTACAAAAAAAAAAGTTGGCAAGTAGAAATCACATTTGTAAAACCATAAACAATTTGATCTGAAAAGTAAACTCTGATCTTAAGTCAGTTCAGTTATTTGTAAGCGTTTGTACAGTCTGCATTTTTTCAAGCTCCCTGCAGCTTTGTTAAGAATCGGATGCATAGAAGACATCAGTTTTCTCCCTCCAAAAAAAGTTGCAATGGTCCCTTTCAGAAAAAAAAAAAAAAAAAAAAAAAAAACAGTTCTTTCAGATCTCTCACGGGAAAAAAAAATCAAATAATCCACAATCTCCCTTGAGTAACTTTTGTGCTGCCAAAAGACTTCTTTGCAGACCATCTTCCAGACTTCAATCAGAGACCGACAAGCTTCAAACAGCGCCTTCTGTATCTTTTTTCCCCCAGTCCCATTTGCCTTTGCTGTTGTTGTTGTGATCACCAAACGCAATAAAAATTAAAAAAAAAAAAAAAAAAAAAAAAAAAAAAAAAAAAAAATAAAATCACAACTCCCGGGCTCGGAACTAACTTCGAGAATTTTTTTTTTTTTTTAAGAAAACAAGACTTTTTTTCAATCATTATCATCGTTATCATCATCATCGCCGGCGTTGCGCCGCTCCAGCTGCGCCGCTCTCACCGCCTCCCCGGCTCAGTACGTGAACACCAGGTCGGAGAAGTTCGCCTCCAGCCAGTCGCCCGCGATCATCTCGCTCAGCTCCGGGGTGCAGTAGTCGGGGAACTCGAAGTGGGAGCCGAGGCTGCCCTCGCTGAAGGAGTCCAGGTCCTTGTCCACCAGCGAGAGGGAGAGGTTGCCGGCGGCGGCGCCCGCCCCCAGCTCGGCGGCGGCGTGGCCGTGCTGGGAGAAGTTGAGGCTGAGGTCGAAGAGCAGGTCGTCCGCCTCCTCGCTGCCGGCCGACGAGGTGGAGATGGACCGGGAGGAGGCCGGGGAGAGGCCGGGCGGCTGCTGCGGCGGCGGCGGGCCCTGCTTGGTGATGTTCTTGAAGCTGTAGTAGAGTCTGCTGCCGCCGCCCGCCGCCGCGGCGCCGCCCCGCACCTCCTCGTACAGGCTGGCCCCCTCGGTGGACTCCGCCGAGGAGCTCAAGGTAGGGCTGGCCGGCACTTTGGCCACGTTGTACCGCCGTAGCTGCTGCGGCCCCGGCTCCTCGTCCTCGTCCTCCTCCTCCGCCTCCTGCTTGATCCGCAGCTGCAGCTCGTCGTCATCGTCGTCCTCATCCTCATCCTCATCCATGAAGACGCACTTGACCGTCTTGCTGCTCACTTTCAGGGTGCCGAAGACGTACTCGTCTCCCGTGTAGTCCCCGTGGTGGGCGGTTTTGGCTCCCGGCTTTGGGGGCGAGGAGCCAGAGGAGGTTTTCAGCTTGCTGCACTTCTTGTTGGAGCTCTTGGCGCTCTTGCTGCCGCCGCTGCTCGCGGGCGCGTTTTTCTCGGGACTTTGGCTGGCGTTGGGCTTGGCCGACGGGTCCATTTTGGGCTTTTTCCTGGGCCGGTACTTGTAGTCGGGGTAATCGGCCATGTGCTTGAGCCGCAGCCTCTCCGCCTCCCGGATGAAAGGGATCTTCTCGCTATCCTTCAGCATTTTCCACCGCTTGCCCAGCCGCTTGGAGATCTCGGCGTTGTGCATGTCTGGGGACTGCTCCATGATTTTTCTCCGCTCGATCTTGGACCACACCATGAACGCGTTCATCGGTCTCTTTATGTGTCCCGACGCCGTTTTGCACCAGTCCGGGTCGCTCTCGTCCAAAGCGACGGGGCTGCAAGCCATGAACTCGCCCTCTTCAGTGTCCATCGCCTCCCGGGGCAGGTTGCTCTCCGCCTCCGTACTCTCTGCCTGCTGCACCATGGTGGGCTCTCGCCGAGGCGCCGCTCCCCTCCGAGCCAACAAAGCCGCTCCGCCGCCGCCTCCCACCGCCGCACCTTGCCCCTGCTGCGAGGCGGATCCCGCGGGTGCCGGCGGGGCTGTGGCAGTGCGGGGCTGTGGCAGTGCCCGTGCCGGGCGGTGCGGCCGGGCCGGGTCGGGCTGGGCCGGGTCGGGCGCGGCTGGGCTGGTGCGCTGGGCGCGCGCTGTGCCCGTGCCCCGGCCTCGCGGCGCCGCCGCCCGCCCTGCCGCGCGCGCGCTGCCCGCCCCGCCGAACTCCGGGCTCCGCGCCCCGCGCGTTATCAGCGCCTCATATGGGTGACATCACTCCCGCCGCCGGCCAATGGCGGCGCCCGGCACCGCCCACCACCACGCCCACCCTGCGGCGCGCGGACACACCCCCGCGCGGGGGCGCGGCCGCGGGGGCGGTGCTGCCGGCGCTCCTGGAGTGTCGGCGGCCCGTCCGATCCTCTCCCTTTCCTTCCCTTCCCTCCGCCCGTGGGTCGGCGGCGCCGCCGCAGGGGCTTCGCCCGCTGTACCCCACCGCCGGGCGCGGGGCGGTGAGGGGCGGTGGCAGCTCACCCCGCGTCCCGCTGCCTCAGGAGGCGGCGGAGCCCTGCGCGGAGCAGCCGGCGGACGGCAGGGGGCGCTGGAACTCCGCGGCGGCGGCGTGACGGCCCCGCGGGGGAGCACCGGGACCGGCCCCGCCGCGGGTGCCCGGGCGGCCCTGGCCGGGGCAGCGTGTCCTCCGCGGCCCGCACATGGCCTGCTTCTCCTCCGCAGCGCGGCCGGGCCCCTGGGCCCCCGGAGGAGCGCTCCAGGCGCTGCGGCTCCCTGCCCTCCCGGTGCTTGTCTCGGTGGCTCGTCGGTAGCGAGAGGGGCTGTGGGGCCGCAGGGCAGAGCTGAGCGCACTCCCGGTTGCCGCGGATGCGAACCGTGCCTCGGCGGTGCCTGGGGCGGGGGGAGGTCCCCTGGTCCCCCGGGGAACGCGGGTGCTGCCGCAGGAGGGACGGAGCATCGTCGCACCCACCTGGAGGCACTAACCGCGTGCTGTGGGCAGAGTATAAAGGCGGCTTCTCCGAAGTACGGGATGAAAACTTGCAGAAAGCATCAAACAGTGCTGATTTTCTGTTTATATGTTTGTTTTCCCGGAAACATCGAGACATATTCAAGACGCCCGTAGCGGATCCACCTATTCTGGATAATCCCATGTTTGTTTTTATCACAGAATTTGTGGAATCCAAAGCTGGTGGTGTACCTTTGGTCATTTTGATTGCAACACGTATGCTGAAAATGGATACCCGAACTGTTTTGTGGGTCTCTTTGTGTCTTTCCAGCTACCACTTGCAGTTATTAGAAAAAGAAAAGTTTAATAAATTTTGTGATGGCTGGATGGATACAGACATGATGGCAGCAAGAGGAATGAGCCCTGGCACAGCCTCTCCTCTGCCAGAGCACATCCTATGAACTGGTGCTAAAGGTGCAGCAGGTCCTCTGGTAAATCATCCTCTAATTATCACAGTGGTTCATTTCTCTCAGACCACAGAAAAATTATTGTGTCTGAATGATGTGACTATGATATCATAGGGCTGCAGAGTGACTAGTGCTGTTACAGGAACAAAACAAACAAAAAAACCCAGTCACGTGCCTCTTTTAGCTTATGGATACTTAGGGCTACCAGGTCTCAGCTGCACTTGTCAGGAGTCTGGAGGAGTTTGAAGGATACATTTGAGGCAGATACATATTGTCATGTCACTTCCCCTGCCTGACCCCAGCTGGGTGCACAGAGTAGAGGAAAGGAAAAGGGCACAGCTGAAGAAGGCTCAGCTACTTCATCGTAAAGATAGATTTTGAAAAATACTGTTCTGCCTGCCCGTGAGTGCCCCCAGCAGTGATTTGTTGCCTCTCTCTCCTTGTGATTGCACCTCGTGGTACAATCTAGCTCCATAGTAATTCTTATCCTTTGAGAGACAGGAGATAAAATGGAAAATTTGACTGGCAAGGTTCTCGACCCGTCATAAAATGTTAAAATTTACAGAAACCACATGAGGAGAGTGTGCAGTACCTTGGTGAGGGAGTGCCTGAGTTCTTGTCGCAGCTGTGGTCAGCTGTGGTCTCTCCGAGGAGGGCTGTTGGCAGGACAGGGCATTCCTTCCAAGAGGGCTGTGAGTTTAACACTTCCTGCTCCATCCGGGTGAGGACTCACTCAAAGTGGGAACACTGTAGAGCCGTGTGTGTCACAAGGATTTCGGAAAGAGTGAAAGTATGTTTCATGTAATGACGTTGCGGACAGGAGTCTCAGGAGTACGTAGGTACTTAACTGCCAGGGAAGGCAGCTTTGCTGCTGCTGGGACCCTTTACTGGAATGATACCAGAATACCAATGTCTCAGTTAACCCTATTTCTTAGTGGTTTTTTTTTCTGTAAATACCAGTATTCAGATACCCCATGAGAGAGTCTGAGGTTTTTACATGTATTTTGAATCTTGAAAGAAATAATGGTGTAGTTTTGCAAAATGAAATGTGTCAAAATGTTTTAGTCTGTTGTTGGTGTTTCAGCTTTATGGGAGATTTCATTATGTCATATAAATTCCAGCTGATGAAATGAAAATTGAATCTTTATTTCTTGTGAAATTAATCAAAGCAATGAATTTTCACAAAATACTGTTATTTTTTTGAATCATCATTTTCCAAAAGCCATTAACTATTTTGGAAAACTTTCATTCAATTACAATGGAAGCTGTATAATCAATATTGATAAGACTGGGATTCCATCCACCAGGATGACAGAACCTGACATTTAACACATTAAAGTCAGGAGAGATAATTTTTAATAAAGCTTTAGTTGAAGCCACTGTCATTACACCAGACTTCTTCTGGGATGTTTCTTCTCCTTCATATGTGTCCCTGTGAAAACATGTTTTAATACTATAGGTGTCACATAACATTCATAAATACCATTTTTCTATTTTTGTAGTATATCTCATTTTCTGACGTGTCTTGGCAGCATTTCAATTTTTCCTCAGAAGTGATTTCTTAAATATAAACAGCATTACCATTTTCTCGTGCTTGTTAAATGGCATGTTCTGATTGGGTTTTGTTGTATTTTGAGGATAGCACTAGGAAAATAATGAACATGAAAACAGACTGATAAATAATAGCCACACTCTAGGAAAAAAAATAAAAAAGAAAACTAGAGCGTTTTAGAAATCTGATTAAAAGATGTACATGAATAAGTAGATATTACTGTTAAAATGAAATACTTTTCTGTTCTAAAAGCAGTTCAATAATTGTATGCATGCATGTATATTCCTATTAGAGTGCAGCAGTTAGAGTTAACAGCCCACTACTCGTTCTTTTGAAATTCAAATGAATAATCATCTTTCCATTATCTAGGTCAATAGAAGGCTAGGCTATGACAGAAAGTGAGAGAAAACAGGTAAAACAGGATTAATTAGAGAGGTTAATGCTTGTCCCCTTGGATGGAGGCTGTTTTTGTGGGTCTGCATCTACACTGCTCTTCCGAGTGCTCTAGTTTTGGGGATGTGTTATTCTGAGTGCTGTGCAGCATGAGAAGGGCGTGAAAGCACTGTGGTCTCGAAGGCAAGAAGCTGCTGAGGTACCTCCAAAGGCCTGAAGCCAGTAGGAAACACTTCACATGGGAATATAGGCCCTCTGCTTGTGGCCCGATGTGCTTACATCTACCCTCATCAGTGCTTAAAAAGGTGAAGCGATCCATGTTTTTAAAAGACTAACCTTACACTGTCCTTGCAAGATTTTGACTATCAAACAGGAATTAAATATGAGCAAAAACAATTTGTTGTTTAAGAAATACTGTTTCAGAAAAAGTGGAGGATATTCCTATGCCTGCTCTCTGTGTTAAATTTGAGTAAACTGAGAGCCAAGATTTTTACTGTGCTAACTCTGATGATAAACAGTACTATGAGTACAGTGTTCCTCTGGCTATTTATTTCTTGCCTGTTCTAAATTGTGCTGCAGATTTTTGTCTGGAGAGCCCAAAATGACTTTGCCTGGGGAATGTGTGGGAAAACTGGAGTTACGCACCTTCTGCAAGGTGTGGGAAGTGGTTTCAGTCACAAGCTGTGGATTCAAAATGGAAGAAGAAAGAATTACAGTGTCAAGAGAGTTTTGTCTTAACAGAAAACAGAAGAAAAAAAAAAAGATGAATTCTGAACAGAGTGGTCAAACACGAGGTTAGTTCACAGACACATTTCCTAGGGATCTTTTCTGGAATAAACAAAAAATCCTTGTGTCTTGCATTCATGATGAAAGAAATAAGCTGTGATCTTACCTCATGTTAGTTAGCACAGGGTAAAATTGTGAAAAGGCACACCAGCTGTGCTTTTTAAGGTTTGGTAAATCTTCCCTTCCTGAGAGTTTTTATCTTAAGCTGCTAATTCACATGAAAAATTCAACTTCTCTGTCATTGCTAGGAAAATGGCATCCTCTCCTGTTTTTTCATTTACTGTATGATAGCTACCGCATGCTCTTGGAGCTGAGATTGCTTAAGACTGGTTTACACAAAGTCTTTGTTTTGAAAATGCAAGTATATAGGTGTCCAGAGCTGACAGGTGTAACAACCGAGCTTCAGATAAAGAGGTGAACTGCAGTCATTTAACTGAATTAGAGTAATCATTTGAGAGGATAAATTAGTTTGGAAAAAATCTAGAAAAACTCAGTTTAAATTCAATTTGAAACTAAATGCAGACAAAGGTATCCAGATGTATTTCACCCTGATTTTTTGTGCTGAAATCTTTATTCTGTCAAAAGTATGTGCATCAGATACCACTCTGGCGAGGGCAATGCTGTGATGGTTTTCTGGCTGCTCAGCACAGAGTGTAGTATTTTCCTGGACAGTGTGATCCTCTGCTGCTGGAGGGTCCGGCTGAAGCCCAGAGGTGTTAGTAGGAGCAGGAACATCTCCTCCTAACTCACCTCCTGCCAGAGCTAAATATTCACCTTACTCATTGTCCAATGCACAGCTCTACTCCTGGTCACAACAGAGCTGTGACAGAAGTACTGCCTTTGAACTTCTTGCTGCCTGTAGGTAGCTCTGGAAACATAGCTTGACCACTGCTTGTAAACAGATGATTGTCAAGGACATCTTGAGAAAAAGAGATTGTGTACATTGGTTGAAATAATCCAGGACTTAAAAATGGAGCAGAAAGTAACCTTATTCTTACAGCTATGTTGTGACTCCAAGTCTGGCATCCTGGAATATGGTTGTTCCTCCAGCACACTCCCCTGAGGCATTGCATGACAGTGCTGTCTCACTGGGCAGGCCATTTCCTCTCAGCCCAACATACTGATCTTAGACAAGGAGATGTTTTAAGACACCAAGATGTATCACTTACCTTCTTTTGTAATGTCATCCCAATTGCAAAGTACATCTTATAAAAAAAATTCTGAATATGCAAAAGAACATTGCAAACCCATTTTATTCTCTAAGAAACAGCATAAAAAATAGTGTCGGGATGTTTCACATACATCTCACCCCTCTCAGACTTTTGTTTGCAAGACAAAACACTTTTCTTCCTGGTTGTGAGACTAAAACCTGGCTCTACCAGTCAGATAGGGTCCCTTCCATTCCACAGATCACTGTAGTACTAGTAGCTCTGTTTGGAAGATAATTTCCTCAGTCACTTGTGTGTAACCCTATTGATTTGAAAGTCTGGCCCCAGCAACACCTGTGCAAATTCATGGATGGCACTGGGATTGCACAGATGCCATGGAGGGCATATTCTGGCGTACAGGACATTTATTACTGGTGGTGATGCATGAGATGGAAAGGATCCAGGACCCAGGCTGAGTTTGTGCAGCTGGCAGTTAGAAATTTACTTACAAACTGAGCTCATTGGTTAGAAAAATCAGTGTGATAATGAATCCAGAGCCTCCTCATGCCATTTTTACCAAGTCACTTTTTAGGGCAGGAGAACAATTTAAACGAGATGTGTCCCTTATTAAAAGTGTCTTAAAATTGTACTTGAAAAAAAAGTGAAGGGAATCCCATAAGAGATTATATCACAGATATTTGATGTCAGAAATTACTGTTACTAAGCTTGTTTAAATCAAAATGTTTACTTGTTTCTGCTGAAAAATTGATGTGCATAAATTCACTGCATGAATTTAACACAATTTTAATTTTATCTTAATTTTAATTATTCAGCTGCCATGAATTCAGTTACATGAAATTAATTGGAAAACACTTATTTTTAGCATGTTTCATTTTGATTAATATGAAATCTTCCACAAAATTCAAAACAATTCAAAGTGACAAAGTTTATTCATAATACTATACATTTGCATTGTTGGCCTGTAGACATTGAAATCCATAGTGTTTTAGCAGGTCTCTTAGGAAAAAGTGCTGTACCTTGAACCAATTATAGACCCTCTCTGGCTAAATTGCAGAGCCAGTTTGCTTAATATAGGTAATTTCATGTTGTAAAGTATTTGTCAGTACCCTAGGGTAGTCTTTTAGGGCACACAGGTTTCACTGTGCAATATTTCACACTTGTGTGCCAGTTAACCTGCTTAGTTGGAGACTGTTTACAACTCATATAGGATTTGTTATATTATGTACTCAATTTATGCAATATGCTTAAAGCTTCTCTTCGTGAAGTCTAGAATGATAATCATATTTATTGCATGGGATTTGCTTACTATTTTTAGGTGGGGGAGGGGGAGGAAGTCTTTTTAGTCCATCAGGTTCCTTAGAATTTGGAAACTTAGCAAGGACGTGACAAAAATGTGTAACAAAATGTATTTATTAGGTGTCACACTGATATACCTGTTAGAGATATAAAGCATGTTGAATAGGTGCAGGCACACAGATTTATCATTTGCCTTTTCCTTCCTCCTAAAGAGCAGTGGAGGGCTGCAGTTGGCCTAGTCCTCGCTTACAGCCAAATAACATCAAAACTTATAAAATGGACATAGGGTGTTTCCTTTGCCTCTGCTGCCATGAAGGAGGCAGAAACATGATCTGCAGGAAAGACACTTAACAAGTCTCACGTCCCATGTGCTCGCCTGATTAGGATCTGCTGATCACTGCCTTTTGTATATACAATTTTAGAGTAAGGGAAAAGCCACTCTGAGGCATATGACCGAAAGATTTTAGATTTACAGGAATCACCCAATGAACACAATTCTGCAAGAGTCTGTAGGGGTTCTGCTAAGAAGGTCTTTGATCTAAATACCACCTAAGTCCCATGCCATTTCCTAATCACAAAATTAAATATACTCAGGGGTAGAGCCATAATGTGACCTGTCCTCTCAGACCAGCCAGGAGTTGCCCACCAGGGAACAGCTCAGAGGTTTCCTTCAGCCATTCTTTCCCACATGTGAGCTGTGAAAGCACAGTGTGTGATGTCTGGAGCCGCAGCCGACGAGCTCCATGTGTGCTGGCTCTGCACGAGGTAAACTCCTTCCCAGATTGCTGTGAAGCTCCATACCATAGGCAGGAGCTACTTGAAGTGTCAAGCACATCCTCCACATGCCCTGGCTGTATTCCCATCCAAGCTACCTCTGCCCAGTTTTGGCAGAGCTTGGCTTGGAGAAGCTGGGATGGGGGCTTTTTGGGCTGCCCTGACTTCTCCCTCCAGGCAGACTGCTCTTGCTGGTGATCCTGAGCTTGGGTTTGTGCTGGCAAAATCCAAATGAGAGATGTGCAACAGCTGTACAGTGAAAATGAAAATTAGAGCTTCATTACTGAATAAAGAAGCAAACAACATAATATTCCTATTAGTTGTATAGATTTGGAGAAAAAAGGTTATATGAAATTCTTTATAAAACTCTTTATGTCCTTGTTTTGTTATGTCCACATAAATCTTTCTATTACCGTTGTTTAAAAAAGAAATAAATTTAATAAATGTTTCATTGCCTTTTTTTTTCCGAATGGAAAATAAACAAACAATCCTCCTAGTTATAAATAATATCAGCAGTCAAAAAAAATTGCACAGTAGCTAAACAATGAAGGCACATAGCAATACTGTTTGTTTTATTTCTACACAAAACCCTACTGAATTTACAGGAATGAATTAAATATGCTGAGTGTGACTGGAACTCTGGGCAAGTAGCACTTCAGTTAATACTGGTTTTAATTTTCCATTTTAATTTATTTGTTATAAATTTGGATGATAACCTATGGCAAATGTTTATGCATATGAAAGCACATTACTAATTACTATGAAAAATCACCTTGTGTTCTTTCATTTCCTAAAAGAATATTACTAAATATTCACCAAAAACAGGTAACTGAAAAAAACCCAGCATACTATTCCCTCTAATAGCTTTTGCTTTGTAGTAAAAATGAGAAACATTTACCTATTCTATCCACTATTTCTTATTTATGAATATGCTAGGGCATTCCAAGTGCATGCAAAACCCTGACTGTACCAGTCACTTAGTGATGGAGAACAAATTAATTTGGAGAAGAGTGTTCACCTTAAACCAAAAGTCCAAACCATTTGCCCTTCTTCTTCCTCCTTCCATTACATTGCAAACTGTGCACTGTTAGTATTAACACCACCACGATATTCAATAACATTAGGGGCTTGAATGTTTCCTGATGCTTTATTACGTGATGATGAAAATATCATAACGCCTCTAACTTCATCGGATCAGGCATTTCATTACAGCATCCTGCAAGTATAGGAAACTGATTGTCTTGTGTCAGCATGGCCCGAATCCAGTTCTTGCATACAAGACATGGTTACTAATGATCTTTGTAAGTCAGCTGAGACTTGATCTTATTTTTTCAGTTTTGCTGTACTAGGAATTGCTAAGTCAGAGCAGCAAATAGAAAGAGTTTATTACAGGTTATCATATAGTTTGTTTGACAAAATGGTCAGTCAATAATAAACCAGAAATTAATAATTAATTGTGCTCGCTATTTGCAGAGCGGTTGATATTTTATGACAAGGTGAAGCCTGAGGTAAGGAATTATTATCAGAAATTTATGGAAGGGAGCTGCAGTTTTGGGTTCTGCCTGCACCATCAGTACTGGTCAGAAGAGGATGGTACAGGGAGCTAGAAACCTCTTCCTGATTTCTGTTTTCTGTTTTGCCTGGAAGGGCCTGGCTGTGTGGCCCAGGGGAATTTCTGTGCTGCAGGCTAAGTAGTGTAGAGCAAGAACCGTTTACTAAGCACAGGCTTGCCCCAAATCCTAAGTACATGCCCAAAACCTTCAGTCAGGTACAAACTTAGTCCAGTATATTCCTCACCTTGCTGGATAAATTCACTGTAAACAATCATTTCTTATGAATAAGATTAACAGAAGTCTGCTCAGCCCCTTCTGCATACCTTTGCATCTCCTTTCTTCTTCACTTCCCAAACTTCAAGAAAAGAAAGGGGACAGCTAACCAGCTACACAAAAATTCAGAGTGCTCTCCAAGCTCTTCATTTGGCAATTTACGTATAAACAAACCAAAGCAGGAAAGCAAGGTCTGAGCCAGTGGTAAGATAATTTATATAAGGCTACACAGTGAGCCTGACAGGATAGGAATAGCCCTGGAATTCTCCCCATTACAGTCCTGTGGACTCCTCACCATACAGTCTCGAGGCTAAATGAGTATGCTGAGGAGTCACGTTTGAAAAAACAGCTTGTACCATTCAGTTGCTCCCATTTTGGGAGAGGGTAAAGATCAAAACTGAAGCCAACCCAAGGAGTGAGATACATGAAATAGAATAATGGAGGTTTTGCGTGTGGACATTTTTCTCTTGAAATAGATAATTATTTGGGAGAACCACCTACTTGTATTCTCCAAGTAGAAAAAAAATATTGTCATATTGTTCCATTTCTGTGTTATTCTGGTAATGTATTTTAGTGACTGTACAAATTTCTGATTATTCACAATTTCTTCACAGAGAGATTGAATTTACATTTTATCTAGACACCAGTCTTACCCAGAGACATCTTTTTCATTTCAATGCTAGTTTGAAAATGCATTATTTGGTGTTCATTGTATGCAGGTTTTTATTTACAGCAAGATTGTTGTGGCAGAAGAAATATAGAAAAACTCAATGTCTTCACTAAATATGAGCTTTCTTGCAATATAGAAAAAGCTTTTGTGGTTTTCCTGGGCACTGAGCTTGGAAAATGCAGGATTGATTCTTGTTTGCTTTTGGAGAATAGTTTAGCAACCCAACCTTCCACTTGGAATCTGCCTCTCTCCTGCATGGGCCCCCCCTGGTTTTCAGAATGGCCACTGTTGTTTCCCCTGAGAAACAATTTTGTATTTAAATCTAGGATTCTGAATCAACTGGAAGTGCTGGTCTTGCAGCTCCTACTCTGTGTAATCTCAGTGATAAGAGCTGCTTTGCCAACACTGATCATTTTTGGTTCCTTCAACTAATGCACAAGAGTTAAAGTTGTTTCAAATACAATATTTTCTTCCTGTAAGAAAGTTAACATTAGTCAGTTCTGGTGGCCACAAGGAAAAAGCAGTCCTGATTAGCCTGTTAAGTTATCTAGTCCAAGGTAGTCACTGTTCCACTATCTCTTTTGAGAGCCCAAAATATTTACCTATTTACCTATGACCTGGTACATCTGTCTGGTTCAGACTTTGGGTAACACCTAGAAAAGTGATGCTTTGTTCCAGGTCAGGGATTCCTTGTTGTTACCAAAGTGCCAATACATGTAGTCACTGTGAATTTTGAAAGACTACTCAGACAAAACTGGAACTGCTGGTTGAAATGCTGTTCATGAAGAATATTATAAAAGCTTCTGATTTAGAAATGTTAGCATGAGAGCACAGAAATTTCAATTTGAAGGTTGGTATCTTTCTGTTAACTGTTTGATTTGAAACAGACTTTTAAATTAAATCAACAAAAAATGTGAATTTTAAGTTTATTCAGATTTTCTTTATTGAGATTTTCCCTATTGTGATTTTCCCATGTGTAAAAGTAATTTCTCGCTGATGTTGAAAGTCATCTATTTTTCAGTAACAATATGATTTTGACAAAATCACATATTTCTAGATTTTGCTTTGAGAAGAAATTGTCAATTTTTAATATTGCTGTGCAATATTAATTGGTGGCCAATTGTACAACATTCCAGCTTATTTTAGAGACCACACTTGTGTTTCTATCAGGTATTTTAGTGGTGAACTGAGGAGGAATGAAAGGAGAATCAGGAGCTGATGCAATTGATAAAGAGGGTAAGGAGAAAAGGTGCAACATGGAAAGATGGAGGGAAATGTAGAGGTCAAAATGTGCAGAAATATGAATTAATTGTCATAGTCCACTGAAAAACACTGAAATTATATAGCAAGGCACTGAGCAGGTAAACCATCTTTGTAGCATTTACTGTATATAGATTGCTCTATCTGATTGCTGTGCCAGTTTTCTTGTTAGTATTGCCAAGGTGACCTCTGTAGACTTCAGGGAATACGAGAGGCACAGAAAGCTGGACCGTACACTGTAATTCCCGGGGGTCTGCGGTCCTTTCTTCATACTGGGTTTGACACTTAAAGGCTGGAAACTAGAGGAGGGAAAAAACCTGAAGCACAGCGATAGATGTGAGCTGCCACAAGCTGGTCCTATCTTACCTCTGCTCTTTATACAAAAGATTTCTTAACTGTACTGAAAAAAATCTTGCTCAGGATGTGTAAAACCCATAGAGGGTCTGAGCCACACTTACTTGCTCCTTTGGAAGGCAAAGGCATAATGCATTGCTTCCCAGCATTTCACTGCAATCTTGTCTTCAGCTTAATCTGGTAGTGAAATGCTTAAGCAAATAGTTATAAGAAAATGAGTTCTTAGGGCAGCTCCAGTGTCACCCACAAATGTGAGATAAGGTTAGCAATTGCTCTCCTTTCTTAAGTGAAGACATTCTGCTGCTCAAATATGAAGTTAAATTGTAAATGCTTCAACACAGACCATAAGCACTTATATTTACAAAAAGACAATGCACTGTTTTGAAATATATATCTTCCTAGTGAAAAAAAAAATCGCTTTTATACTTTCAGTCCTTTTGCTTTTCCTGGTTGTGAGCACTTGCTGACAAGGAATGAAATCTATCACTCTCGCTTTCCAGAAATGCCCTCCCTGCTTCTTTTTGCTCTTGACAACAACAGCACAGAAGAGTGCAGCCTTAAAACAAAATTTTCTACAGTGTGTCATGTTGCTGCTGAAATTTAATGATATTCAGGGCTAGGAGAAAAGAGCAGCTGCCCTCCAGGTGGTGTTCCATAAATGCTCCCCAGTACCCAGCAGGAAGCTGTATAAGTTCAATTCAGTGAAGCAAATTCAATCATTTGCCCCTTTGTAAATGGAGCAAAAGCAAAAAAAAAAAAAAAAAAAAAA
>NW_016690245.1:4348299-4414352 GCF_001604755.1 Lepidothrix coronata
AACCTCAGGATTAAAGGGTGGGCTCAGTTCAGCGCAAGCTGTGTCTCACCTAAAAAAATCCACTGCGCAGGCTCGAAGGGTTAATGACCTTTCCCAAATCTTCGCTCGCGAAGACTGGCCATTATATATATTCAGCTTAAAATTGCTTCTCTAGCTGCTGGACTATCGGGTTTCCCTTACCTCCGATGCTGGGAAAAGAGCCCTGTTTCTCAAAAGAATATTTAAGAGGCTGTCATAGAAATCACAATTTTTTTAAATTAAATGGAAATTATTTCTCCAATTAGCTGAGAACACTAAGAACAACTGTTTGAGCATTAAAGCTATGAACTGATAACTTTGATACAAAATTCATAATCATTGGACCAAATACTCTTATTTTACAAGTTATCTTCTTAGAAGATGGAACAGCAATTACAAGAAGCAGGAATAAATATTTGATAGGCTCTGTACCTCTTTGCTTATGAAATTGAAGCTATCAAAACCCCCATTAAAAAAAATGCTGCAGTTTGTGGTCTACTCCCCTAAATTTTCCATCTTTATTGGATAAAATTCGTAGAAATATGTTTGGTTTGAGCCTTCCCCTAGTAGGAAACAGAAGAAGACAGAACTGTTTAACATAATAAGCAATGTAATCTGAATACAAGGATGTGAGCTGGGGCTCTGTGGAGCCGTATTAATTTCTGCAGAACAGTTCCTAATTTAAACCATTTCTCAGGAAAATGCAATACTTTGAATGTTTTGAAGGTTTTTGTTTGTGTGTTATCTAGGAAAACATATGCTTAAAACAGGGATAGACCATGCTACAGGAATAGGAAAGTAACTGTATTTTGGAAGTGTCTTTCAGTGTTTTAAAACTGAAAACTAAGCACAGAAAGAATTGTCAAGCAATATATTCTGAACCAAATATTGGATAAACGTTAGCTTTTGAGGAATTTGTGTTTGAGTCAGGAAACATTTCACTTATCTGCAATTTTTTACTATTTGGTAATTTTTGCTTATATGGCATTCTCGACTAACTTTCATGCTGTTCAGAGTCTCTGGGATAGGCAACTGTTCATTTTTTTATACTCCTTGAATGTGTAATTAAAAAAAAAGCTGCAGTTGTACATCTCTGGGTATAATACACATTTTTTTTGTTTGTTTGTTTGTTCGTTTGTTTGTTTGTGGTGGTTTTTTTTGTTAAATACCTTTACACTGTTTAATTGACTTCGGTAGAAAAGGCTTCATTTCCCATTTTTTCCCCTCCCACAAAATCATTTATTCTTCCAGCACTGATGTAAGATATGGAGACTGTATGAAAAACAGGAGACTATTTATATCAACATCTTTACAAGCAGCTCTTTAAACCAGAGTGCAGAGCTAAGTACGCCTCTCTCTTTTCAGCTTGTGCACCCTGTGCTGCCTCACTCAACCTTACCTGCAATCAGAGTACCTGACCCTCCACATCCTCATGGGTCAGAGTTACTTCCTTCCACATAGGTCCTGAAGGGTACTTCTAGTAGCTAAACTATATTTTTTCTCAGTGAATTTCAACAATGAAGTTGTATTGACATAACATTGTTGATTTTGTTGCTTTTATTTCAAATCAGTCTACTCTTTTTTTCTGACTGATTTGTTGCTATTTGATAGTCTAAAGAGAATTATTAAACTTATCCTATTTTCCTAGTTTTGACTGCAAATATTTCCCTTTTTTGCTCACTATTTATTAAAAGGTTGCATTAAACCAAATATATTTTACACTAAACAATAACTGAATAATTGATACGTTAAAAACATGTCACACAAAATACTCACAAAATTCTAAGCAAAGAAATGTCATATCATTTGTCTGAAACAACACCATTTTGATGTAGCATGTCTGAACTCATCTGTTGATTTTAGAAATGACTCTCATACTTGCTGATGTTCTCTTCCTAAGGGTCAGGTTTTCCAGACTACAAACTATTACTTCTTCTCAGCAGTTCTTTGATTACAGTGTCAAGACAAGTCTTAAACAGAAAAAAATCTCATTCTATTTGGGAAATGAGCATTGCAGAGATCTGTTTGCATTTTGCACCACTATATTCTATAATCCATTGTATCCTTTGTTGCACCTGGCAGATCAAAATGCCATTCAGTGACTTTTAATGTGTCCTTTTTCCCCCATTGTATTTAAACTGAATTTATGGAGCAGGGTGCAGATAGTAGGCTGAGAGAGCAGTAGAAAGAGAGGATGAAGTGCTGGTCCCTCTGAAGTCAGTGGAAAAGATCCAGTTACACAAACAGGATCTGAAGCAGGAACAGGAGAACACATGAGCATGGTAGCTACTGCCTCCTGAGATCTCCACGGACATGTGCTGTTCTCATGAGACCTTACTGCACTCCACACAATGAGTAAGAGCTTCTTGGGCTGAAATCTGAGCAGATGTCAAATGCCCAATTCCTCCACCATCTGCCACGTGTGGTGTTACTGCTCTGCCAGAGGCTGTGGTGTGAAGGGTTCATCCTGGCCACTGTCCAGGCTGCCAGACCTCAGCTTTCTGTGCAGTCAGTGGAGAGATAACATGCCATGTCCCTGATGGTAGATGTTCTGACTAATTCAGAAGAACAGATAAAGGTACACAAATTCAGAGATTCAAATATCATCATCATGGCTAGGCTTCACGAACAAAGATTTGGGAAGGGCTCTACCCACGTTTGTTATAAGCGTGCTGGTGGCTAAATAGTCCAATACAAGATAGGCATGTCCAGTTGCAAAAGGCACAGCAGAAAGACTCCTTAAGTGGTAAATTCTGCAAGACACGATTCTTTCTGCATTGTCTTTTCTCCTCGAGAGTGATCCTGCATGCTTTCTCAAAGGCATCAGCAGCGTTATAGATGGTGTGTCTCCAGACCTCCTGATTGGAGCCCAGAGTAGACCAGTTATGTTGATCAATATGGCCAAGGCTGAGATGTTGTTTCAGGGAGTCCTTGTATCTTCTCTTCAGGGCTCCTCTCATGCAGCAGCCGGTGGCAAGTTCACCATAAAGCAGGATCTTAGGGAGGCGGTGGTCCTTCATCCTTGAGACGTGCCCTCCCCAGCACAGCTGTGTTCTCAGCAACATGGCCTCAATACTTGTGACTGCTGCTTGTTCTAGAACAGATGTATTGGTCACATAAGCTGACCAGTGGATGTTTAGGATTGTACGGAGGCAGCATTAATGGAAGCATTCTAGGAGTCGCAGGTGGTGGCAGTAGATGACCCATGATACACTTCCTTTTAACAACAGTGGTTTGGTTTTAATATTCACATCTTTTCTGTAGCACCAGCTCTCTAAGTATAGAGAATAATTACAGTCCTGAGCCCTTCTTTCAAGGACAGTTACACGTTGTGCAGGTAATTTTCAGTGCTAATGCAGAAAGAGTGGACAGGCTCATTTTCACTTGTGACCTACAAAGAAAGTATCAAGGAATTCCAGGATTTCAGTTGTGAGAATTTTATTTTTTTTTAAATATGACACCATGACTTAACATGTAAACAAATCAAATCTCCAACATCGAATTTTCCCATTAAAAACATCAGTTAACAACTCAGTTGTCTTCTCTCTGATTTTAGTAAGTATCTGAAGCCAGTATGACCCATGCCTTTAACAGATAACATAGATAGATAGATAGAAAGAAAATTATGATTTTACAAATAGAGATTTTGTACATATATCTAAGTATGTACTCAGTAAAGGTATTTATATTCAAATTTATTATTTTTCTTAATGTTAGCCAGAGGGGTTTTTTTAAAATCCACGTTATAAATTTGTGATATTAGGGTTCATAATATGGAACTGTTTATAACCCTTTATTTATAGCAGTACTAGCAGATGCTGCAATACTGGACACTATCCTCAAAGCTATTCTCATTCTGGTATTCCAATCATTCATACCAATTTTTATCATGAGTTCTCTAATGCAATGCAATGCACAGTGTCTCTGCCACACAATTGTCACACACATTTTTTGTGTGTCTATGTCTCTTCTTGTGAGCAGAGCTCTGTAACTGAAAGCGTTTTATCAGCTCTGTAGTAAAAGACATCAGAGTAGGAGGGAAGGGATTTAGGTACTTAGCTCTTGTTGATAATCAGAGCTTCACTGTCACTAAATATTTACTAAAGATAAAGACTTAATATGTTTGTGACATGAACTTCAGATACTATTTTACCTGGTCTTTGAGAGAAACAAATATTTTGTTCTATTATTTTTCATAGTGAACTTAACAGTAATTTGGAGAGAAAGAACAAAAGAGCAGCCTTGACTCTGCTTATACTGTGTTAAATGGTGCTATTTAGAGAGGGGCTAAAGCGGGGGCAGGGCAGAGCCACAATTCCTCTGGGATATTTGGAAAAAGACTGCACAAAGTGCCTGTGATGACAGAGATTGCTCCTTTGTGTGTTCTTGACATGCTTTGGGATGGGTGGAGAAGGGGTCCTACTACTCGCTTTTTCTTGCTGTTCCTCTTTCTGTGTGTATTTCTTTGAATCTGCAAAATTCTGACTACTTGCTTTGCTCAGCTATGCTCTCAAATTCTTCCTTTATTCTGTGCATCCATGACAAACATACCTCAACGAGGCTGGTGAAGGGACTCCAGGACAAGTCCTATGAGGAGAGGCTGAGGGAGCTGGGGTTGTTTAGCCTAGAGAAGAGGAGGCTCAGGGGAGACCTCATCGCTCTCTACAACTACCCAAAAGAGTTTGTAGCCAGGTGGGGGTTGATCTCTTCTCCCGGGCAACCAGTAGTAGGACAAGAGGGCATGGTCTTAAGCTGTGCCAGGGGAGGTTTAGGTTGAATATTAGGAAAAAATTTTTATAGAGAGGATAATCAAACATTGGAATGGGCTGCCCAGGGAGGTGGGGGATTCACCATCCTTGGAGGTTTTTAAGATGAGACTGGGTGTGGCACTTTGTGCCATGGTCTAGTAACCGCAGTGGTGTTGGATCAAGGGTTGGACTTGATGATCTTGGAGGTCTTTTCCAACCCGGTTGATTCTATGATTCTATGATCTAAACACAGGCATTATTTAGCCCTCTAGTTCTAACACTACCTGAGACAGACTGTAAACAAATACTGCAGTCTCCGGTCACAGTGTTTCCAGGGAATGCCCTGGCAGCTGTTAAATCCCCCAGGCCTCATTTTCCTTCACAGGTGGGTGAATATCAGACAAGAGCCTTTTTCCTGTGGAGGCAGAAGGCCAATTTATTGTTGTCATAAGACTATCTATGCTGGCAGAGACTATTCACAGGTCAGCCTCGAGGGCAACCCAGCTTGCTGTCTGAGCTGCTCACAGCCCAATCCAGCTCATCAGGGACTAACTTGCTGGGGTATCCATGAATACCATGGGATATATGTGTGTGTGTGTGCGCCTTCTTTTGTGCCATACCAGAACCTGAATTAGAGGAAACTAAAGTTAATTTCTAAATTTAGTTTAGTCCTTACAGTAGACCTTTGGAAACATGGCAAAGCCACCAATAATGAACTTTTCTGCCACTGAAGAGCCTTACCTCCTCCTTAGCTCTAGAGGGTCTTCATGTGCACCTTGTAGAGATAGCTGCCAGGGCCTCATGCTGGGCAGACTTGTTTACTCAAACATTTACCTGATTACTCACATGACAGTGATAAGGAAGGTATTTGTTGGCAAATAGGTGTAACTCATCAATAATGGTAGCAGAAGGTCATTTGATGACATACTCGGACAAACTGTGTGTTTGTTTAGGATTAAATGTACTCATCTGTCAGGGGAAGGGCAGTTAAAGGTGCGCATCACGTTAGCAATCCCAAAATCCAACTGCTATTTTTTGGTGCTCATACTGGCCATAACAGTTAGTCACCTTCACTACCAGCTATGTTGGTTTCATCTGGAAATGGGCTTTTCCTCACTAATGGGAGATCACTGCAAGTGTGACTCCTTGGCCAGGGTGTGGGGTGGAGGGGACAGACACCCAGCGGTTGCAATGGGCAGCATGGGCAACACCTAGAGCCAGCAGAGCTGGGAGATAACAGGTGGAAATGCCACTGGAGGTGGCCAACACCTCAGAGCTGGGTTGGGTTCAAGTCTGTGTTTTCTTGGAGTAATTTCTGTGGGCAGATAAGTTAGATTGTATCTCTCTATAGGGTATAAAACCAACAATTCATTATGGATGGTGGTTTCCTATCAACTATTCATGGCTCTGTAATTGGCATAAATTGGATCTATGATGAAAACAAACTCTCTAGACCTTTACACCTTTTAAAGATAAGTTGTATTTAGTATGCTTCCAAAACTCACATATAATTGCAATGCAGTGGGCAACTCTTAGTCCACAGGGCTGATAGAGTGTACTACATTTTTCCTTGCTGCAGTTTAATACCCTGCTCATTTTCATTCTGTGGCCAAAAAGCATAACGGCTTTGCCATGTATGACATTTTTCTCATATATACTGACAGCCAAGCCCCACCCTGACTCTGTAGGCAGCTGCATATTTAGGATGTTCTTTCTGTTAAATGCCATTGCACACACACTCTTCCACATCAGTTTTATGCAAAACCTACAAGATCCTGAAATATCCTTTAGAGACCAAGCCCAGTGCTGGCATTTGTACATATAAAGAGGCTATTGCAATGGTAATATTTGTGCTAATCTTACCTTTCTTTGTAGTAGGCAACTGAGCCCTTCAGACTGAATATTAGAGATTCTTCTTTTTTTGTTTGTGTCAATACATCATTCTTCTGATTAATGAATGTGTATTATTGTAGGGCTATGATGAGGATAATGAGATATTAGCACTGATTTATTTACAATATGTACATATGTGTATGTTTGTACATGTGCATATATGGAAGGCCATGAAAACATTTTTATATCAGTGCTGTTTAAAAACAACAGTGGAAAAATAAGCAATTGAAAAGTACGTGTGTTAAAGACAAGTGAGAATTAAAAAAAAACACAGAAGTTATATCTTTGTAAGTATCTATTTTTAGCATTTCCCACTATGGTTTGTTATGTCACCTATTCTACAGTGAGGGCAAAAAGAAATTATTTTACAGTGTGATTATCTTGGAAGGATGGAAGTACATGAATTTTAAGGTTGATAAGCCTGTCAAGATACAACCATGTTTAGTATTTTATTTTAAAGATCTCATTGCAAATTTACCTCTCCTTTACTTCTACACCCCTCCAGTTCTAGAGAGATCTAGAACTGCTATAACTATGAGTATTAAATCTGCATAGAAGAAAGCAGAGTTTGAGAAGGAAATCCAGTAGACATAAATTAAAATAGATTATAATTAAAATGTGCCATAACAGAACCCTGAAGGAAATACTTAACTGTTTGTGCTGCCTTCCCTAAAAGGAAGATATCTCTTTGCTTTAATAGGCAAAGAATTCTTTAATAATTCTTTTTTTAAATTAATTATTTGAAAGTAGCTGTGAAGCTTTCTATCAAAGTTAAATTTGCAGTGAAAAATTTTTACTGCTTTTTATTTGTCTTTCAAGCTTTTAACTGTATATTTAAGAAGCCCTCCAAAGCATGCAACTATATAAACATGCAAACATGAATACCTACAGGTGGAAGGAGAAAGAAAGAGGTAGAGACCATCAATAGCAGATCCCATTCAAACGTGTCAAGAAAATTATATTCTTTTCTTATTTGCGATGTCCATAAATGTGTTCAGAATAATTAACAGAGCTGTAGTAAACAGTTCACTGTTGATTCACAATGTGGTAAGCCAGAGGCTCTCTTTTCCCACTGGGGAAATGTCACAGACTTGTTACCATTTCTTCTCTCACTTAGTTGTGAAAGCAAAGCCCAACCTCCAAACTGACATAGATATTTGACACAGTTGTTTTAGCTGAATGAGACCAACAGCCAAGAAAAGGAAAAGGCTGTGAACCAGCAACAAAATTAATGTATGTAAGTGTTTAATCTTTTCTTCTGGTGGATTTTGTAATCAAATTTTATAAGCTCTTCCTAAGATGGTGACCTTAAAGGGATTCCCCTCATTCAATTTCTTGATTTAGAAGACAGTACATTAAAATAGAAAGTGTAAAAATTCATGGACTACCTTGCCAGGTGTTTATATTTTTTTCTCACAATCCTACTGATTACCTGAATTTAAATGATTGGCACCATGCTTTTAATGTGAAAGCACATATGCATACATTAAGTAGAGCAATTAGCACACTTCTGACAACTTGCCCCTTTTCTACTCAGTCCTTGCATATGCATTTTTGTGCACCTTGCAGGAACAGAAGGTTTGTCAGAAAGAGTCACAATGAACCAGAAAATTATAAACAATGATGAAAATCTGAGAGGAAAAGTGATGAACAGGAAGTCACATACAACAAGAAGCCCAGAAAAGATTGTAATGTAGATATGCACAGATATTGTAATTCCAACCACACTAAACAAACTACTTGGATTTGTTGTAATTTTCTCATCCTTTTGCTTGGAGAAAATTTATAGAGTAATCAGAATGTTTTATATCCCTCTTCTATGAAGTACAGTTCAAATTCTCTTGAATTCTCTCATCTTGAGCTGTAATAAGAAAGTGAAACCAGACAATGCAGACATCCTGGTTGCTAACTGCACAGTTAATACAAAATTCTTTCTATAGGGGGTGGGAGATGTGATTACCTTCAGTCCCAAACAAGCCTTAGGGATAATATTTCCAAGTTCATTTTAGCTCATGAAGACCACTAGTACCACAGCTAAGGAGAAAAACTTATCAGTCATCAAACATCTGTGCATAGACCCAAAGTGTTTGTTCTGAAGAGTCATTTGCAATGCCTTTGTTTGTTGTGTATGAAGTGTGTGCTATCATCTTCATTGTTTAGCAAATATAGTGGCTGGAATAGACTGCTTTATTTACAATGTGCAGGGATTAAATTTTTGTTCTCTTGAGACCTAATTTAAAGGGCTGTTTTTCCCTCTGTTCGCCATTTACTCAGGTTTTGAACAGCAAATTGAAGAACCATTCTGTTAATGCATGAAATTCCTAATCTTGAATTAAAATCTTCTCCTCATCATTGCTTTGCTCATATGGTAACCAACGGGACCTTAAAGAGTGGGTATGATTTCAGGATCTCTTATCCTGCTGTTGTTGGAATGGAAAATATCACAGAGTTAATTCACTGGGTCCCACCTTGCTATCACAAGGCTCTCTAGCAACTGATCACTCTCTGAGGATACTGTTTACTTGCCCTTGAATGACACAGATATGAGACAAAAACAAGAGAAAACACAGGTTACAATTTTAATTTCCTTGACTCCTTCACCCACAAAAGACATTATTTACTTGCTGGAACTTATCTTCATTAATGAATTTTTTGTTTGAGCAATATGCCATCTTGACAGGTTTGGTGACTGACATCTTTCCAGACCCAGTGCTCATCATCAGAGTTCACGTTTCTTCTCTTTCTGGCTACAGCACCAACAGTACTCTGCAAAGACTCTCTAAGGATCTATGTAATCTCATCTTGGTTAAAGGTAAAACTCAATGTTGTGCAAAGACAGTCTATGCACCAAAATTGAAATTAAATGACACTTAAATATCTAGTCTTCTATAAGGGATAAATTTCATCTCCAGTTCTTATATTCCACTGAGGCAACCAACAGAAAAGATGTATGGTGCCACCACAACTTTTTTCCAATGTAGTTGGAAACACAGAAACACAGTTCCAAATTTCTTTTGCAGCTATTATATTGATCAATACAAAAATGTGTCATGGAAAGGATGATGAAACAAATTTGGAAGACTAAATTGAAATTATTTATTAAGAAAAGAGTGATCTGGCTCTTCAGAAAAACACTGTGATTTGGAAAGGCTCAAGACAGTCCATTTCTTCTTTCTCAGGTGAATACCTCTCAGGCGAATACATCTCAGTTCACTATTAAGAAAATCTAACTTTTAGATCATAACTTTCCTAGCATTCATAGGGAAGAGTCTCTTTTCCTGTAGCTATTAGTCCAAAACATACTAGAAAAGACCAGAAAGAGTCAACACCAACACAATCTACAGTCGTTAGCATGACTTATAGCAGCTCTGACTCTTCATTAAAAATGTTTCTTCAAGAAAAGCTGTTAAATTCTAATTTATATTGTTTCTCTCTATACCTTATTGCTGTAATATTTTGGGAAATATTTTAGGCAGAAAGGCATTTTCTCAAGATAGAGGCAAAGTTTTATGGGCTGTTCCTAAGTAGAAAAGTGTGATGGAGAGCAACATAGCAAAAGATTATACTATGATTGCGTCTTTCATTTGATGAATTTAAAGCGAAAGTCTAATAATTAATGTCTGTATTTCTTTCTGAGACAAGCCATATTTATTAAAATCATGTTACTCAATAGTAGAATCCAGAACAGGTAGCTTCAGCTGTAAAACTACATAGAAACAAAGTTCAGCAACTTAAAGTAGTGAAGAAAAATTGATATCTTAAAATTGAAACTTTAGGAGTAATTTACAAAAATTGAATATAATTACATGAGTTGGAATATAGCTCAAAAATTGTCAGTAACACCACTTCCCATGGAATGTCATGAAATATTTAATAACAAGTCGCTATCCCAAGAGAAATTATCCCAGGATAAATATCTAGTTTTACATCTCTTTAAAAAAATTGTAAAAATATAAATACAGAAATGAGATTTTGATTAAAGCTATAAAATATATTTAACACATTTGTGTAGAGTATTTGGAGCTCATTTCTGCTATCTCTGAATTTGTCTCTGCAAGGAAATAGAATAGCTCTAGTGGAATAAATTAGTTAGCAGTAGTTATGTAGGAATGCCTCCATGTATTTGTATTTTAGAATACAAATTACTTTCTTCTGGAATAATCGTAACATTTACAACACTCACCAAATGATTAAAAAATAGAAAAGAAAAAAAAAGAGCCTGTAATACAAAATAGATTGTCCACAGATAAAACTGCAACAGACTGTTACAAATAGATATTGTAGCACAAAATATTACACAAGAGCTATTCTGGCCAATGCTGTTACTGGAAAGAAGTCCCAAAAATATGCTGCAGAACTGGCAATGCATATGCTGCATCTAGTGTAGCTGTGTAAATTATGTTAACTCCCAGGTTTTAACTAAATAGTCACACCAGCTTCAGTTCTCAGAGGTTATGTACAAGAAAGCCTGGTTTAGTATTTTATCTGGTCTAATGCAAAATATCACGTCTATATACAACTCTTTTAAGACCACTGGTCTTACACTATTACAGTACAGTATATTATTACTAAAGGGTTAAATATAAAAGTGTTTAACTCAAACTCATCATGGCAATTGTCATGTGCTTGACTGTCCTTCAGAGTATGCTTTAATCCAGAATAATGATTCATTGCAAAAACAATAATTCCTAGTCTGCAAATCTTTCCTCAAAAAGTTAGTAATAAGAAAAATAAGTAAAAAAAAGTGAGGTTCATAAGTATCTTAACTCCACTCTAGGTACAAACCAATTTTTCCATGTCTCAGCCAGAGACCTTACTTTCTAAAAGTGTAACTCTGAGATAAATAATTGCAATCTATTTTAATCGACTTTTTTTCCCTGTGGAATCTCTTACCCAGTGTCTGTGAGCAGTTTTAGATACAGAAATACCATAAAAACTCTACTGTGAAATTGTGCTTATCTACTGAGGAAAATCACCCCTTGTATGCAGCTCAGGCTGTCCTATACACAGGAGTAGAAGGTGGCAGAAGCTTGTGTGAACATTGAGCATGCATTGACTGCAGAATGATAGATATACAGGTACCTGTCATCATTCAAAGTCACTCGGCTACATATACCCTACTTAAATCTTCCTGCTGCTGTTAAGACAGAAATTCTCTGCCCCCCTATTTTTAGTTAAGAATCACAATTCCTTATTTTGCTTACTCTGATCGTCAGTTTAGATGTGTGCTGTGTCAGGGTGCTATGGCTTTACACAGGCACTATAGAAAACCACCCTGAGCTTTTTCACCTTTGGAAAAAAGGCTCTGGACACTTCAATAGCCACAAGAAACCAGGGTCTTAGTTTTATGTCTCATGAAGGTGATAGCTCCAGCAGTATGCTGATTCTTGTTGTGGTGCTCCAAATTGACTCAAAAAACCTTGTTTTCCTCCAGTTCTGACCCCTTCTTCTCACATTCTGAAGAACTTTAACATAGCCATTACAGTGTGATTTTGAGTTACACCAAAACAGAAAAGCAAACTGATTGCTTTCCAGTTATTTATCAAGGTCTCTTGTTATATAAAGATCTGAAAGCTCTCAGCAGCTTCAGGAAGAGAACTGTGCAAGCTACACAAAGAAAATGTTCACAGCAGCGTTGGAAATGAGTGGTGAGTATTTAGCTGAGATCTTACAAGGCAGCTCTTAACATGATACTGGTTGGAGTGGGAAATAGTCTCCTAATAGAATGAATTAAGTTTTTATCCTCTCATTTATAAGTAAGCACAAAGCTTCTAGGAGTACACTATCAATAAAAGTGCATTGGAAAGGAGGAATGAATTTGTTGAGGCAAGAAAATAATGTTTCACTAAGTAGAACATGCTTGACTTCTGAGAATATATTTCAATAATTTCAGAGATTCAGAGTATAAATATCTTTATCTGAATAGTTACTGAGGGTTTTTTAATAGTCAGTAGAAAGAAGTAGATGTTTCTAGAATATTATTTATCAAACACTAAAGTTCTTGTGCTAAAGGAAATATCTAAAATATGTTGGATGGTTTGTGAGAGTGTCTGATAAGTGACACTCTACTGAGTATTGCATTAAGTTAATGTACCAAATTTTGGGTAATAAGAGGGCATCACCACTAAAACTCATCAGAAAGTTAAATTCATTGTAAATAATTAAATAATCTCACCTATTGTGCCTACCAACTTTGTAATTTATGAAAAATGGGAAAGCCTACCGCTTCTCTGTTACCTGCAAAGTAGAGAGGCCCAACTGGAATTCAGGTATTTTAGGAAGTTTTCCTATCTGAATGAGAATAGATGTGGCCCATCTCATTGGCTGGGGAGCTTACCAGAGCTCTTAGCTGCTGCATACTGCAGAAGGAATGGAGCTACTGATTTGTTCAATAGATGAACACATACAGGATTAATTTTCCCTCACACTGTCTCAAAAGAGAAATTATTTTTAAAAACTGAGCACATGTAAGCTCTATGTATAAACAGAAAGTGAAATAAATAAAATATATATTTTATGTGTTCATAGCTATGTTTTGCATCTTCTATGTAAATATCTACCCATAACAAAGTCAGTAGGTTTGCCTCAAGACTGCTATCAGGTAATTTTAAGTTCTATTTTCAGTTGCACAAAACCTTAATATTTTGAAATTGTCCAATTTAAATTATTTTATCAATTAACATTGGTATGTAAATATCTTTATGAAGTTTGAAAAAAAATATAGCTCTTGCTGTTTCTTTCCAAAATTTTTCAGAAAATGTTTTTTTGCAGGGTTTTTTGGGAGATTCGTTTGCTCTTCTTTTTGTACTGTATTCATATGAAACATGTCTGTCATTTTTTGAGACAGGCTCAAACTGTGAGCTTTTTCTCATGTTTTTGTGTTCTCTTTCTTTTTTCACTATTGAACATCTATTCTACATTTTCTTAATTTGCAGTTGGGTATGAAGTGAAGAAAGAAATAACACAATAATTGTAAACAACTTTTCAGAACTCTGTTAACTTTTGGAAAGCTAGATTGACCAGTTTACAGTGCTTTCTTTTGTTGTGTTTGTTTGGGTTTTTTTCTTTTCCATAACCTTTTGTAAGCAAAAGGAGCTTGTGAACAGCTGAGAGTGGTTAAAGGAAATAAGGAGAGGTGAGGTGGAAAAATCTACCCACAACTAAATGAGAACAGGGCTGAATACAGTTCCTCAATGGTAACCTAAGAAAAAAGTAAAAAGGCTAATATCTATGACAATTTAAACCTCTTCTAACTCAAAATCAATGTTGTGAAAAGGTGCAAATTCATTGGCAAAGTACAGCTCCACAGAGGTCAGTTATTCAGCCCTCTACTGCAAGGGAACCCATTATGTTGATGCAAGCACAGTTTTGCTGACTGTGGCAAAACACCACTCTGTTCAAAGCGCCACTGATGAGGCCAGGTTTAAATTTAGCTTTAGAACCTTCACAAGGATTATTAAGAGGATGAAGCTTCTGGGCATTTTCTAGTTCAGTGCTGTCCATTTTGCACAACTGCCTGTTCTCTGTTGCAGTGAGCAGTGAGCGAGTGTCTCTTCACAAGTTGTTGCCTTGTGTCTGGCTAATTTGGAGAGAACATGCTCAAAGAAGCAAGCCACTACCAACTTGTAATTTCTGTCCTGCCCATGTGATGACAAGGCATGTGCTCCCTAAGTTGGGATAGGCTTCTGCTGGAAGAAATTATTTTCTACTTTTAACCAAATGCATGAGCACTGCTCCTGGATGGATTTGAACAACCCAAAGGGAAAAGAGAGGGAGTGGCTAGCAGTTTTCAGAGGCTATTTGTGCATGGTAAAAACAGGGAAAGAAATGGGCATCAAAGCCTTGATCTTGGAAACATGATGAATGATTCCTATAGGGCATTGAATACCTCTAATTTACAGGAGCATCTGCATGAATAGTTAGACACCCTTTACAATGGTCTTTCAGAGTTGACATTAATTAACATTCAAATGATGTTTGTAAGTCCTGCAATAATTGCAATATTTCTCATTTGCAAATAGGAAACTGAGGGCCTGTTAGAATCAGGACTGCATGTAAACAAGAATACAAGCCTAAACCCCACACCTCTGTACAATTTTGGCTGTTTAGTAAAAGCCTTTCCCAGATCATGTTGCTCACAGTTTGTACAGGGTATAGCACTCTCCTATAAGGCTGAAGGACACAGGGTTCTCCTGTGGGGCCAAGAGCAGCCTTGTTGGTATGGGCCTAAGCTGCTTCTTTTCTGCTACTTTAATATACAGCCATTGCACATAAAAGTGAAATATGATTGAAAAGAGTGCCTTTGACCTACATATGTTCAACATTTGCCAATACTTAAAAGTGCATGGAGAATCAGCTGGAAGAAAGCTATAAAATCACATCTCATGAAAAGCCACAGAAAGGCAACAAAACACCAAGAAAAAGAAAATTCCAACAGTTTTGAGTTTTTTTGAGGGGGGGTGGTTTTTTGGTTTTTCTTGCATTGTCAGGCTTGGATTGTGTTCATTGTGTTCATATAAAGTTATCAGGATTGTAACCTGTGTGGAAGTGTCAAAATGTATTTTATTATGTCTGTGTTATATAAAGCTGTTATATTTTCCACTAGTTATGAGAAATTCCACCTCTGCAAACATGGGGATATGATTAGCAGATGTGAAAGATATAATGCAAGCAAACAAACACAGTAAGTCCCCCAAACTGGGTTTAGCATCAGTATTACTTAACACTGGCCATGTGCAAATAAGCTTTTATTTACTTTTTTCTTACATTTGCACATTTCTTATTTTTTAGATTAAGTTGCATGTTTTTCAGCATTTCATATTTTATTACCTCTAAGCTGTTTAAAGCTGGAGTTGCATGTGGCAGGAAAAAAACACGTCACTGTCTTCCACCATTGTGTTTTGTCACTGTCTTGATGGTGTCGAATTATGGTTACATTCTGTCCCAGAGGTGGCTGTTAACAGCATGAACCCTTTACAGGGAAGCTGTATGTCCATGTCTAGTGCAGAGTCAAGGCTTGAAGCTTCTGCTTATTATTAGGTTCACAACTCCCTGCTACCTAAACCAATGCTACAGGATTCCAGGAGATTGCCAGCGTGGCCATTGCTCTTTATTAAATTCAATACATCAAATAAATTTTTTCCAGATTGGATGCATCCAAGAGTAATGAGGGAGCTGGCACAAGATCTTGCCAAGCCACTTTTAATCACTTACCACAGTCCTGGTTAACTGAAGTCCCAGTTGACTGGAAGTTAGCAAATATAACACTTGCCTACAAGAAGGCTCAGAAGGATGATCTGGGGAGCTACTGGCCTGTTGGCCTGACCTCAATACCAGGAAGGTCATGGAGCAGATCATCCTGAGTACCATCACATGGCACATGCAGGGTATCAGGGCCAGCTAACACAGTTAGGCAAGTCCTGCTTTACCAATCTGATCTCCTTCTATGACAAAGTTGATGACTACGACTTTGCTGATGAGGAAAAGGCTGTGAATATTGTCTGTCTAGACTTCCGTAAAGTGTTGACACCATCTCCTATGATATTCTCCTGGAGAAGCTGGCAGCCCACAGCTTGGACAGGTGCTTTGCTGGCTTAAAAACTACCTGCATGGCCAGGCCCAGAGAGTGGAGATGAGTGGTGCCACATCCTGTTGGCGGCCGATCACCAGTATGGTTCCCCTGGGCTCAGTAGTGGGGTCAGTCCTATTTAATGTCTTTATCAAAGATCTGGATGAGGGGATCAAGCACACCCTCAGTAAATTCACAGATTACATCAAGTTCGATGGGAGTGTTGATCTGCTGGAGGGTAGGAAGGCTCTGTAGAGGGATCTGGATATGCTGGATTGATGGGCCAAGGCCAACTGTATGAGGTTCAATAAAGCAAAGTGCTGGGTCCTGTACTTGGGTGACAACAACCTCATGCAATGACAGACTTGGGGAGGAGTGGCTGGAAAGTTGCTCAGAAGAAAGAGACTTGAGGGTGCTGGTTGACAGCTGGCTGAACATGAGCTCACGGTGTGCCCAGGTGGTCAAGAAGACCAATGGCATCCTGGCCTGTATCAGCAATAGTGTGGCCAGCAGGACCAGAGAAGTGATTGTCCTCCTGTTCTCGTCACTGTTGAGGCCACACCTTGAGTCCTGTGTTCAGAACTGGGCCCTTCACTTACAAAAGGACATTGACTTGCTGTAGTGTGTCCAAAAAAGGGCAACAAAGCTGGTAAAGGGTCTGAAGCACAAGTCTTAGGAGGGAACTGGGGTGGTTTAGTCTTGAGAAAAGGCAGCTCAGAGGGGACCTCATTGCTCTCTTCAACTACCTGAAAGGAGATTATAGTGAGGTGGGGATTGGCTTCTTCTGCCATGTCTCAAGTGACAAGATGAGAGGAAATGCTTTAAGTGGAACCAGGGGAGATTTAGGTTAGATATTAGAAAAAAAAATTAACTGAAGGAGTGATTAGGAATTGGAATAAATTGCCCAGGGAGGTGGTGGAGTCACTATCTCTGGAAGTGCTCAAAGAGGAGCCTGGATGTGGCACCTGGGGATATGATTTATGTGGTGCTAAGTTGACAGTTGGACTAGATGACCTGGAAAATTGATTCCAGCTTTGATGATTCTGTGATTCTGTAATAGATGAATCATATTACTTAATGTAAACTGGAAGGTAATTCTAATAAATGTTTGTATATAAGCACTGTAACATTTTGATCCAGCGTTTTTGAAGCCAACAAGAGTTTCTTGACTGATTTATCCTTGAACGAAGATTTTCTTCTTATGATAATGTTTACTGTGTAAATGAAAAACTCATGAACCATACAGAAACATATCTTTGCAAGATTAAGCTTTCCTGGAAAATGTTAATTCTTTGCTGTAATATGGGAAATATTTTGGCTCTGAGATTATGCTGTTAGTCTGTAGAACATTATCCTTACAAAGGAACTTAAGGCCTCTATTCCTGGATTTTCCACTGAAATCTCATGAAAGGATGGCTTTTTGAATGGCTGCATTGCCAGTTAAGATGAGCACTGTTTTACATATCTCCAGGTATCTGGAGAAGGAGGAGGTGAGTTAAGAGGAAATGACAGGGTTTGCTGCTGGGTTAGGTTGTCATTAGGACAATAAGCTGTAACCTTATCAGGACCCTAGCTCTGTAAATATAATCATGAAGAAAAACCCTGCTGAATTCATGTTACTACCAAAAAGACTCTAGCCAGACATAAAATTCAAATTATAAGGTCAAGGTGTTTACCTTTTATATTAACAGAGGGTCCTAAAAACAGTGATGATTTCAAATAAATGTATTTAAACCCTTTTTTTTGTACTATTCAAGAAGAAAAGAGTAAATTGAACAGAAAAATTCCTATAACAGTTTACTCATCTTTATGAAATTTAGTTCCTGTACAGGCAAGTGAGCAATTTCTAGTATACACCAGGAGGTCACCACACAGCATTTCTGGTACCACCGGATGACAGATGTGATAATGTTTGATGACAGACATTCTAATAATTAGCTTTTTCTGTGTCTTTGCAAAACCATCTTTGTAGATTCATAGAATCTTTTCCTTGTTCATCTCCTTTTCCCCTCATTAACATTTCAATCAACTGTACTTTTCATTGGAAACCAAACTGAGAAAGTGAGGAATTAAGATTTTTAATGTCTTTTTAATAGGGAAAAAAAAGTATTCTGAATGACTGTGAGCTGTCTATTGCCTTTTGTTGTTGTCGCTGCTATAATTGAAGTTGCACGGTATGGTACAGAGATGTATGATTTTCTTTCTATGTTTTTTTATCAAGTTTAAAGTAATCAGTGTTAACAGGAAGATCAAAACCAAGCAGCATTAAGAATTCAAGTAGAAGAAACGTGAAAACTCATCTGTGGAAGGAGTAGGAGATTATAATGACAATGGTCAGGAGTCTGAGGTTTTAGGGATGGTACACAGGTATATTTAAAGAGAGAAATCACATACCTATGCCATCCAGTGCGCGTACATCCTTCTTGTTACAGGACTCTGCCTTAAACTGTCACCTTTTTCTTCCAGTACTCAGGCTACCTTATTTGCCGACCATGACTACATGATCTGGTGTCTGCCCAGAGGCCAAGTCTTAGACTGCTGGCACACATTTACCAGAGGGTTACAGCTCCAAGTGCTTAGTGGCAAGAGCCCAAAGGCTCCAACTTTCCATTTTGACAGGTTTCATACTTAGTGGGTCTCCATTGCAATCTTTTTCTTATTCAAAATGAGATGTGCTAAAGTGAGAGAGATGAAGAAGAGCTCGGACATAATGAGAGTAAGTCAAAATAAATAAATAAATGTAAACACACTGTCAAATTAGAAGTTATTTCAATTCTCTTTTTCATGAAAACTCAAGCTGTTATAGTAATTTATTCAAATGGACTCAACAGGGGTCTTGGCAAGGTAGGTCAAGGTGGATTTTCTGGTAGGAGAACTGTTCTGAAATTCTTAGTGGAACAAATTCCCCAGAAAATGAATTACAATGCTTTCATATTCGCATTAGACAACTGAAATACAATGGAGAAGGGACTATGGCGTATTTATTAGAGATCAGTGACCCATCTATTGGTTTCACAAACTCCTAATACAAACGATGTGTTTCTCAAAAGAAACTTTTAGATTATCTAAAAGAAGTAATTTAAATCTTTCAGTAAAAGGAAATGCTGAATCTTGATTTAATCAGTGAATAGAGTTATTATATCTGATATACATAAAATATATAACATCATATGGACACAATGAAGGAGGCTGTGGAAAATCTTTTTGTTAATTACATGATTGTAGGATTGTTGTTCAATTTAAAATAGTAACAAGAATAGCAGTTTTCCTCATCTTTGGTAAAAGATGGATGACTGAAGGGGTTAAGAATATGGAATATCCAGTGGTATAATGATGGTAAAATAAATGTGTGTGTCTCCTTCCCTGTTTGACTGTTCCAGAATAACTACACGAAGACTATGATGAGTGATAAATAAAATGAAGTATGTGGTCCTTAAGGAGCATGTGGAATTCATTGCCATGGGAGGCTATAAAGTGGTTGTAAGGTGGTTGTACTTAAAAGAGGATTATTTTACAAGCAATAACACTGAGCTAAGTTGTATGGAGCAATGGAGCAACATTCTTTACAAGACCCCTGAGGCTGGCTCAGCATTTTCAGCTCTGGCAGAGAGCATTTCATGCCAGTGGAGAGGAGCCAAAGTGGACGCAGAGGTGACACAACAAAAACCTAACCAAAAGGCATGTAGAAGCCAAGAAGAGTGGAGATATAAGAAGAGAGAGTAATAGAACTTACAACTTGTCCAAATTCAGCTAGGTTTCTGTCCGCATGCATCTCTTCCCCCCATGTTTTCTTGTTAACTGACTCAGTGTTGCAAAGGCACTTGGCCAATGGGAAACTAAGCCCAGAAGCCAAGGTGGAAGTCAGTCTGGCTGTTTCACAACATGGTAACTCAGCTTTGGACTAGGATTTTTTTTTTTTTTGTTATTTACTATTTTGAACTGACCAACACTTTACTATGCGGGTGATTGTGCACTGGAACAGATTCACAGAGAGGTTGTGGAGTCTCCCTTATTGGAGACATTCAAGAGCCATCTGGACCTAATCCTGTGCAATGTGCTCTAGGACGACCTAGCTTGACATATGAGGTTGTACTGGATACACACTGTGGTCCCTTCCAACCTTACCCAATCTGTGTTTCTGTGATTTTTTGCTGAAAATGAGGTGAAAGTGGCCCCTTGGGGAATGAGGTGTGGGAGGGCAACTTGGAGACGCCATGTGTGCAGAAGGAGGAAACCATGCAGACATTAACAGAGAGGTGCATCCAGGGCAGAAAAGCCCACTGCTAAAAGCCTTTCAGAAATTAGATTTCCTCTCCTCTGGAAATGTTTGTCTGCACTTTTATCAGCAGGTTGCTGCTCCTTTTATCCTCCATCCCCTCCCTCTCTTAGGGATTAAGACCATAAATCTCTGTTTTGGCCCTTCTCCCATGTCTCAGACCTATAAGGTTCTTCTTAATAACCTGCTTGGTCACCCTTATCCTTCCCAGCTGGCTTCACATATATGTGGGTGAGGTGAAAAGCAAAAATTTTCTGGGGAAGGAACTGGACAAAATCTTAAATGGAAAAGAAAGAATGAAGAAGTCAGTAGCAGGACCACAGACAGTCAGAGAAGAAATTTGAAGTCTGAGATAGTGTGGGTGAGGAAGATGCTTACTAAATTATAAGCAGCCTTTCCGTGATGTTTTATTGCTGAAACAACCATGGTAATTGCAACTGTAAGCAGGAACTCTTCCTCAATTAAACTAAGAACTGCTGGCTAAAGAGTTGCAGCATTTTCCATGTGTCTTGTATTCGCATATGGTTAAAGTTAATAACGCGCCAGCTAGGAATATGTTAATTTTCTTCCATTATGAAAAATGGTGTTGCAAGCGCTTACCTTGCTGGAGTTGTGGACTTAGGGAAATAAAACTTCAAACAGCTTCATTGCATTGTCAGTTACCTAAATCAACCCACCCATTTTTAACATTGCTCCTATCAAGATTTGTCCAGGTATCTTATCAAAAACACAATAGCAAGTAGTTACGATATATGTAACCAGTGAAAAATCTGGGTTTGTTAAATATTCATATTAAGATTAATTTCTCTTTAAACAAGACTAAGTTTTACATCCTCACATTGCTTATAAAGAACTTGAGAGATAGCAGGTTAAAAATTCATATGGAGAAAGTTACATATGCCTTGTTCCCACTTACAAAAAACTGGAGCTATTTTAGTGTTTTGGCATATGGAGTTATTGTAGCTCACTGAGAAAAAAACCCAACAAACCACTCAACCCTGTGTTAGATACCAGATCTCTCTTCCTATTACGTAATGCAGGGAAATATACATACACAGTACAGTTATTTTAAATAAAAAGTTTAGCAAGAATTATTGTAGCTTATATGGAAATGGAAAGTTTGAGAAGTTTTACAAGTTCCGAAGTTCTGTGGCTGATGAAAAAGTTCCATTTATTGTGAGTCCCTTTGCAGCTGGGTGATCTGCAGAAACTGAAAGAGACAGAAAACAGTGAAAATGCAGACTGACAATGTAAAAATACAGGAAAACTCTTTGTGCTCTTCCACGGCACTGATATGTAAGGCTAATAACAGCAGCTTCACTTCACTCTTTTCCTGTCCTTAACTAAGAACAGATCCAGATGTTGCAAGAACGTCACCACAGGGAAGCAGGAAAAGGAAGGGTGAGTTATACAGAAAGTGTTTGGACTGAGAGTGTGTTGGGTCGAGTTGCTGAGCTCTGTGAGGAGGTCATGAGTTGAGCTCAGGTGGGCTGGTAGAGCTTTGGTCATTCTGCCAGGGTTATGGCCACTCGTGCTAGTTCTAGACTGTGATGGTATAACAACACAGCTGTGGAGCCCTGTGTTTTTCTGGTCCATACATACAATTACTATTTCATCTTCTTTGTAAATCTGAAGCACTCCTGAATTTTGAATGCAAGTGGTAACACGAAAATCCTCTTTACTCAAGATGAGTTGATATTATAAAACTTCCCATTGTCCCAAGATATTTCATGCCAGAGGTGAATATCTTTACACATATAGTGGGTGCTAACATCTGTCAGGCTTCAGTGTGTTGGGAACTGTGCCCTTGACACTGCTCAAGTGTTCACAAAAAGCAGGCAGGAGCTAAAACCTATCACCCTTCTTGAGATTTCTCCTCTGTGAGTTTTGCAAATGTGTATAATATCTCATGTGGTCCAGAAGTTGGATTATTTGCTAAAACCCATGATCCCCTGTCAGTCCTCACTTCATAAAGAACATCTCTTAATTCTTAACAATATAGATTTGGATATGGTTGATTTAGACCATCAAGCTACTCCTTTGTAAGATGGCTGTAAGCTCTTTTGGGTCATATATTTCATAATGATATTTCCTCTGCTTGTAAAAGGCTCTTTTTCATACAATCTGTTTTTCTTACTGATAACAGTGGCTCTGTTCTTGGTTAGTCCATGGCTTATGTTAGTAAATTTTTGAAAGATCATATACACGTGGAAATGAACAAGTAAAGGCAAATCAATTCAAGAAAATTAAAAACACAACAGCAGTTGCAGAGCAACGTACATCACCTGGTCTTGTACAAGTCTTGCACTGGATTTTTTTCTGCTTCTTATTGAGTTTATAACTCACTATGAAAAAAGTCTAGTGGAAAGTATTTTTACTTTAACTAAAACAGCCCAGTGGCTGAATTTTCTGTAGAAGAATAAAAGTAAAGATTTTTCTCAAAAATCAGCAATCATTATTTCAAGTTATCATCTTCCACTCTGTTCTCATTCTACATGCTCATGAAAGTTTTTCAGCTTAAAACTGTATATTTAGCTGTTAGGTATGCAAGTAAAATCAATTCCATGAGCCTAAATGCAGACTCTTTCATAATATTTTTTTTCCTCTCCTCAAGCTGTAGTCTCATTTGTTTTCTCCCCTGATCATTTTCTCTTACCCCAGAATATCTTCCTTTCTTTTTGTTCATTCTCATTCCCTTTGTGCTTTCTTTCCCTTGGAAGGGTTTTTTGCTTTGTTTTGATTTTTACAGGAAATTACATTTCCTTTTTTCAGTTGTTTGGGTTTTTTCCCCCTATTTTCTTGCGGTAAAAAGAAGTCCTCAAACCTTACTCATTCTCTTGTGATATCATTTGCATAACAGATGAGAGGGAGGCTCTTATATTAAAGGATGATAATCACCATCACCTGTATGGGGAACTTGGTGTTAAATGGTGTAGCAATGCCTGTACTCACACTGGTGAATTGGTACTGTCTCTGGAAAGGAACTGGCTGTGTTGCTGGATTGATGGAAGTGTCTCTGGCAGACTTTCAGCCTGTGGCAGCAGAGCCCATATGTGTAAGAAGGTTTGTATATGGGTAGCCTGATTTGGAGGGCTGTAGGACTTAGGAGTGTGGATGTGGCCAGGTTGTGCTGGCCAAGACAGGGAACATTTTTGCATGCCTTTGTTTGCTAGAAGGGATGGAGACTGAGTGCCTGCACTGTCACAACCCATCGAAATGAACCTTGCAGAGCCTCAAGTGCCTCCTGGGGATATGCATTGAGAAAAATACCCTGGTCATTTCCTGCAAGAGGTAGCACACACATGTGACCTTTTTACAGCCAGGCTGACTCCCAGGAAGAGCATTTCTGAACTCACCCCATTATTAGGACTACAGCTACAGTCCATGCCTGTACAGCTCTTCCCTGTGTATTTTCAATGCAAAAATAACACCTAGATTACTATGATTGCTCCCTTCAACGCTCACCTTGCCAGCAATCTTTGAGTCTTCCTTCAGCCACAACCCTTGAAGCATTTCCTTGAAACACTTCAGGACTGGGACTTGTTGCCATGTCAGTTGTCAGCCTCTGTGAACCACTGTGCATTCACCTCCTCAAACATGTATCAGTTGTTGATACACGTGGTAGGCATCAAGTAGCAGATGATCAGATGGAGTAACTTCCTTAGGCAGTGGTCCATTTTTCAATGTTAGAAGGCCAAGTTATGTTACAAATACCAGTAAAAGGTAACTGCTCCCAGTAAAAACACTGTTCAGGAGCATGGTAAGCACATGCTGGACGAAAGGTAAGGGAAAGATATCAAGAAAAGCAGGAAAAGTTAATTAAGTATTGAACTTGTGTTTGATCAAGTTTCACTTTATTTGCATTGAAGAGAGGTAAACATTAATGAAACCGCTTATTTATCTCACAGACTGAACCATTTATTTAACAACAGAGAATGGACTAGCTAGTTTGAGCAGCTCAAGATCTTTTTATATGACTCTACCCAAGAATCCTGAACTGCATGGATTTCTTCTGAAAAATGACAAGACCTCTTCTGTGCCCATGCCAGTTCAAGTCTGTCCATATATTTTGTGACGGGAAGATTTTTTTATGGTGGTTTTATGACCTGTATCCAGTTTGAAATCAGTGTATCATGCCATTTGGTTTTGGGTAGTTTCTTGTGTAAAGTAAACCAACCATTATGTCATTGTAGCTGGTCTGCATTGGTAAATAGTCCCAGGGCTGGAACATTGTTTTCTGGCATCTAGTGATTCATTCAGAGAGTTCTCAAATCAAGATAATTTCTTATTTTAGAAAACTTCTTCTTTTAATGGAAATATGTGAATAGAAACAAAAGCACTTATTTACTGATCTACATTTGTAAAAAGAAAAGTGACTGGATTCTATATTTAGGTGAAATCTGTCTGGAGGAAGACGGGATCTGTGACTTGAAAAGGTCATTGAATACTGTCCAAAAGAAGGGCACTTGTAACCTACTAATAACAAAAAGATGATGGTGAGCGGTGTTAATTGTTCCCTTTACTTGTCTATTATTTTCTCTTTATTGTTTTGACTTCTAGACCTTAGTGTCTTTATGATATTGTCTGAATCAAAGTCCTTTTGGCTACTTCCAATTTATTTGCATTTTCAGATATATAATCAAATACAATATTTACCTTAGTGTGATTGTAAACACAGCAGAAATTATGAGAATCCCACAGTTAAAATTTATCATGAAATATCTTATAAAATATATTTAAAATGTTATAACATGTCTCCTCAAAGTCCAGTTAAACTCTACAGTTTTATGACAGATTTAGAGTAATTGCAGTTATTAAATAGGAGCACTGTTACACTATCCAGGAGAGAACCTTGACAGTTGTAGATAAATGTCAAACTAAAGCAACAGATGTTTTGCTCTTTGTTGCTTATAGTTAAGATTTTTACAAAAACAAAAGCTTTTATAGTTCTTGTTATAAGCGAAAGATAGGTCATTATTATTTGTCCATTACTAGTTTCAGAATCACTGTCTAAGTATCTGCCTTTCTAATTCTCAGCAATCCAAAGCAGGTTGGTATTTGTCTCTACCTGCCAAGGCAACAGTCTTTCCTGAAGACTTCGTAACCCTTGGAGACAGGTATCAGTGTTGTCAGCTACTTATGCTGTACTGTTGCTTTGGCTTGTTCCAGACTTCAGGAAAATGCTTATATCAGCAGCTGAAAATATTCTTTGCTCTTGATTTCTTGCAGGAAAGTCTTCATTTGCCAAATGGCAATCTCACTGCAAGCAGCTGAAGGAGTTTTCTTGATGCGGTCCTCTATGGTGCTCCCCAGGAGCTGGAGGTTCTCAGCACTTGGGACTGTGGCATGTCATCACTTTGCAGTAAATTATGTTCTGTTATCTAAATAATTATTTTGTCATCCAGTGTGTAGCAGCTAACTGTCACCTTTATGTCTATAGAGCTCTTCAAGACTATCTTCTGGTGTGAACTGGGTGAACTCTAGAGCCTCTTTACAAGGACCAACTACTGTAGCAATTGTTAGTCCTTGAAATATTAGATAAGATCAAAAAAATCAAAAAAGCCAGACATGGAATGGAGTTAAAGTGACAAGCAATAAAATATTTTATTAACAATAAAATATTAATAATAAAACATTTTATAAGCACATTAGCAGCAAGTGCAAAATGAAGGAAACTATTCAAGGGGACAAGAATGAGAGTTGCAAAGAAACAAAACTATTGAAGGCTTTTTGCTTCAGTTGGATAACATGATCCTCATTTGCACTCAAAGGGTAAGAATTCAAGCCAGAATAACAAAAAACATGTAGGATGGTACCTAGATAAGCTGATTGTTTTGGGCCTGATGAAATCGTAGGGGGCTCCTTGAGACCATTTTATACAACACAGATGAGGTTACAGAAAACTGAAAAGGAGCAAACAGTAGAAATTTGCCTTATCTAGTTTTAGACATCTATAGAGTGGATATCTGCATCTGAGAGTCAATGAAAAGAAATTGGCACCTCAATGATGAGGTTCTTTTGACCTATTTTAGACTCTGACTTAAAAATTTTATGAATTGTGCCCTAGACTCCACTGATTCTTGACTAAAACTACTCTGAAGTGGGTGCATGATTTGCTTTAAAAGCTGTCCTTTAATAGTAGTTGTCAATTGCTTGCTATTAAACTGAAAAGATGTATCAGGAGGATGTCACTAAAGATCTGTTCTGTTTCCTGTAGATTGTTTAGTACCTTCATTAGTAATGAGGATGATGGAGACCAGAGAGGGTGGTTACCACTTTATTAGGGTTTCTGTAACAGAAATGGCTACACACATGGAGCAGGATGGTGTCAAAATTCAAATTGATCCCTACAAACTAGAGAGCAAGACTGGGAAACATCAATAAAAGTCGCTGAAGACTAGTGCAAAATATTTTACTGAAGTAAAGTAGTCAACTACACCAATACAAGATAGGGACCACCAACACCTTACAGTTGTGGAAACAAGATAGCATATCCGACCAAAACCCCAGCAGATAACACATTGCACAAATGTGACTGAAGCATCTAAAACAAGTGAAACGATGCTTCTGGTAGATTTAGCACTGATGTAACTTCACAGTTTCCCAGGCTGAGACAGAAAACAGGGAAATGTTTCCCTGCATGGGTGTGAGAAGCAATCAGCATGACACTGGTTTAGCAGAGCAATTTGGGCGCCTCCATCCTGCAGCATTCACCACATGGGATGCTAAAAACATCATAGGTCCTTTGGAAATATGGCAGCTAGTGGATATGTAACACATACTCATCCCACCCCACAGCTGAATTATACCTCCCAGAAGAGTAATAAAGCTTTAAGAAGCACTTTGTTGACCTACTGAATTCTCTGGAGGACTACAGGTAGCCTTGCCTTGGTTTTAGGGGTTTACTAGGGGTGGGGTGGATATAACTGTTTCTTCATCTTTAGTCCCTGTATGAGAACACGCTGGTGTCACATAAAAATGCAGGGCCTGGTTCCTGTCTCCTGTGCTGGAGGAAGGGAGGGAAACCTTCCCCTTTCCTCTTTTATGGGATGATTTCATCCACCAAAATTCCACTGAACAACTGCATCAAAATGTAAATAATATTTTAGCTCTTTTTGCTTCTCTGTGGTCATCTGTTTACTTTCTAGGGTCAAACATTTGCTCTTAGAGTCATCATTAATCTTAAAATTAGGGTAATCTCTTTTTAATGCCTAAATTTTTTTATCAGTTTTCTAATTACCACCTCAGAAATGAAGCTGCTGAGTAATCAATAATCTTGTCCAGTGGAAACAGCTGTCTTTGCAAGGTAATGGCCAGGTCCAGCTATAATGAAGGCAATCACAAGTTTTCTATTAGCTGCAATAGAAATCATGTTGAACCCTGGATTAAAGAAGTCCACTTAAGGCCTGGTTTTTAGGGAGAAGAAATCATCATTTTTAGACTGTATAGTTGGAAAACCAAACAAATTTTGGGACACAGAAGCTGTTCTTTAGATCTGGAAAAGATGTGTCAAACTTCAAGTCCAGTTTAGGAACTGCTGTTTGTAATCTGTTTGATTTTTTTTTCTATTAGACTTTTTAAGGGTGATGGTCATCAGGGAAAGGAGGAATAGACTAGTAAATGTTACAGAGAATTGGAGTTCAGGATTTTATTTTTCTCTGTTTTGTATTCAGCTAATTTAATTCTTCAAACTGTGTTTACAACTGCTTGACACTACTATAGTAGTTTTCATTTCTAGTTTCCTCATGGCAATTGGCTAAGTGATGCTGGGACATAAATGTTTGGCTACAAGGTTGACATTCTTTTATTTGCTGCTGCAATGGCACCGCTATCCTTTTGAAATAAGGAGACGTCATCCAGAATATCCTTCCATCTAAAATTACTTATAGTTTCACAATAAAAGAAAATCAATATTGCCATTATTTATAAGTTTTATGGTTGTAAATCTTTGCATTACCTAGCACAGATAAACAGGACATTTCATCTGTTACTTTGTGACTCTAAGTCTTACTCTAAGACTCTTACCCTAAGTGAGAGTTTCAAAGGCTATTTGGGATGGAAACTACTTTACACAAAGGTCTGTTCAGTGTGCCCCTAAAACATACTTTTCAATTGCTTGTATATGTTAAATGCCTTAGCTTACCACAGCTGAAAATTTGGCCCCTTCAATTTTTGTTTTTGGTGTTGCTGTTCAAATCTGTTTGGACACTTCTGTAATCGGCTTGATATTTTTAAAAGATTTTCAGCATTATCTCTATTCAGATTTCCTGAGGAATGAAGATTGACTTGAATGAGGTAGCCACATGATAGACAAGATCTCTTATCTGCAATGAAGATTACACCAAGGTGTATTTTAATATCATTATTCATAACTGGCCAGAAGTGAAAATTCTCCTGTGGCAAAGATAAAATCTTTCAGCTATTTAAAAAATATGACTCAGACTACAACTCATTTATGTGATTTATCCAAACATAGCTGGGAATCCAGTGGGTATGGGACACATCCCTTGCCATGGAAATTGCTGATCCCATGGTCGACAGCTGTAATGTGTACAGCATGTAAGCTAGTAAAGTAGCAGCAGAACAGCTAGTGACAGAGTTTCATTTACATATCCCTAAAGGAATGCCCAAGTAAGTAGACATAAAAGATTGTACTAAACAATAGGTGATACCTCAGCTTAGCCAACAGAACCTGCACCTCTGTGCAATGCAAGACTGCCTGGGTTACACGGTTTTGAGATTTGCCACAGGATTTTTAAGCAGTGTAGGAAGTGTGAAGAGTCCTGTAAGCAAGGAGATGCTCTGTGCATGCATTCCAGAAACCTTCAGCTCCACACGGCGCTGAATCCAATAGATACGTTTATGGAGTGATGCACCTAAATAGCAAAGTCCCCCATGCCAACTCTGTTGGGGTGGCAGGTGCTACAAGCGGGGACAACTCAGGGAGGATCTGTGAACAAGCTGATAAATCTCAACTTAGAAAAGACATATAAATGAGCAGCAGAATGTGGGAGTTCAGGGAATCAGCACAGCACCCACACCATGAGCATTTAAGGCACTTTGTTGTTTGACACAGCTCAGTGTTTTGGATGCAGGTTGTGATCTGTGAAAGGATCCCGCTGTGGGGATGGGAAGGAGAGCATAGGTCAGGCTGCCGATGGGGCTGCCTTACTGGAAGACTGGGGTTCAGCTGAGCAAGGCATTGTGTCTCCAAATAAGACATGGATATCTCCCAGTAAAATTGTTTTTTCTCACCTGTAGTTCAGTTTGAAAACGAGGCTCATATCAAGAATATAAGATGTTTTAAGGGAACAGGAGAAGGTCATCTGGCCTCACATGTATGTGGGTTTTTTTACTCTAATGTACTTCCCTACTTTTTCACTATGCTTCATAATCCTTTCCTCTATGAAAACAAAAGAGAGAAAAGAGAAAAGAGGGGAAAAGATCTGCAGGGCTGTCTTTCAACTTATTTCTGTGCTTCGCTGCAGTCACCTTTGCTGCTTTTTTGACATGTTTATTAAGCTTTACATAAAATAGTTATGCCTGACTTCTTAGTTTCCTCTTTATTTGAGATAATTTGCCATTTTTGCTTCGTGTCTAATCATTTTTTAAGCCATACATCAATTCTACCTATATTTATATGTTATATACATAAAATTTGTATATAAATGTATACTTATATAGCATAGTAATATTTCCAGTTGACCAGGCTTTTGTTGTAAAAGTAATAATAAATTTAATAGTTTTAACTTTTCATTATCAGCTAGGTTAGTGAAACCAACTGCTGCTTTCTCCATTTAATGAATTACGTGTGAAAGTCATTACCATTATTAAGAGAATACACAGTAACAAGACTTGGTGCAATCATGGTGTGCAAGGAATATACAGATGGTAATTCAAGAAAGAGAAAACCAAAAGTGAATCTGAGAGATTCATGCAGAAAAGCTAGATTTTGAAACAGCAAATGTCAGGTTTCAAGGCAAGGTTTTGGTTTTGAAGTTGCAATAGCAAAATAATAAATTGAAATTATTTTAATAAGTTACTCAGAAAATGGCTAAACAAGTGCTATGCAGAAAATTATACTTACCATTTGTGTAAGGAAAAAAAATGAAAGCACTAAATATGTATTTTCCTCAGACTTTCTTTTGAGATTTTTTTCTGTGCTTGTTACTTGTTCTCTTAGAGGACAAAAATAAAAAGGCAAGGCAATTTTATTTCTTTTAAAGTTGGAAATCAAAATTTTCCAAATATTTCGATTTAAGACATAATTTCCATTATTAAATAAGTTACTGTATCATTGCTAGCCGAAGCTACTTCCCTTCTAGCATACTTCTTGTTAAGCTGAACCTAGCAGAATACTAATTTAGAGGCTATTGGTGAGAGCACTTCCTTGCAACCCTGCCTGCAGGCATAGGGTAGGGTTCTCGCTCTGTAAATCACTCCAAGTTTGACAGTGATCATGGATTTGTGAAAACAAGGATAGTCATTTGCTAAATCAAGCACAGGCACAAATGACTCTAAGAAAGACTTTCTGGATGTTAGTCATTCTGATGATGGATAAGAATTTTTTTCAGTATTTACAAGTTCACCCCAGTCAACTCACATGTATATCTAGGAAGAGTTTGAAAATGACCTGCATCAAAATTCTTTGGATAGTTTTATATTCAGTTTGTACCAGCTGATGAGGTGATTGGGTTGGAATGTTATACCTAGTGATTTATGAAGACAAGTCTGTAATCTTTCCTCTAAGTTAAAGCCACCTGGCAACCATGATGTGGGGATCTGCCCAGAGCAGAGTCAGAAATGCTTAACCATGGAAAGCATTTCAGCCCTACAAAAACCATGGAGATCATTAGTATCTATCATCTTTTGAAGCAGAAATGCTATATTTATGTGGTAAATTCTTTATCTTTTGATATTTTTACTGCCCCTTCCCATCAATACATCAAATATTTTTTGTTTAGCTGGGTTTCTCTTGGTGTGTGTGAGTGAATATATTGAGTAATATAAAGAAATCTGAATTCTCCTCTAGAAATGTCTTTCCACTGACTGCATGGAGAGTCTAGCATAATTATACTTTTAACTTGAGAGAGCCTAAAGTCAGGGAAGCTGAATCTAACATATTGAGAGTCTTTGTGAAGGCTAAATACAGAAAAACCATGCCTACATCAGTGAACTGAAATGAACCAGAACATGGGTCCATGCCCTGGCACCCAGTCATTTGTGCAGTTTACCTTTCAACATCAGCCTTGATGCAGTTTTGGCCATTGCCAACCAGCAGTCGCAGCCAGTGCCTGGCCACAGTTCGGTGGTTAGCACAAACCAGGGACTGCTTTCCATGGCAATCTGAACAATCTCCCTGCTTTGGCTGAAGATTGTGGTGGGGAATAGAGAAGACAACTTAACTGTGTGGATGTGAGTGATGACATGGCAGCTGGCCTTGGGGCTGCAGAACAGTCACTGGAGCATTGTATTTGCTAAGGCAAATACAACCAAAAGGACTTAACTGCTGCACCTCTTAATTATGTGTGCTCCATCACCAAGTGGAAAACAGCAAGACTCTCTCTTCAAAGCCAAAGGAGTGTTAGCAAAAAGAATGATCAAAGAACTCTTAAAGCTATACAGCAGGACAGGCTAAGGAGCAGAATAAGACTTAGGCCAGATCTCCAAAAGTAATTAGATGCATGTTTTCACTTGGGGTTTTCAGCTACAATTTCTCTTGTTAAGATAGGCCCCTTAGGATAGAGCTTTTCCTACAAAGGGTCATTCTGAGTGCTTTCAAGAAACTCAACACATGAGCCAGGAAGAAGACTGAAAGTTCAGATTAGTATCTCAGTCCTTAAGTAACATGCATTTATACAAACTGCAGAAGTTTTGATCAAATAAAGTCAGAACAAGTTTGATGCTGTAACTTGGCTGTTAGAAAAATCACTAGGTACACAGGAAAGTCAAATTTCAGTCCCTCCTCAAATGTGCTGATGCAAAGGATTGAGAGAACCATTACACTGGAAAAAAATCCTGGTTTTCTTCAAGCTTTTTTTTTTTAATCTGAGAAAATAATGTATTTTACCTAAATCAGATAATGTAACATGTCTTAGTTTAAATGTAAGCTGACCTGTGCAGTGGAGTATGCTGAAATCCTGTTCTGTGGCTCATCCAGACTGAGGCTGTGGTAGAAGGGCAGCAGGACTCCATCTGCTTCATCCCATGATGACTTTTCCTCTGTGGATACTTGGGAAAGAAGGAGATAACTTAGGTTCTTGCCTAGGATTTGGCCCAGCACAGCAGTAGAAGTCACCTCAGATACATTTAGAGCTGAAGAACTAGAGCGAATTATGCTAAGAGACAGCCTTTTATGTTGGATTTAAGTCTGGTTTCATAAGTCATAGTATTACATTTGTCCACTTGTCCTTTGAGATGGGTGCCTATTATTTTGCCCAGACAAGACATCTGTAAGAGGATAACATTTATTTATAATATTAGGGTTTTATTCAGCACGGAGCTAGCTCATGCTGGTACCTTTTTCTTTAGCACTCTGAGTATATCCAGCTGGTGACACCAAATAGCCTCCACTTCCTCATGTGGAACACTCACCAGTTGTTTTACCCCCTCCTCCTCTCCTTTTTATTTTTGCTGCTGGAAGGATGTGGGTGATGATTTATAGAGCATGTCCAATTGGCTCTGTTTGTCTGTGCTGGCCTGCTTCATGCACACTGAGGTCAGTGCTGTATTTGTAGGTAACCATCCAAGGAAAACACCTCACAGCAAGCAAAAATGCTAACTAAGTAAAACAAACTCACAAATGTGATCATCTGTTTAGCAAATTTTTCAGCAGTCTTTTCCATTGCACTAAACTTTCAGTCCGGTTCTGCAACCTCAGAAGTGAACGTGGCACCGAAATATCTCAGACATCTTCATGTATGTAGGAGACCTGATTTGTTGAAGAGTGTTTGAATGGGGGAACAGGGAAAGCTCCTTTTAAATGATGGGGTTAGCAATATGTACATGTTAGTCCTAAATGTCAAAGAAGAAAAAAAAGGTGTGTGTGGGAAACTAAAAGTTATGGGGTTTGTTCAGGTTTTAAAAGGCAAAACTATAAATACAGAACAAAGTCATCTCCTATTCCCATTTTTAGCTGCATAGTGGGCCTCTTTACCTACCTCTGATGTGATCCCCAAGGAGAAATTCTGCTGATATTAAGGGGAGTTCTGATCTCATTTACAGAGCTGAGAGCTGACCCCAGTCTCAGGTTTTCTGTAGTTGTAAGGCCAAAAGTATCTTTCATCATGATTGAGTACATCAGTGAGTGCAGAAATGCCCAGTTCTGCATGAGGGCAAAATGTATGGGCAATCTCTCCACAGTGAGTGTCCAGAGATGAGCATGCAGAGCCTGCAGTGCAGGGAGCCCCAGGGGAGAGGGGGGAAGAACCAAAGTCACAGTCATAACTTTCTTGGTGGAGCAGGCTGACCACGGGCACAGTTGCAGGCTATGTTTTCTAATGCATGGTTTCCTTGAATAGGTATAAAAAAGGACACATGGGAAGATAATTATGTGGAAGCATGTAAGAGATTCATGGCATCCAATCCGCTGCTGAATTCCCACACTATGGAGTTACTGGGTCATGTGGTAGAAAGCCTTACAAAAATGACAGGTAAACTGCAACAGATACATACTCCTCTGAATATTAGGTGGCATATGCTGTGTTCTTTACAAATTGCCTCCCCCAGCCCGGCCAGGCTTCCAGCCCCTCTTTGAGGTATGAAGTCACACTGTGCCCATCTGGCAGAGCCTGCCTGCACCTGGCAAATCGCTGCTGCAGCGGCTGTGCCTGGGTTTGCTTTTGCTGTAATTAGTCTGTATCTGATTTCAGCTCATACGGAAGGGTAGAGGGACAGCAAATTACTTGCAAGTGGTTTGTAGACTCTGTGATAGCTTTCTTTCTTGCCCAGCATTGCTAGTCAGTTGAAGATCTGCCCCTGCAAACGCAGAGGGCTTGCTTTTTTTTTTTTGGTAAAACAACTACAGCTGTGTATATTCCTCTATCATCTCCAAGCTTAACTCTGATTTTATCCTCACTTCCAGTCCTCTCTTTTTCCTCAGCACACTTACTTGTGAAACAGGAAAGGCAAACATATTTTTTCAGCTTTATAAAAGCTCCACTGTTTTTCGTGCAGTACAAAAGTTTTGACAGATGACTCTGTACCAGAGAGACTTCATCCAATTGTCCCTAATTCAGCAGCCCTCAGTTCCAATAGTGGAATTCTTAAAACCCTTACACAAGGCAAATTCCCTCCTAATGTGGAGACAAAACCACTTCAGGTAATTCAGAGTAACCTGATCTGATTTATTAATATAATGCTTGTGTTTTACAGACATTTGGGGAAAACTAACCTACTAGGTCCATGTCTGCAGCTATGTCAACATTATTTAGATCCCAGCTATCACAGAGGTGAATTAATCTGGCACAAGCCAAAGGAATGAGCTTTGCTTTTAAAGGAGACTGTGGACCTGTATGATAATAGGTGGAGAAGCAGGAAATCAGTAGCTACTGTCAGAGGCCCCACATTTCTCTAATTTACCTAAGAGTTTCACAACAAGGACTCTTATTGCTCCTGTGTCCCAAAATCAGGGGGCTACATCCCGCTTTCAAGCTTTTCATGTCATTGGTTTCTAGGTACACGGTGGACGTCTAATGAACATGTGAATTTATAGAAGTGTTTCCATCATCCAATCAATTCTTTTTAAACTTCATTAATTTTGGCCATAGAACTGTAGGTGCGATTGTACTCCATGAGCCAAGTCTGTTACCACCAGATAAGAAAGACATGGATCAAATTTGCATTTTTACATGTGCAAATGAGAAGTCCCCAGCTTCCCCTCCCCCTCTCTTTCCAATGCTTGTCCTTGTTTTTTCAAATCTTGTTTTTTTTTTCTTTTTTTTTTGTCTGAAATACTTGCCAGGTGGTTAAAAAGCTTGCTTTTCTCTGTAAACACCATGAAACACAACTCAATGCACTGCTTTATTTTCAATGATATATTGGTTTCTATGTTTCTATAAAAACAGTTATGAGGCCAGAAAAAACATCTACATGCTTTTCTCCAGATTATTTGCATATATTATATTTTTTCTACGTTAGTGGGCTTCTATCTCTATGCCGAGCAGTACAAGTGCCTATATGACAAAACCTCCCCTTCTTTTGCACACATGCACGTACATATGAAACTGAAAACCTGTTTTTCATTAGCACAGACAGCACAATGGAGGCAAGAGTGGAAGCAAGGAGAGAATTTGAGATTTAAGACATCAGACATCTCATGTGAATGAATGTTCATGCCTTAATGTAACTAGCCACAGATAGAACATAAGCCCGGCACTGAAAAGAAAAGCTGCGGTTCCATATTGCGAATACTTGCACCTACATTGAATTCTTTTTTGTGTAGCTTCTTATTTCAACCTAATTTACTACTTACGACCTGAATCCCAAAGCACGTTGAATCATTCACACTGGATGCAGATGTGCACACACTAAGAACACATGTGGAAAGGTAAAACCTCTGTTATAGCTGAAGGCAGCTTTGTCAGCATAATGACTGCAGAGTTAAGGGCTCCAGGCTAATGCACAACACATACAGGAAGCCCTGTGCACACCTTACTCTGTTTACAAAAACTATGTATGATAATTTTTCTTCATACCTAGAAAATACATTTTAACCCTATTTTTCTTCTCCATTTTAATTTTAGATGTCAATTAATAACAGCACAATATATTTAACAGGAAGAAAATTTTTAGTATAAAAAAAGAGTATCATTAACAATTCTTTTTTCACATTCAGCTACAGAGTAATTTAGAAAATCACTGAGAAATTGAACTAAGACATAATCATGTACTCAGTTATCTGAGTACAGCATCAGAAGTCACTAATTTTTGAGGACTTTTTTTCTTGTGCTGACTTCTTGGAACTGTGATCAGGCTGTTTCTTCAACACATTCATAAATGTTTTTTATAATACAGTAGATTGCATCCACATGTTCTGAACGTCCATGCATTATCAGTATTTAGGAATCAGATCCAGGGTGCATGCAAATGGATCCAAGATGATGAAATTCAATGCTATTTATTCAAGATTGAGTGGCATATCCATCATATTTGTTTTTCTCAATATTTGCAAATCAAACTTGAAGGTATATATCATTAAATACAATTCCTAGATGAGGCTTACAGGTCAGCCAATGTCCATTCTTAGTGAGCCAAATGAATCACTTGGCTCTACTATGGCTTCATTAGTTATACCAATGGTTAATTTAGTTAATGATTTTCAGTGAAAAAAAAGTTATTATGTGCATTTCAAAACTGAATAAAGACACAGAAAATGGGGAGAATGGTCCTATTTTCCCCACAAAAGTCAGTGTTGCTAAGCTGAACTGTTGTGGGTTCAATAGATACAATAAGAATTGTCTGCTGGACTCTTTCAAAGTTTTTCTGTTACAGTACTCTCCCGCTGAGGCTCCTTAACCTCATGACTTTCAGTCCTTAGCAGCCAGACCTCTCACAGTGGAACATGAAGCAAGAACTAGTCTGTGCAGTGAACAAGTGTGGGTTTGGCATACTAATAGAAGTGTGTAACATTTTTAGAAAACAGCAAATTCAGCCAAAAATTGATTGTCCCCTATGAATCTGAGTGAAGCTCCCAGCATGGCTCCAGCTGGCCGAAGCTCAGCCAGTTGAGTCAGAGAAGTGGAAGTGTCAGCTCATGGAGGAGATGAGAGCTCGGCTCATCTCCTTCGCTGGCTGTGGCTTGGAGCATCTTCTAAACCACTGCATGCTACAGCAATAAATTCTTCCCCTAGAACTTTTCTGCTTCTTATAAAACACTGAAAGGGTCTCCGAGACAAATGAAAAGTGCCATGAAAATGTACTAACCATAAGAGATGAAAGTCTGTCACCTCCACGTGGGCTACTTGTGTTCCAGTCCATGCATTCATGAGCTTACGTTAAGCGTAAGGGCATTAGGGAAGGAGACTGGAAATGTCCTGCTCCTGCATAGCCCATACTAGCCCAGGAAATAGAGCACAGTCTCAGCAGTGGGACATGGATATTCAGATTTCTGTAGGAGCCAATAGAGAAGTTTATCCTGAATTTTTTGTATCCTGGAGTTAACACAAGAAAGCACTCTCTGCTTTTTGCTCTCTGTTTTCTGTTTAGTTCTATGATTTTAGACTGTTTATTTTGCTTTTTGGAAACAAACTTGATACTTTCTGCTTTAGGTAGTCTAGAACATTTCTCTTGAATGCAATTTTAGGGTGAAGGGGGAGTTAAGAAAACAACAATTGGTTTAATCTGATTTTTTTTTTTAATTCATTCAACAACCATAGTGAAAAATCAATTATTTACACTGCACAGAAGGTTCATGACCCTGACACAGATCCAGGGCTGGAGCAGAACCAGTGCAGAATATGGTGCAATCCTGCATTAGTTGATGTTATTCAACAAGCACTCCTGAATCTATGACAGAAACTTTGTCTTCATAGACAAAGTACACTAACCAGGTTCTCTATTTTTTCCCCCAGTTGATACTTGAATGAAAAACATGTAATAAGTTTATTACATTGTTATTGCTACTGTAATATCTGTGTACCAGGCTTGTGTTAATGTATCTTTCTTTACCTTATCTGATCAACTTCTCTATAAATAGGAAGGAACTAACACTACAAGTGTGGCAATCAAATGGGCAATAATAACAGATTATTGTGAATGTGGAAAAAAGAGATAATGTTCTCTTTCTGATACTCTTTATACATTTTTGTTTTAGTTCATGTATATAACTATAAAAGAAAGATATTCAGAAGATTCACAGCAAAGAGAATCACAGAGTCACAAAACATTCTGAGTTAGAAGAGAAGAAAGAAAGGAAAAGGAATGACAAGATGGAATTCACCAGGTTGTGATTTTGCGTCATGTCACAATACACACATTTTGTCAGAGAAAGGAGTAAGTTACATGAAAGCTAACTACATTCTAGAGATGGCTACATGGAAGAAATTTTGATAAGGAGAAAAAAAAATCTGTTTTATTTATACCAAACTCAGACATCTGAAAGATAGGGTCATCTTGAAACATTTCCTTTTCATCTTTTTAATGAAGATATGTTATTTGCTGTTCACAATAATATTCCATTTTGATCTGGTTGTATCAATCAAGATCAGAAGCTGACGATGGAGTTGAATAATGCTTCATTTATTTTGTTTAAAAGGCCTTCTTTCTATTTATAAATGATGTTGAGCATGGCTCTTTGCCCTGGACATTGCAAGAATCAAACAGCAGAACCTATTTTCCATAACCAAATTTCTAAACTTTGTCTAAGTGGAAGTTTGCCCCCAAATACCAACATAGCTGCTCTTCAGCATCATATCCCAGGCATCTCCTAGATGCTCTCTGTTCTTTCTCAACTTCATCTGTTCATTCTGCTGCACTGATAGATAAATGGACTCAACTCAGTCTCACCGCTTGTCTGTTCACTGCTGGACCACTTAGATAGCACTTGACAACACTTATTCTTTGGAAAACGGTTATCCATTATTTCATCTGTCACTAAACAAAGGAACAGGTAGTTCTACAGCAAAGTAGCCCCTGCAGAAGTGGTTATAACCCATGCCCAACCATAACATGAATAATCTCACACTATATAACCAAGGAAATGTATCCTTTCTTTTTCCCTGCAAGGATGGAGACTCCTAACTGTTTCCTAAACCTAAGCGTCAATTAAATAACTCCTTTTAAATTAATGACTATTATTGACCTGTAGTTAATGAAGCTTGTTGCATGTCTTTGAAGGTTTCTAATCTACCGAAGTGTAAGCAAAGTCAAATAAATATAATTTTTTTTCTTAATTTAAATTTTTCCAGAGGCCTTCCAGGGCTTCCACCTCTTTCTGCAGATAATACCAGACACTAGAGTAGACACTTCAAAGTGATGGCTTCACTCAACACCTGAAACTGATGTGTAAGCTAGTGGCCTGTTTCAGGCATTCTGGCTAAATGGTTGATTTCAGAGTCATATTTAACCTTGAATGTTAGGCTCACTGTAAATAGTATTGAAAATAATCTCTAATGTTTAAAATATGATCTTTCAAAGTGATTTGGTTATTCCAAACACATATTCTCACTTTGAAAAAATGAAGTCCTGGTATTTGTAACTTGATGCTTTTAGTTCTGTGATAGCTGTAACTGCAAATTATAGTCAGCTTTCAGATCTCTTAGGTTTTATTAACGCGATATTGTGGATAATGAGCTCTGCCAGATTAGTACTAGCTCCCTACGTTTGTCTGCTGAAGTACAAGAATTATCTCTCATGATTTACATTCAAATAGCCAAATAATTACCTCCCAGAATGGTGGGAGAGGCCAGCCTCCTGTTTCCTAATGATGAAGGGTTTTTTATTTTCCCCAGTATGAAAATACTTTTGATGGCTAGGGGAAAGAAGCATAATAGGAGTTTAAAGAATGCAAAAAGAGAATGGGGTAGAAAATTGGGAAGTCAAAATGGCCTTGATGGCTGCTTCACTCAGACATCATTGATCCTGGCCTGCTTTTTGTGGGAGCCCTGTCCTCAGAGTACTTGGCTCCTCCTCTCATTGGTAGCAAAGCACACAGCAAGTGGTCTTGATTACATTTCTCATATAGTGTTGACCTGATCTTAAAACAGTGGCAATGGACCCTGAAGTTCACACACACACCCTTGGCAGGCACTGGGGTGCACGTGAGGATGTGGCTGAACTCTCCATGGAGACCATTGTGGTTGCATGAGGCCACATGTACTATGGCAGGAAAAAAGAATATCATGGACAGTGTACCTGCATTCTCATACCAGCAATGTCAGTGCTGTCAAGAAGACAGCTTAAGTCACCACTAAAGACCTGTATGCTACCCATGAAAGCCAATGCCTGAGTTAATCATAGTCATCCTAAAACTAGTGACCCAATGCTGAGGACAATCTGAGCTCACCAGCGGTGATGTACAGTGTGCATCAAAACAGGTTAGGTCTAGGATGAACAGAGACAGATTCACAGAATCATAGGCTATCCTGAGTTGGAAGGAACCCACAAGGATCATCATGTCTGGCTCCTGGCACTGCACAGAATAACCACAAGAATCACATCATGTGCTTGAGAGCGTTATCCAAACACTTCTTGAACTCTGGCAGGGTTAGTGCTGTGACAACTTCCCCAGGGAGCATATTATAGTGTCTGGCCACCCACTGTATGAGGAACTTTTTCCTAGTATCCAACCTAAACCTTTTCAAACACATGCCATTCCTTCATGTCCTGTCACTGGTCACAATAGAGAAGAGATCGGTGTCTGCTCCTCCACTTTTCCCTCATGAGGAAGCTGTAGACTGCTCTAAGGTCTCCCCTCAGTCTTCTTTTCTCCAGGCTGAACAATCCAAGTGACTTCAGCCACTCCTACTATGGCTTCCCCTCTAGAACCTTCACTGTCTTGATAGCCCTCCTTAGGATACTCTTTAACAGCTTTATATCCTTCCTACATTGTGACACCTAAAACTGCACACACTATTCAAGGTGAAGCCACGCCAGTGCAGAGCAGAGGAGGACAATCCCCTCCCTCGACTGACTGGAGATGCTTTGCCTGATGCTCCCCTGGACACGGTTGTCCCTCCTGGCTGCCAGGGCTCTGCTGGCTCATATTCAACTTGCTGTTGACCAGAAAACCCAGATCCCTTTCCATGGAGTTGCAGACAGCCTGTGGAAATACATTTTTGTCCTCAGAGGTTGCTGGTGATTGTAGTAGTGAAGCCAGGAATTGCTGTCTGGCCTTTTCCAGACCACTAATTTCACAATGTGTCAAAATACTGCAGAAATACCAAGGTGGGTGCCAAAAAGGCAGTGTCATGGCAGGTCACAGAACAGGTAAGGGCTACAGGCGGAGTTTTGCCATGTCCCCATAAGGGCTTACAGGCTGCCTGTTATTGCTGCAGGACCCCTATTCAATAAATAATTGTAATGACCAGGGTCATTACTAGTCTTGGAAGCAGCAAAATGGATCATTGTGGAAGTGTCCTTCATGCTATTAATGCTACTTAATTCTATTAACATTTTCTCTGAGCATACTTGAAAGCTGTTTATTTTTAACAGGGCTGACTGATTTGACAACTCTGCCAATACTAAGCTACCTATGAATCCAGCAGCTGGGTGTCCTTTTTCCTAGCTACACTCAAGAGCTACATCTGGTCAAGATTCTTAATCATCAGCTGAAATAAATAAATTGCCTCATAAGCATTGCTTGGGACCTCACTTTCTCTTCTTCCATGAATGAGTTTTGTGGTTTGAGTTCGTGCTTTACATTGTGTGAACATTTTCTCTGACAGTATCAGTCTTTAAATCCACTATTCAAAGTAGACAGCTTCAGTGTGAGGGGCAGAGCTTATATCTTCATCAGAAGATCCCAGATTTTGATATGGTTAGGGCCAAACTTAGAAGGTAGAGGTTTAACACTCCTCAGATGGGGGTAGAACTGAACAGAGTTTTCCTACATTTGAGACTGTGCTTTCTACTGCATGCAGTGGTGGATCCCTCTCTGAAAGAAAGATGTGAGTCCTGCACTTCATTTGAAATAAATGGTCAATTGCACTAAAGATGGAATGAATCCTGAGAACAAAGGTGTATTTTCTGCTTGAAAGCTGAGGGGATAAGACAAATTCTAATGCTTAATTTTTGGCTGTATGAATCTTGCTTTGAGGTATCTGACTTTTCTAAATCCTTGCCTAGAAACCAAGGCTTTGACTGCACACTGAAGATGCTGCCATTGGTGTTAGTGCCATGTCTCCATAGATCCTTTTTGATCTGCCTTAGTGTGAGTCTCATATTCATGAAACTTGAATTCACTGATTGATACAGCAATTTCTATTCAATCATTCACGCTAATATATTTTGGGTCTCCTGATATGTCATTCAACTGAGAACAGAAAATAACTGTTACTGCAATGAGGTGATACAAGTAATAACTGTTCATAGGTACTGACTTTAATGGCAATGATGGGCTAGATTGTAAATTAATGATCTATGTTGAGCAAGGAATGGAGCCCCTGAAACAAATTTAGAGGGAGCCTGTGCTAAGGCTGCCCTAAATGAGACACTTTTCAGAAATCATCTGTGCAGCCAGACTTGATGGGGCATCAGCAGGGGCCTCATGAAAATCTGGCTGTCGTGGTCATGCACAAAACTGCCTGTATTATACTGTCCACAGCACTAAATGAGTACACCGAAAGTGCACTTGCCTGTTTATATCTTGATTGTAAAATAATATTGCTAAATTTCATTTTTTATTCTAAGTCCTGTGATGTTTGGAAGTAGGGCTTCTACTTGGGAGCTACATAAGACTCTGCAAGTCTACGAAATTTATGAAAAAAAAGTTATGTTACCAAAGTCAAAGAAAAAAACTGGAACAACCATTCTCTAGGTAATCAAATGTTACAAGGTGATAAAACTTGAAGGAGAAAAAAAAGTAAAAAAGCAGTTTCACAAATTTTGGACACCCAATTAATAATTTTTGAATGCTTGAAATTACAACATTGATACATCATGTTATTAGTTAAAAAACTACTGGGTGTGTACATATTTTAGTATTCTAATTTTTTATTTGTTTTTAAAATAAATATATACAGAGTTTGAACTTTATATTCTATTTCACATGAGAACTCTCCACAAAGAGCTAGTTTAGATCCTCCCACATAGAATGAGGTTTGGAACGGTTGTCTCCATGGAAAGGGAATTGATGTGCAATGATTTGACACATTCTACCTTTATTTAACCCTAGTGATTTTAGATTCACTTACTGTTGCACAGTCCTTCTAGTTTGGCATATTTCCCTTTGTAATTAAAACCTAGATCTTTTTCACATATATTTTTACCCATCTCACAGTTGTGAATTGAGAAAAACAATTTTAATGCTTAGAGAATTATTAAAGTATTTTCCTAAGACATTATCCAGTAATTATTTGCAAATGGGCTTTTCTGTAAGTAACGTGCTGTAGCCAGTACAACAGCATCCAGTATCATGAAGATACACAGAGAGACATGGTTTTGGAGTCATATATTTTGACAAGGTGGGGGACAATTGCTGCTGGTTTCTCTGGTGCTTGGAAGCAGACAAGCCTGCCTTACATGTGGCTTCTCAACTCCCAGTCAAACCCGAAATTATCTGGGATCTGATGCTCCAGATGGATCCCTGCAAATCTATGAGGCCTAATGGGATTTATCCAAGAATCCTCAAAGAGCTGGCTGATGTCATAGCAAAACCTCTCTTGAAGATTTTTGAGCAGTCCTGTGAATCCAGAGAGGTCCCAGCTAACTGGAAGCTGGTGAATGTTGTCCTGATTTTTAAGAAGGGTAAGATGGAGGACCCCCGAAACTACAGGCCTGTTAGTATCACTTCAGTGCCTGGTAAAGTTATGGAGAAGATTTTTTTGGGAAATATTGAAAAACACCTGAAAGACGATGCAGTCAGTGGTTACAGCCAGCATGGCTTCATGAGAGGAAAGTCGTGCTTATCAAACCTGATTACTTTTTATGACAAGGTAGCCTGCCTAGTTGATCAGGGGATGATGCAATCTTTCCAGATTTCAGTAAAGATTTTGATACTGTCTCTCACAGGATCCTTCTGGACAAAATTATAATCCCTGTGAGTCCCTTTCATACTCTGTGATTCTGTGATTCTCAGAGCTGAGAAAGATGACTGGCTGGTTGTATTTTGCTTCTGTGAAAGTCAGGGCTCCTGAATCATCAGGAGCTGTGAGACCCCCTTGTATTGGTGGGCAGTCCCCCTTGGGCAGACCAGTCCCCCTTGGGCAGACCCCCCAAGGTCATCTCACCCCTATTTAGCTGCAACTGCTGGACTGGGAGGGAACTGAGCTCCACTGGTTGCTGCCCCCATAGCTGAAGGCTGCTCAGCTGACTGCAGGTATCTCTGCTCAGTCTGACATAAAATTGGAATTTGTAGCTACTCAGGGGTTTAATAAATCCAGCTACAGACACTAGACCTTTTCTGAGGAGGTCAGCTATGCCTCCTTCCTTAGCTCCTCTCAGCTCCTGGGCAGCCTGCTTGCTGAGATCGACGTCATTCTGTGTTATTTGGAGCACTGCATGTACACACACGGAGCCAGGTTTTTCGATGTTTTACATCTTGTACGCTTGCTTACACCAGCACAGGGTGGATGAGGAATACTCTGCTTTATCTTTCAATAGCATGTAAAATTCTGTAGTAATTTAAATGAACACACAAGACTGAGGGCAATGACAAATCCAGCCTGTGCTCTTTCAATGCATATCTGCTATGTTCACAGATATTAGTTTGACTGGACAATGTTAATACCTTTTCTTTCTCTTTTAGCAAGCCCTTTCATTAACAGTAAAATAGCATAAGCAGTTCCTTGAGGAATTGAGGGTTTACCAAAGCTCCTTTGAAAAATGGCAAAATAGTTTTGAATTTTAGAGCTGCAATTAACTTCACAGATCAGTCATAAGGCTGATTTACAGAAGCACCAGGAACAGATAGCTCCTATAAGCTCTAATTGGAGCCATGGGTTCTTAGTTTGAAAATTCAGTCCCTCAACTGAATATCTAAAAGATAAAGATACAAATTATAGTATTAACATAATGTTGTGGAGAATGTCTTAATCAAGCAACAGGGAGAAGCAAAAATACTTTCTCACACAAGGCAAAAACTGAAAGCTATGTATTGCACTCCTTATGAAGATGTAAGAGGGCCCCCCTGCTGCTTTTCCCCCTCAAAACTATTTCAAATTAAACTTAAAATAGAATGGAAAGGAGCTAAAATTAAAAAGCGACCAAAAGGTTTGAATCCCCTTGTTCACTCGGTTATTGCTTTCATAAATCAAATCTAGACAGCAAATGAATTGGCTGTACTCACGTTGTTGTTTATTTGCCGTGCAGTTATGGGGCCATGGCAAAGCAAAACAAGATGATCATTGTTCCAACCAGACCTAAAGCCTTTAGCTTATCCCCCTCTGTCTGTTCTAACTTTCTGGTCAGACTAGCAAAAGCAAGAAGTAACGTGTTATTTGGCTGCTGCTTTATTTTCCCTCACTCTCAGATCCCTGATTGACTTGACTGTGATGTAAAGGAATTCAGTTTTATTGTGGCAGTTTGGGGAGAAAGTCACATAGCAAATGCCACCCTCACCGAAAATGGTAAATGCCATGAAATCACAGTTGTTCTAAGAGTCATAACTTGCAGGTATTTATGAAGGTTAATGTAATCTTAAGCATTTTCAGCCCAAAAAAAAAAAAAAAAAACAAACAAAACCAAACCAACAAGACTAGCTATAGGCAATGTTATGCCTTCTAGAACCTTTTTGTTACTTCTACACAGTGGTTGCTTGACACTTAGAGCTAAAATGAAAGATGGCATGGGCAAATTAAACATACAGGCAGATAAGACAAATTGCCCTGTCAGAGTGTTTCTCTTCATCATCCCCAAACAGCTCTGCAATTAAAAAAAAAAAAAAGCCATTGTTTACTTATGTGTATAATAAAAAGGAGATACCTTCTGACAACACCATGAAAAACTTTGGGTTTTGTTATGGTTCCAGCCTTCTGACTATCCATTCTCATGGGCCCTCAAAGTTTACTGAGCTCTCAGCACAAGATTAGGACTTCTCATGAGCTACCCTTTTCAACTGCCAGAACCAGTACTTTATCCCTTTTCTGTATTTGGGTCTCAGAAACATATGGATGGTTTTGCTTGGCCATCATGAGCAACAGTCTCATATCGTTATAGTTGTCAACTACGTGTCAAATTGTGGCTACTAATATAAATAAACAAGTTGAAGAATACAGACTCCTCCCTATACCTTGACAACTCTCCTGAAAAAAACAGCTTTGTTTGTAATCTTTGCCTCAGTTAATTCTCTTTTCATATTTGCTTAAATTAGTTTTGTTGAAGTTGTGTACCCAAAGAAAATATTAAAAAATTTGGGAAAAAATTAATCAACATCAAAAATCATTCTGAGGGTACATCAGGTGTATCTCGCTCACTGTGTGATTTCAGTCTTTATGGAAAGTGTAATTTTCATAATTTACCATCTTCAATGAATGAAAGATGAATTGAAGAATTGAAAGCAGCACAGGACAATTTAGTTATTTACTTATTTTTAAAGTACAAATTTAGAATGACATTTCAGGACTCTCCACCTTTAACATATGGTAAATAATGTCACTAACTTGAATGGATTCATTGTGGATTTTCAGGTAGTTTAAGTGAAAACACATTTTGCCTTTAATATTAAAACATGCTCATTAAAGTTTCTCTTTACTGTGTTTATATCTCTGCCTTTAGCAGTGCCGCACTGTCTGGCGTGTCTTTTTTTCACTCAAATAGCCAAACAGCTATGAAAAGGCAGAAAGCAATTTTACTGTTCAAAAACTCCATTGTGCCTGAAAAAGAAAAATAAACAAACCTAAAGACAAACCCATTCCCTCTGCATTCAATCACTATGATGAGACAAAATGCACATTTTTGTAATCAAAGCTGTATGAAACCTTCCAGTTTCTGTGACATGCAGATGGCAATAGATTAGTGGGTCAGTTCAGATGATCTATGTTGATATTACTCAGCGTGATATCGTGCAAACATGTTTTTTTACATATTTCCACTACTTGTCAATTTTCACTGGGGTACCTGCCTATTTTCACCTAGTAGGAATTACTGTAGCAAAGGAGGAAAAGTTGCATCATCTGGAGTCTGCAGCAGGAGCAGACATCCTCTTATGGATCCAGCCACACAAGTGGTAGAGATTACCCTTTGTGTGAGGTAAGATCAGCTGGTTTCACTCAGATCACCTGTGGAAGCTGTGGGAGCTAAACCCCTGTGATTTTGTCTGAAAGGAAAGTTTAAACCAACTGCTCTGTCAGCAAAACCCCATCAGGTTAAAGAGAAGAGTAACTGGGAGGTACTGGAGAGAAGAAATCTCATTCCCTTGCATGGCTGGACCTGGAGGAGGTTGTCTGCCAACAAACAGAATGAGTCTGGACAGCAGGAGCAGCTCCACAGTGTTGGGAATGGGAGCTTTCCAGTATTGCCCTGCTGTCCTTGGATGGACAGAATTGAAGCAGAACAGTCTTGTTCATTCCTGGTCTGAGACAATACCCATTCAAATGTAGGGAAATATTGCCACTAACACAGTCATGTTGAGCTGCCTTTGGCTGCTCACTGTTGACAAGGGCCAGTAGTTACTGTGGAATATGTGGTTAAAGATAAAATCTTTTCAGTGATTTTACTGGGGACAGAGGCAGGGAACAGGGTACAGCTGGTGCAGGAAGCAGCCTTGAGAACTGCTAGTTGGGATGAGGAGTTTCCCCTTGCTCCTCGGGGACCGAAGCCCCCTGGGTGTTGTGCAGCAGCTGTGGTCCCTGTGCCCTCGCCAGGGGCTGGCCCCGGCTGGGGAAGGAGCCTTGTAACCACTAGCACCTGACATGCGTGAGATTTAATTTCTGACTTGGAGGTGAAACAATACAATTACTGAATCTGTTTCAAATTATAACCCAGCTTGAGTACAGCCTGCAAACTACAGTCCTCCTTGCTCGGCATTTGTCCATGGCAGCCAGAAAGGCTTAAATAAAGTTGCTGCACTGAAGCAAACCCGGCAGCTGCTGGGAAAATGCTGGAGTAGGAACAGTGTGGAGCCCAAAGGAGGCAAGGCAGCAGTCAGCTGGAGACTTGGCTGGGGGAAGCATCCTTCTTAGTCTTTCCTTCTGCGGGGCAGCATATGGAGTCCCCCCTGAGGAGGAAGGCATGCACGGCTGACCACACCACCGCAGGGCAGAGGCCGTCTGCTGCTGCTCCTCCACTCCTGGAGCACAGACCCAGTCACAGGGGATGCTTCTGGTCGGGTAGCACAGAGGAGGTAGCCTTGCCTCCTCTTCCTCACCATGGGGACTCTGAGATTTTTCTCTCCAGGGGATAGGTCAAGTACTGCTATGGGGCAAGCTGTGACCTCAAGGCCATGGCAGAGCTAGTCTGGATCCTCTGGCAGGGAAGTGAGAACAAGAAGCACTGTTGAATTGGCAGCACTCTCTGAGCAAAATCCCTGAATCCTAAGAAGCATTTGCAAATCCTGCTAGAAGCTGGGGCATGGTGCAGGCACTGCAGGGTCTTTATTCCCACCCCCACCCTGCTGGTTGCTGATGGCAAGGTAATATTTTGGGGTGGTAACACAGCATCTTGCTCCTCTTGATGGAAGGCACAGAGGCACAGCTGTGCTTGAGTAGTAGAGGCCCTTCTGCTATTGATTTCTGCCCATTCAGCCCTGCTGTGGTATATAAAGCAGGTTTAGTGTGAGTTGTTTGCACCAGGGCTAGATTTATTCTCTGTGAGCATGGTTATGCCTGACATTAGGAACACATCTTGCACAGAATCTCATTTTTAACATCTGCTATAATATGCTTTATTATGAAGTATTCAACAAAGGAAAAGAAGATTTTTGGAAACAAACAAAAAGTTAACCCAACATGTTACAGCAGTTTTTAATGTAGGATACCAGCAAAACCAGAGCTTGCCATATGCTAAAAGTATCATATATTTCTTATACCTATGGGAAAGATTTTTCTCTTATATCTGAAATGGACTGTATTACAAACAGCTTGTTAAATGTGTGACAGATCGGCTTGAAACGATGGTCCTTGTACTCTACAGACCTGCACATTTGCTAATAAACTGACTACATATACAAACAGTCTGTTCCAGGGTTTAAGCTCCTATTACACTGGTTCATGTTTCAACATGCAGCCACTCCGCAGTTTGTGTTTTCAGCAGAACAAGTAAGTGGATGCATATGCATTACAATTCCAGACATCATTCCATACCAGATGTGGTGCCTTTATTTTTAGTACTGCAGGAGTGTCTGCTGACCCTTTCTCACCCCATGTCTAATGAAAGATTGACTGCTCTGGGTTTTCTTATGTTGAATTATATATTAGAGGACAGTGGATTTAAAAATTAATTCAAGATTAATTCAGGGATGACTGCACATGGAATTATTTGGCCAACAGATGAAAAATGAAAATTTCACTACAAAGAAAAAAAATTGTAGAAGTGTCAAATTTTAATCCAATTTTCTATAAAGAATGATCATGTTCTGAGACCCTTCTGAGGACTACAATTAATCATTCAGAGTGATACCCTTTTTCCACTTGCTATGCAAGCTCCCCTCTGAGCCAAAGCACCATCCGTGCTCCTCTAAAGCAGGGATTCATGTGCTCAGTCAGTAAAATAAATTAGCACTGTACCAAATGGCTCCAAATTCAGGAAGACACAATGGCTGAAGCACACACTTAGGTGAAAGGAGGCAGGGCTATTGCATGGACTAAAAGAGAAAAAAATGTAGTCCCCCTTCTAGCCAGATTTACAGCTTCTACAAAGGCTTGTAACTTTTTAGGCAAATGAGAAATGAATCAAAAGCCAGAAAATGGATCTCTTTCATTTGAGACTCTGTTAAATTTTAATGGCACTGCTAGATGTAATACAGACGCTCCTGCTTCACTAAATCAAAAGGAACACACAAAAATTAACTATATTTTATCTTATATGTTTAACTGTTGTGGGATTTTTATATTAAATAAAATAATAAGAGGAGACTATAATGAAAAGCAGGCTAATAAGATGGGTGCTACAAGCTCACCTTACTGACTAAGGAAACAAATGTTTCAAAAAAGGCATAAATGATTCCTTTTAACTAGTAAAAAATATTTGCGAAAACAAGACTGCTTGGTTAAATAAACCTCTCAAATTGTTATGATTTCAGTGATACAGTTCCATGTTTGTTCTCTTTCAGTCTAAGTATTTTAACATTGCATAATTTTTATTGTTTGTTGGAATATTTTCTGGACATAAGGTTCATGGATGATGAAAAGAGGAAAACAGAGAAAATACACTGTATTCTTCAACTGGCAGAATTATCTCTGGAAATAATTTTTCTCTATTTTCATATCCACAAGTTTGTTTATTTGTTTATATCAGTTCTTAAAATTTGACAGCAACTATTTTTCAAAGCAGTGAACGAACTGTAGAGAATGAAGGCTCATGCAAATGCAACTGTAAACTGAAAAGAATTGAATTAAAAAATTGAATGCACTTTCCATTGTGGAACACAGAAAATTTAAAGGCCTTGCTGCAGTGCATGAATAGTACTGAGTGCATAGAATATGTTAATGACAAATTAACTGGGCAGCAACGGATGCAGGATAAAAACTGCATCAAATCAAGGGCTGCAGCCTGCAGCAGTGGAGCAGTCGATGTGTATAAGCTCTCCCTACTTCCCGGTCCATTTTATGTTTCTCTGGCTTGTTACCTTATTAGAGAGGAAAACATTTAAAAAGGTTCTCCTGGAGGCTGGCTGCTTTCTTGCTGAATCAGCCGCTTGTACTGAATTGATTTCTACTTCTTCCACCTTACGAAAGCTAGAAAATGTTTTTAATTGAACATTCCCTTAATTTACATGACAAGCTTGTGCAGAAGAGAAAAGGCTGAAAGGCAATGAATGCAAAGAATGCCCCTTCTATTTATATATATAGCAATGACAAGGTCTTATATATATTGGAAATGAATAGTTATTTAATATATTTTGTTTACCAAAAGTTATTTATAAACAAATAAATGTATGTAACAGAAACATAAATGCAGTAACATTTAATTCTGAGAAATAAATGGAATCTAGTAACGGGGCAGGTATTGAATAGGAATGTGTTGTAAGTGTATAGTGAATAAGAATAAGGCCCTGTTCTTCCCATGATCAGACATCAATGACACTGGAAATTGTTTTGACAAGAAGATCACTAGTTTTCAAATTAATCTGCTGAATTTGAAATACATTTCATTGTGCTAGCAGGAGAAAGGTAATTTTGCTAACTCTGTTTTAATAGATTTTCTTCCAGCCAAAAGTTACAATCTAAAAAATCTTCTTAGAATTTTTAAGTTAAAAAAGTAGAAAAAACCTTTTCTTATGTCATACCAGATGTATAGATCTATTATTTATAGCCTTATGATAATTGTGTGGAAATCAGGAGCTTTACCTATATATCCAAAGCAATTTCTATTGGGAGATCTGGTCTCCCGTGCTGTCTTAGCCCAAAGTTAATGCAGATTGAGAAATATTACAGGTTGGCTTTATTACTACCAAAATTGCTGTCTACCATTTTTGGAAGTTTAGTATTTTTGGATGCAAATACGTGAATGTACTGACCTCTGCAAAGTACTTGGGGGAAGGAAATTTAAAAAAAGAGTGACTATGAAGCCAGTCCTACAAAATTAATATTTAACAAACCTTAAATGCTTTGAGACGTAACATCATCCACTAAGATCAGGGTAAGCATGTTCCATGTTTTAATGTGGTCTCTGCTACCATCCCACTATGTAGCCTTGTGAAAGTTTGCAGTATGGGGACAATGATTACTGAGCTGTTGCCTCATCGACTTAAGTGCTTGTACGCCTTTCCTGCCTTTTTAGTTTCTATCTCAATCTGTAAGTTTACGAGGCAAGGACAGTACCTCACTTCATAAGCAAGTATTCTGGGAGGGATATAAATCTCCAGGATTCAGTGTATAAGCCAGCCTGTAATGCTAAACAAGGGAAACTTAGCTTCCAGGCAGATTGTCTCCAAACTGCCAGCTGTAGTGTTTCTTTGTCTGAAGCAGCTGGTACTGACCAATCTTGGAGATAGGATACTGGGAGAGATGGATCACTGGTTTGATCCAGTATGGCAATTCCCAGGCTCTTCTACAGTGCCAATTATATTACTGGCAGTCAATAACAATAATAAGATTACCATGAGGAATTTAACTAATGAGATCAAATAAAGAATCAAAATTTGGTGGGGAAGAGAAGGTTCATCATACTGCCAGATGTCCAAAATATATTGAATGAAAGGATGGGTTTTTTCCTATGGTAATTTTAAATACAGCTTTTCAAAGTTTCTACTTTCGGAACCTCTTAAAATAAATTTAGTGGTTGCATAAAAAAAAAACTTGAGAAGGGGTGTGACATGCAGTTAATGGAAATGAAGGAAAAGTGGGAGGAAGGAGTAGAATGTAAAAGTTTGCAGGTTAGAAATGTGCAGGTTGGAAAGTAACAAATAAAACTGAATTACACAAGAAACCACAAATGAGTAGGCAGGAAATAGAGGAAACCTTGTTGTACTGTCCTTAGAGTACATTATACAGTGTGTCTTCCAACAACAGAGCCTGGGAATCAAAAGATGCCAGCAGTTAGCAGCCAACATCTGAAAGCTACAAAGCACTGTTTCCTCTGGTAGAGGTGGACAGCATTTGGAGGTTGTGAACACTAGGAAGATTTGATCTTTGATTAGGGGCAGTAGCTTTTGCTTCACTTCACTTTCCTAATAAATTCAGTTGGAGGAAAGGACAGGGAGCACTGGCTCTGCTGGAGCTGCCTTAGTCCGTAGGTTAGAGTACTGCGATCCCAGATGGCTGAAGCAACGCCAGCTGGTAGCACTTGGACAAAGAGTTCAGTCTGATGAAACACAGCCTGACAGCTGGTATCAGATGCTGGAGAACTGTAAGTTTCAGTGAACGTGTTGCTATTGGAGTCATGACAGAAATTTCAAGGGAGAAAAAAAATTAAATTTGAGAGACACTGGTAGAAGATCTCATCTGCATTGAAAGAAGAGCTCAGCCATGCTTTGCTGATGTTGCCAGCTGAAGACTTGGCCTGAAGTTTCTAAGGGCCTGTATACACTACAGAATAGCTGGAACTTTGTATGATTTCTTGTTCAGAGGAACCACTGACAGATTCCAAAAACAAGCTTATACTTGAGGCCATTAGCACATTTACTAAACGCTGGAGTCATTTGCATTACAGTATTTTGGCAACAGTCCCTTGCTTTCAGTTGTAGTGCTGAAGGGTCAAAAAGTCAAGATTCTAACTTTATGAGGATTTACAAATTAAAAGCCAACATTTTTGACTACACCTAAAGATTAATGAGAAGAGCGGGGAGACATATCCTAAAGGGAATGTAGCTGCATTTTGTGGCATTTGAGCCTCCAGTAGACATAGACTTAAATACACTGCATCATGGGTAACAAAACAGGGATATGTCTGTGAGAAAAAAGACAACTTTGAAGGAAAAGTCTCTTGGCTAAGCACAGGACTGATATGTGCCCTGACCATTAACACTTAGGGAGGACTCCGGGGCACACTTCCCTTATTTTCTTTGTTCATCTGTGTCAGTAGTTTCTGGGTACTTTATACTTAGAGGTACCCATCCCTATGCCAGTATTTCTGATTTTTAACATATCTTCTAAGAATCTCTATCTTCCCTAAGCAGCATATTGTGTATTTCAACATATTGTACATTCAAGCATATGGTATATTCACACCAGTGGGGCTGGGATTCTTCTGAAATTATTTTTGCAGTCTAAATATCAGACATCAAATAAGCTTTTCATCTGAGGTTTCTCAATAGCTAATAGAGACAGTAAAATATGATTAGAATAAGTGATATGAATTGTCATTGCCAGATGCCTATTACCCTCCACTGAGTACAGAAAGAGGGTATAAATGGCCTTCTCAGTGCAGATGTTATTAGTGTTTGTTTAGTTAAAGTCTGAGTGGGTCAATCCCACTGTGTTTGAGATTTTAAGACATAGCCCTCTTGGCATGATTCGTTATGTAGGTTAGGTGTGTCCCCATTCATCACGTCACTGTGGTGACTCCTGTTTGCCGATAGCTAAGTCTTTCCCTTCATTGTAGGAAAGCTAACATTTGCCTCAGGGCTGAGAATCTCATGGCAGTTCTGTGCCCCAAGATATCTATGCCCTTTTGTGTATTTATCTCTAAATACCAAACAAACTGGTATGGGAAGTCTCAGAGCAGTTTAAAAGACTAGATAAAAAAGGAGGCATAAAAATGGGTGTCCATGCTGATGCACCAGGCACATGCCTGCCACATAAAATGGTCTGACATATAAACTCAGTAAGAAAACTGTTTAAAAAAATTAAGTGTTGTGAGTTAACCATGGCCAAGGGTCACACAGCCATCCAGCCACTCGGTCACTTACCCTCCTCAATAGGGTGAGAGGAAAATAGGATGAGAAAACCCCTCAGCCAAGAAAAAGACAAAGGGATCACTTATGGATTGCCATCATGGTGTAAGGGGTTGACTCTGGCTGGGTGCCAAACACCCATCAAAGCCACTCTAACACTTCCCTTCACAAGTGGACAAGAGAGAAGAAAATATATAAAAGGATTTGTGGGTTGAGATAAGGACCAGGAGAGGTCACTCACCAAATACAGTCAAGGGCAAAACAGACTCAGCTGGGGAATATTAATTGAATTTATTAATAACAAAATCAGAGTAGGAAAATGAGAAGTAAAATAAATCTTAACACACCTTCCTCCCAGCCCTCCCTCCTTCCCAAGCTCTACTCCTCCCCCCGGCAGTGGCACAGGGACGTGTGGAATGTGGGTTTTAGTCAGTTTATCACGTATTGTTCCTGATGCTGCTCAGGGAGGAGTCTTTCCCCTGCTCCAATGTAGGGTGCCTCCCATGGGGGACATTCCTCCACAATCTTCTCCAATGTGAGTCTATCCCACAGGCAACAGTTCTCCATGAACTGCTGCAACGTAGGTCACTCTTCTTTGGGGTGCAGTCCTTCAGTCACAGGTTCCTCCATCGTGGGTCCTCCACAGGGTCACAAGTCCCACCAGGAAACCTGCTCCACCATGGGCTCCTCTCTGCATGGGTCTGCAGGTCCCTGCCAGGAGCCTGCTGCGGTATGTGTTTCCCACAGGTTCACAGCCCTCTCCTGGGCATCCACCTGCTCTGGCATGGGTCTCCTCCATGGGCTGCAGGTGGATCTCTGCATCTCCATAGTCCTCCATGGGCTGCAGGGGAATCTTAGCTATGGCTCCTGGACCACCTCCTCCCCCTCCTTCTCCATTGACCTTGGTGTCTGCATAGTTGTTCCTCTCACATGTTCTCTTTTTGCTCTTCTCTGGCTGCAATTACATCTGTGAAATAATTTTATTTGTTTTCCTTCTCAAATATGTTATCACAGAGGGGTTACCACCATTTCTGATTGGCCCAGAGTTAGCCAGTGGTGTGTCCATCCTCAGCCAGCTGGCATTGGCTCTACTGGACATGGGGGAAGCTTCTGGCAGCTTCTCACAGAGGTCGCTTCTGTGTATGTATGGCCAGTCTTCGCGAAGATTTGGGAAAGGTCATTAACCCTTCGAGCCTGCGCAGTGGATTTTTTAGGTGAGACACAGCGTGCGCTGAACTGAGCCCACCCTTTAATCCTGAGGTTCATCTGCTGGGGCCGAGCAAGCTTGGACAGTGGCAGTGAGGTCCTCAGGACGTAGGTTTGTTTAGAGTGACCTTCTCTTAGATGGATTGCCTTACAAGGCTGACGAGCTCTATCTGCCCGGAGGAGTTTTTCCCTGACCGGGAATTGAACCCGGGTCGCAGTGGTGAAGAGTGCTGCATCCTAACCACTAGACCACCAGGAGCCCCCTGTCATGTGGGGGCTACAGTCACTTCTGTAGCCCCCACATAAAACCTGGCCATGAAAACACAATACACATGGGTAAAGCCATCTCAGTTTGGGGGAAAATAACTTAATTTGTAGCCAGTTAATATAGATTCAGGTAGTGAGAAACAAAGGCAAGCATTAACCAACAACTTTCCGCCTCACTTTCTCAGGTTCAAGTCCAGACTCTTCTCTTTCCCAGGGGCACAGGGTGGGTGGAGGGGATTACAGTCCAGACACAGTGCTTCCTCTCTTCTGCTCCTTCCCTCTCCAACCTTTCCTGTGATTTTGTGCAGGTGTTCTTAGAGGACTACAGTCCTTCAGGAAAAATCTGCTCCTGTCTGGGCTTTCCATGGGCTGCGACTTCCCTTGGGGCACATCTACCTGCCAAGGCACAAGGTCACAAGGTGCTCTTGTCCATAGTGTGGATCTTCTGCTCCACCTGCTCTACCAGATGTAGGTAAATATCTGCTATGGAGATCCTCCTTCTCCTAGGCACCAACAGCCAGTAGAGGGAGTACAATGGAAGATCTTCCACCTAGTAACTCTAAAGATACTTCTTTTTACATGTTTGGCTTTCAGATTTTCCATTTCTAAAGGTTTTTTCCAATTCATTCTTCCCCTGCATTTTCATCTTTTCCATTTGGCCTCAAAAATAAAGAGTGGAAGACAAATGGCACACCACAAAAGAAGAAAAGCAAACAACTTAAAAAAACCCCCCAAACTTTCAAAAGCATAGTGTTTTGGTTTACAGTTTTGACTTAAAAAAACCCCAAACTTTTCCCAGAAATTATTCTATATTCCAAAGGCTGTTTTCAATGTGTTGTTATAAAGATGCCAGCAAACCAGCCTTACAAAAAAAAAAAGTAACGGATGATATTGAGGAACCTCTTATCTCTTTCTTTAAGAGTGTCATCAGACCAAAAGGGCAATCTCATTCTTCTTCCAGAGCTCTGAGGGCAAGGATGCTTTTATTTTCCTTGATGGCATCTAAATGTAATGAGATAATATCCAAAAGTCAATCTTAGAAAAGCAACAGCAAAATGCTTGCTCTCTATTCTATCTATATTTTTAATTACTCAGAATTATTCCAAGTCAATAATCAATGTCATTTATTCCAGTAAGAGTTATTTAATGGCTGAGGGCGATCAAGTTGTAACTCAATCAATAAGTTGCATGCATTTCCTCTTTCCCTTGTCCCTCTCACTCTTTGTCACCTACACCCTCTGTGAAATGTTTCAAATTAAATGGAGAAATTGAGGGCAGGAAGAGTGTTACCTGTATATCAGTTTATTAAAATCCTCATTTTCACTGGTGCTTTTAAATGCTGTTTCGACTGGAATAAAGAAATCTGACATAATTTTAGTTCACTTAAAGAAATGAAATATTTCTTACTTTAATTAATCAATGGAGTTATTAAAATGGATTTACCTTATTTTTTACTTTTTTTTTTTCCTGTAGTGAAATATGTTTATTTCTTTTTTTTTTCCTTAATTAATTTATTATTCTACTTTTGCTAATCACTATATGGGAACTCTTGTGTTACACTGCACAATTTTATCAGCATAGAAGCCTTGCTGAAAAAGCAGTAAATGAGATCCTAGCACAGCAAATCTGCACTTAGCAGAGCTTTATTCAGTGCAATTAAAAGAGCCATCGTTTTTCTTACCACTGCTAGGTGGTAGGCATCAAGCTGCCACTTGGAAAGATGCCAACAGCATGCACCATTGACTACCCTTCTAGTAGATGCATAATTTACCAAAGTACAGGACTGAATGAGGCGACAACCGAAGCAAAAGCTGAGCAAACCAAGGAAAATCAGCATTGACCTTTTGCATTGCTCCAGTCCTTGCAGTGAAAGGTAAGGATGACCTCCTGTACCACCAGGGCAGGGGGCAGGGAGGATGGCACTCTGGACGTGCATTATCAGAGAAAAGAGCAGACTGCAAGCAGCAGCAGGAAATTCAGTTTCAGGAGATTTATGAGCAGTGGTGTCCAGAAACTCAGTGAGGAGCCTCTTGAACTGCAGAGCAGTGTTAGGAGGAGCTTATTCTCTCTTCCTTCCCCAGCAGGGGCACGCTGGGCAGGTGCTAGGACATTCTGATGTCTCACCTTGATTTATTTATTTGATGAAAAATAATGAAAGGGATGATCCTCAAGAGTCCTTGGAAATTCCATTAACTCTGCAAATTGAACATATTGATAAGTTGGTGATTATTTTAAAATGAACTAGAGAAATTGAAAGAAAAAATGCTTGTAGGAAGAGCCTGTCTATTGTGCAGAGATTTTAAAATGTAGGTAATATTTCAAGGGTATCAAAATACAGTAAAAAGACCAGGGGTTAATTGTATTGGCATGATAGTCGGAACCACATTATTATAATTCTCTTGGAAAGAACTATGGAGCATATGGAGCATATGAGGGGCCTAAGTGTCCATAGTAAGTTCTGTATGGGGATAAGGTGAAGGAACAAGAGCTCTCTTGTGTGTAAGAGGCACTAAATAAGGAGAAGAAAATGATTTAACTACTTGCTGAACCACCTTTGTAGGTAGCAACACGTTCACAGTGCCCTATCCCTTAAACAATGACATACATAAATTCACTCACTACCATGATTCATCTTCATTTTACACTGCAAATGCTACCCCAAATAGTCTACAGAGCACATGCTGGAGAGTCAGCTGCTCAAAGAAATGCTCACATGGCATAAGAAACTTGGTATTTTGCACTGTGCAGAACTGTTAAGTCTTTGCATTACAAGTTTGCTTCCCTGTTACTGAATTTTTCCTTTGTTTTTTTCTGAATAAATTTTGGTGTTTCCAGTTCTAAAATCATTACATTTTTCTGTGTGTGCAGGGATCTGACTGCCTCTGAGAGGATCATCTCAGTAATGGAGACCAAGAGAAGACATAAAACTTCCTTGAAGGTACTCCTTGATTCTAAAAGATTCTGATGGTGGCTTTGAAGGGTAGGTATTTGTTCATTTAATTGGAAATTAATTTTAATCATTTAACAACAGTGTTATAAGAAAAAATGTAAACCTCAAACTAGAGACTAGGGGACTAATTTTTGGGTGACTAAAGATAGCTGCAGTAAATCCAACCCAAAAGTCTGATGCTTATTTAAAAGAGGAGAAATTACACTGGAAGAATACAGAGAGAATTCACGGGAAAAAAAATAAGCATTAAATGAGTCTTCTGCCTAATATCTATTCAGTAGTCTGTGGTGAGCAGAGAGGGACCTTTAGTTCATGAAAAAAATATGCTACTAATAAATAGTAAATTACTCAGGAGATAAGAAAAGTAGTCCAGTTCTGTAGGTGGAACTGTAAACTAGGGTCTGGTTCTACTTTTAGTCCAGTACATCTAAATATTTTGAAATCTTTCAGGGGTGGGATCATATTACTAAATATTCCATGATGTGAGATACAGAAGTGTGGAATTAAAGAAAAAAAGGCCATTTGGATTTTTTTTCCTCTATAGAGTGACTGGTATTGTTTCTCTTACATTGTTTTGGCAGAATTGTTGCATGTACTAACTAATTAGAATAGGGTGTAGAAAGGCAGTAAATGCAGTTTTCATTTAACATATTCACTGAGCTTTGCCAAACTAATCTCTCATGCCCAGTCTATAGAATTTATAGTACATTTGGGACTATGTTTCTACTTTACCTTTAATGTCTGCACTTACTTTCACCTTTAATGGATTGAGGGTACCAATATTGATACTTTAACTGATAAAATTGTTCATTTACAGCATTTCTACTACAAAATAGAAAACAAAAAAAGCAAACACTTTAGAAACCAATAGCTGACACAAAAACTCACTTTGTGGCTAATGTCACTTCTAGGAATCTGTTGATGATGCCTATCTATAATTGACTTAATCATCCATTATAAACAAATGAAGAAAGATAAACTGAACTTGTTTATAAGAGTGTACCATATAAAGGACCCATTTTCAGCAGTTTTTCAGAGTTGCATTTGGGCACATGATTCCAGCTGCCATGAAAAGGCCAAACTATGTGGCACACACAGACTAGTAGTAGGCTTGTTCATAAAATCAGTCTCAACAAAAAGAGTATACAGCTTTTAAAGATTTCTTAAACAGAAAGTAAAAAATGGTCAACCTTTGGTAGAAGACCTTCAAGGCTCAAGAACTAAAAGTCTTCCTCCAAACTCACTTCTGTCTCTTTTTGAGAGAATAGGGATCCAAAGAATAAGGCATAGGGAGTATATTTTAAGATATGTAGGTATTTACAAACATTTAAAAGTTAATCATTGACCTAAAAGCTGCTGTTGTCTAGGTGTAAGCTGTTACAATAATTTTGGGTAAATAGGTTATTACACTTGATAATCTTAATAACACTATATTGAATTCAGCAACAGATGGACAAATAAATTAGAGACAGGAAAATAAACAGATAAATAAACTCAACCTATTTGGCTAGATGAAGAGAAGGATGAAAAGTAACTTAGTTACAGTGTATATGTACTTATGCTTGGAAGCTGAAAATAATTAGGCAAGGGCATTTCAGCCTTACTGACGAATGTATATTTATCTAACCTCAACTTTCAGCCAGTGTCAGGAAGCTGTTCCTTATGTGAGTCAGAAACTTTCCAGTGATTGGAAGATGAAGTTAAACAAATTCCATCTCAAAATAAGAATTTATTTCTTAACAGAGAAAGTAATTAAAGATCAGAACCTGTTTTTCCTTCACATGAAGATGGTGAATTCACCATTAGTTTAAATACTGTTGTAGAACAGGGACACATTAATCCAGCTTCTGAAAGAAAATGTGCAGTCTGTGGGAAATGTTGATGAGAGAGGACTGACGTGTATTTGCTACAGGCTCTCTAATGGATTCCTTGTTATTGAAAGGATACAAGGCATTAATGGAAACTTTAGTCTGTCTTGTTCCTCTGAAGTGCTTTCATCTTACTCGGGTTCTCAGGCATGAGTAGATAGGGATAAGAGGATGAAACTCAGTGGCTTCAGAGCACTGAGGTTAGAGTACATCCCTGTGGACTTTCATGCAGTGAAATGATGGATGTGACAGATATGCAGCAGCTTTACAAGGAGTCCCTCTATGCCTGAGCCTTTGCACAAGCCACAGGGTACACAGCTCCAGTTGTCCCATCAGTGTCAGGGTTGCTGGATATCACCTGGACCTTCCAGGTAAAGCTTATTCTGGGGTGCCTAAGCTTGTATCAGGTTTGCATGTCATTAGGAGACCCATCATTCTGCTGACGAACATCATATGAGTGTTCCAGTCAGAAACATACACTCCCAGGGATCATGCACATTTTCCTAGAGATGGAAACAAAGACTGAAATGAAAGTAAGGGATTGGAGAGAGGAAGCTGAAGTTTGTTCTGTTACAATAACTGGAGACCAAACGAGAGGAACCCTGTTACCTACAGTGAGACCAGTGCTTAGATAAGCAAAGGAAATGGGGGAAGAAAACAAATGTGAAGTGCTTTTCCCAAGATCATACAGCTGGCCAGTTAGGAGCCTGTCCAACCAGCTGGGGCTCTCCTTCCTAGTCCGGAGCCTATGAATCCTCCACCATTTCTGGTGCAAGCCACTGAATTGAAATATATTTATAGTTATGACTCTTGCAAACTGAAGTAGTCAAGGAGAAAATTTCATCTTTTGCTGGTTTTGCATTGCAACTAGTTTCCACACCTGCATAAAACAAACATCAGAGGTTTCAGGAAAGACATCCTGACCATTATTAATATGCAGTAATGATGAAGCAGTGACCTAAATACAGGGAAGTAATTGTTTGTATTTGTTCATATTAAAATTTTCCCCTCCCTGTCTCTGGTGTCTTTTATTTGACTCTTAGTGTAAATACTTGTCTGTTGTCTAAAGCATATACGCTGTTTATTGGGTGGGAGCATGAAATAAGTCTCCAGATGTCAGATCAGGACCTCCTTGTCCTTCTCCCTCTCTGATTAATGAAAACACTGAAAAAAAGATAATACCAACAAAAGAAGAATCCAACAGAGAAACTATTCTCAGTGAACCTCTGTACACTCCTCCGGTACACTCCTCCTCTGTACATCCTACTGTAACTCACACACAGGAACATTTGTAACACATGCCCCTAGCCAAAGGTAGCGACTGGCAGGCATTCCCAGTGTGCTGTAATGGGCTACAGTTCTCTGGAAAAGTGAGATTTCATCTTCACAGCTATGCTGAGCCAAAGAGGGAGCTGGAATAAGAAATGCTGTCAGCCACTAACTCAAGATATTGTGAAAATATTACTTTTAAGTAGAAAAGCTTGGTAAACTGGCTAGAGTAACAAGGAACATGAACTGTCTCACTGTCTCTCATTATTTTAAGGAACCTCATTTTAGAGAACCAGAAAGACATCTTTAACCTAAACTGTGAACATTCTGCTATACTGTCCTGTTTGGCACTCAAGCCTTCAAGACAGTCAGTTCCTGAGATTTTCAGAGGTACAGTAAGAAACCTCCCCAACCACACAAAATCCAGCTATGATTTGATCCATATGACCATCTTTTCCTGGGACAGAAGAGGGAAGGTTAAGGAAGTAAACTTTTCAGCCCGCATTGGTATATTAATTTTATATCATATTTTTTTCAGCTCCTGTAATTTCAGTGCTCAATGCACCTACAGGAATGAATCCTGCTTCCTAGAAGAAACAAGGGCAGCTGCAACTGCAGCGTGGGAGGGAAACTGCAGCATCTCTGTGTGGCTGCCTGTTGCTCCTCTGGTCACTCCTGCTTTGCTTTGTCCTGCCAGGCTGTGCTGTGCTGTACTGAGCTGGGCTGATGTGGACTTTGGGGAAGTAGGCTGCATTCCCACATGCCCAGCCTCTTCCCACCTGCTGTCCACCCACTGCATTGCAAAGGCCTGAAGGGAACTCCGGAAAAGATATTAATAAGCTATCTCAGAGTAAGGGTCAGCAGAGGAGCACATACACTGCTCAAATTAGTGTGCTATATTTACAGCAATACTTGCAAGTTGCAGTCACTGAAAGCCTCTTGAAAAGAAATGTGGCCTCTGTGCCCATAACAAATCATTATTTCTTTTCCTGAAGTTATAACAACCACAGTAATGACTTATCACACATTTTAAACTAGGATTATATCTGTGCTTCTTTTTAAAGATGTGGTGTAAAACTCTGACTGATTTCAGTGGGAGATTAGATAGAACAATGCAAAATATTCTAAAAATTCCTAATAAAGTAATCCCTCAGTCATGAATAAGCACATAAATATGCCTGAAAGAACAATTATTTTTTTCATACATATGATGGAAATAAATCCTGTTAAATGAAACATGTAAAAATAGATGTAGCTAATGAGAATTCAGCATGGAAGTTATTTCAAACTTCTATTTTTCATATTCCCATGAAAGCAAAAGTCTTCTAATTGTACTCTATTTTAGCACCCAGGACTCAATACTCAAATCACAATGAACCTTCTGTGCCAGAGCCAACTAGTATCCAAATTTGCAAGCTTTGCTGCCTCCACAGGTGGATGACTAGCACTGTGTTGAAAGTACCATGAACACAGGTGTTTGCATGTGAGAAGATACCATTTTGCAGATAAAACCTCAGTATCACTCTTCAATACTTGTTAGATAATAAAATCTGGAGGATATGATTCTAGCTTGTGGGGGAAAACAGCCACTTTTGGATTATGAGAGAAAATAGATTACTTGAGACAACCTTTGACCACCCATAAAGTATAGATAAAGGAGAGGAAATGAAAATTAGGATAGAATGGTTGACAACTTTCAGTTTGGAAACTTTGAGCTCTTTTTATTTTTACAGTTGCTGCTGCAATTTCAGAAAATAACTTCTCAGTTCTCTAGCCTTCTCCATCTGAGCATCTGAAGTTTTGTCCATTTTCTGGCATAGAAATAAGTTGAAATGTTGACATTTCAAATGATGATAAACTAAGCTCCAGAAACTTAGATGAAGTTTGACTTTTCAGTCCTTGGCAAGATGTGAAAAGAGAAATTAGTGCCCTTATATGTAGTTTCCTGCTTCCATAGCTTGATCTTTCTCAATATAAACCAAAAAAATCCAAATCCAAATAGGAATATACATGAGCTTATCAGAGAGCAGACTATTCTGTTGTTCTTTTTATAAGAAATAGCTCAGGCCACACCTTAATACCAAGCAATGAACATTTGTGACATTTGAGCAATTGGTTTCCCAGACAATATTTCTGATGGTGGCTGGGAGAGGATGTTGTGTGGGTTTTCCTTCCCTCTCTCGTCTTCCCCCCACCCTCCACCCCCACTGTTGGTCTTGCTGCTGTGTCTTTGTCATACTTTGTACGATGGCATGTCTACTTTGGGAAATGATGATTCCAGTGTGGGTGGATGGAAAGAGATCTGCCAGAGGGTGCAAATTTCAAATTGCTTCCACGGATACACCCTTCTGTGCTGTCTTCTCAAGATACCAGAAAAAATCTCTAAGGAATGCCTGGGGCTTGACTCTCAGTGTAAAGATAGACTTCTGCACCATGCATTTTTCTTTCAATATTAAGAAAATAGACAGCGTAAATACAGCTAGTGAACTTAAATTGCCTTAATCACTTTTTCATCGAGGAGGCCATTATGAAATCTTTACTGGAAGTAGTAAAATATTTGTATTTTTGTCCCCTTATTTGGCTTGGAAAATTAAAATGCTGCTTATGTCAAGGTGACTCACCATTGGTGATCTTTACACTAAAGTCAGATTACATAATTTTAAAGTATTGATAAGTTCAATGCATAAGTATTCCAAAGTAGGTGTAATGCTTACCACTGTAAATGTGGCATATATATATATTTTATAATATATAAAGTATGTAAATATACTTTGCTTTGTGAAATAGATGAGAAATGGAAACACTAGGGAAGTAAAATAAATGTATCTAAAATAATGTTGGTAATAATGACATACCATATCTACCTCAGCAAATAACATGCTTTTCTCAGATGAGAAGACTGCCTGTGTCTAGCTGGGTAAATTTACTCAGTTTCTAGTTCCCTGTATATCTGTCCTTATTAAAGGGAAGTGCAGAAATTCAGCTGTGCTCTAGCCTGCACTACTGACTCTGTTTCAGGAGCAGGGGCTGGAGAGAGATAGTACAAGATGGAAAACAAAGATTTCAGAGGCAGAATATTTACAGTAAAGTATTAACTCAAGAAATCTCTTGTTTAGGAAATGTTTTGCTTAGATTAAAAAAATGTTTACACTCTATTTAAGGTATTTTTTTGCTCAGTGTGGTGTATACAGACTCCCAAGGGGATGTTTCACTGGAATTCTGAGTAGCCTACAGTGTCTTTGTGGAGTTAAGGTTTTGTACATGAAAACCTTTGGCTGATGTAACTGCTTCATTTTCCTTGAAGAACTAGACCAGTAGGTCTAGTCTGCTTTCCATTAGCTTGCATACATGTGTTTGTTATCTAGCTTATAAGAAAACTCAGCTAACTCATAATTTCTCTTCATCAGAGCAAGATGTAAACACCAAGGGAATAAGCAGGTCTGTCTGCACACACAGGCTATACCCCTTGGATCCATCAAACTTCTTTTCCACGGACACTAACTTATGCCTTCCTTCCAACAGCCACACTCAATCACTACAAATGCATAATGATTAGAAGTCATGGGACTTGTTAATAATAATATAGTTGGAGTTGCTTTCACAAATTACTGCTTGGAGTAGAGCACAGAGCTCTATTCAGTATATTTATGTGATACAGGAAAAAAAAAGTGAATACATGGTTGTCATGGTTTGAGATAGCCACAAAATCCAATCCCCTAGTCTAAGCCCCCCTCCCACATCTCAACCTAATGTGAGATGGGTTTTTCCAGACAAAACACACCAGACTCAGAATGGGGAAAGGGAATATATTACAATGACTGTACAATAAATACCATATCACATTATACACATGATCACAACATCTCTACCATGACATATAGTATTTACAATGGACCAGATCTC